>NC_056743.1:580523200-580645700 GCF_019279795.1 Protopterus annectens
ATCTGAATGTGAAACTGCAAATGTTCAGGAAATAATGTGAACAGCATGGTAAGTTTTTAAAGTACACGGAACTCTGAATAGGTATCACTACCTAAGAAATTTTTAATGTTTTATTTATTTATTTACAGAAAATGGGCAGCACTGCTCTTGTGTGCAAAAAGTAATGTTGTTTTGGTGTATTTCGGAATTCATTTTTAAGACTAAACAGAAGTTACACTGTGTGTAAAAAGAGGATTGTATTTCTATAAATTTGTGTATACAAATATGTATGCAGATGAACCCATCTTCTAAGAGCAGGTCCGTGAAGTTGTTTACGTGGCTGGTACAGTGCATGCTAGTATGCTATAAAGTTATGTATATCTATCTGCAAAAACCTGATACTGATAATGTGATGATGGATACCACTGTTTTTTTCTCCTATAATGTTTTGAAATGCCTTTACAAGATTTGCAATGCCTTGAGAAAACTGTTTAGATAGCTGTAGCTTACTCTATTCTGAACTACCCTACTATTATAATGTAACTTTTCTGTGTCGATTTGTAAGGTCTTCCAGAGCTCAAACAGCAAAAGACAGATCAAAAAGAGTATGTGAAATAAACAGTAAAAGAATGCATAGGAAGGGGGATGCTTACTAGTCACTTTAATGGTGCTATAACAGGAACACTTCTCTACAAACACACAACACACACACTTAGTCATTTGGTCATTATGCATTACTTTACACGTATACTCATTTCACTGTCCTTCAGAGAAAATGTAAATATATACCACGTATTATACTGAAGAGGTACTGGGATCTTTAATCAGAGATTTTGTATTTTAGAACTATGACAGAGGCTACAGTAAAGCAGGGTAAATGTGAACTTGTCACATTCATTTGATGTAAATGTACTGTACTATTATGCCAGCGTCAGATGAGTTTGTGTGCTGCAGAGATCCACAGATCTTAGCAATATGAATGCATCATGATCATCATTCTCCTTGCAGGCTTGTGATCAGTGTCCTAATATTTGGGTCTTGCAAGCTTCAGATTTTTCTCTTTGGCAGTTTCTTGGTGTACATTTAGATAGCCGTATTCATTATTACTATTAATACTATAATGGTGTACATTTAGATACCGCTATTCATTATTACTACTAATATTATAATGGTGTACATTTAGATAGTCCTATTCATTATTACTATTAATACTACAATGGTGTACATTTAGATACCCCTATTCATTATTACTACTAATATTATAATGGTGTACATTTAGATAGCCCTACTCATTACTATTATTAATACTGTAATGGTTTACATTTAGATAACTCTGTTCATTATTATTATTAATACTATAATGATGTACATTTAGATAGTCCTATTCATTATTACTATTAATACTATAATGGTGTATATTTAGATACCCCTATTCATTATTACTACTAATATTATAATGATGTACATTTAGATAGCCCTACTCATTACTACTATTAATACTGTAATGATTTACATTTAGATAACTCTATTCATTATTACTATTAATACTATAATGGTGTACATTTAGAAAACCCTGTTCATTATTACTAGTAATACAATAATGGTGTACATTTAGATAGCTCTGTTCACTATTATTACTAATAATATAATGTACATTTAGATAACTGTATTCACTATTACTATTAATAATATAAAGGTGCACATTTAGATAGACCCTTTAGTTATAATTACTAATATTATAATGGAGTACATTTAGATATCCCTATTCACTACTATTACTAATACTATAGAGGTGTACATTTAGATACTCCTAGTCATTATTACTATTAATACTATAATGGTATACATTTAGATAGCCCTCTTCACTGTTACTACTAATACTATAATGGTGTACATTTAGATAGCCCTGTTCACAATTACTACCACTACTAATATTACAATGGTGTTAGTCTTATTCACCATTACAACTAATACTATAATAGTGAATATTTAGACAGCCCTATAATTTATGAAAAGGTTAGGCATGCTTACAAGTGGTAGAAACACCTGATGACTAATGTCTAATTACAGTTCAGGATCTGATGAAGGCATAGCCGAAAGCACTCATCTTGCTTGTTTTTGAGGATTTACATCCTGTTGTTTGAAGGATTTTATCTGTTCGTTATTAAATTGTGCTGATTTTATTTTGATTTTATCTGCTGAACACGCACTCTACTCTCTCTTCGTGGTGATATTACGTGCTTGTGTTTAATCTTCGGTCATTGTTTTAGCACTGTACTCTTCAGTGGTTAGTGTTTTTTGTTTGTTAATTATAGTTCATCAGTGGACAGCAGTTCTGTACAAACTTTTGTTAGTCATTACTTCCATGCAGGCCATTGTTGTAGTTATATTTTTTTATTCATATGGTTGATAGCATGGGTCATGAATATGAGCAACAAATTTAGAATCAATGCAGCAAATATTTTGAATCTCAGTGTATTATATGATATGTATTATTTTTTAATCAGTCAAGGTGGTCTCACTGCATTTGCATGTATAACAACATTTTAAGTGGATTTGCGTGTGTGTGTGTGTGTGTGTGTGTGTGTGTGTGTGTGTGTGTGTGTGTGTGTGTGTGTGTGTGTGTGTGTGTGTCTGTCTGTTTAGACTTTTTATAGATATTTTAATGGCAGAGTCTAGCATTTACTTGATATTTCTTTCAGATTTAATGTTATATATATATATATATATATATATATATATATATATATATATATATATATATATATATAGATAGATAGATAGATACAGGCATGTATAGTATTAATGCAGGTGTTTGCTGTAATGTAGGTTTTGCTGTAATGTTACAGACCAAAGTGCTAAATCAGCATTAACACATTGCCAATCTTTTACACTGAAGTATGTTTTGTTTATTGTTTCTATTTCACAAAGTATAATTTTACCAGAGTGCATACTTGAACTTGGATCTTGAATAAATTGTCATCCTTGTGAGCTTTCTGTATCATTATCAGCTCACCACTCATACTTCTTTGTGACAGGGAATATGTGTTCAGTACTTTGAGCCTTGTCGCATATGAATACCCACTAAGGGGGGTTACTATGATTAATCACAACTCACCATAATCAAAACTAAAATATCTAATACATAATTAAACACACCATCAGCTACATGACAAAAATCACCATATACTATGAATTATTGTTTATACAGGAAGGGCAACCCACTCTGTATGCCTTGAAGTGGCTGCTTTGTCACACACCCTCACTACAATCTCTCTGTAAACCAACTTTGAGGGCACACAAATTCTGGAAAAAAGGGTAAAATAAATGTAAAGCTCACACTCCTATGGCCTAAAACTTAAGCACAGAATTTGCAATGCACCATGTTGCCAAGCACTAAATCACTGACAAATAGAAACATGTAATCTTTTGTCATTTTGTCTGCCTTGCTTTGTGTTGCACTTACAAGCAGCACAATGAACTGTAGTGCTCTCCTACTGATCACTAATCTTTGTGTATAGTGTGGGTGTGTAGGTGTAACAATTTACACTGTACTTGTCTTATATGATTACAGTGTTTTAATTTATATGATCAGCATATGGAAAATCTATATTCTATTGTTGTCTTGGGCTAGATTTGAATAAATCCACTATTGCTTTGGCATATCTGAAGGATATGCAGTTAAGGATATACTATGATTAACCATATATCACTAATTTGATTTTCATGAAATTATTCCCATGATTTCTGAACTTAACTACAAACCTTAATGACACGCTGTTCTGCATTAAAATGCAGAAAATGTAAATCTCTAATTGCCACAATATATAATCTGCATCTTGGGTTTTTAACTTCACCACCTTTTTCTAAGTCATGAGAATACTGATTTCTTGAATTATACCAGAAATCCTGTTCAGAGTTTTCCTCTAAAAGATTAAAGAGCGGGTAAGAAACGTCCTCTCTAAGGCCAAAAACACAGTATCTATGGGACCTAATAACATCCCAGGTTGCATCCTACATGAGCTCAAACAAGAATTAGCAACACCACTGGGTACTCTTTTCAATCATAGTCTAAGCAGCAGCTTCATCCCACCTGAATGGAAAACAGCCACTGTTATCCCCTTGCACAAAGGTGGTGCTTCCACTGACCCTGGAAACTTTAAACCTATTAGCCTGCCTAGTCTTATCTGCAAGACCATGGAGTGAATCATCATGGACCTTATCAACAAAGATATAGGTAATCTCCAAACACTTGACTCTACTCAGTTTGTATTTGTCAGAGTGAGATCATGCCTGTTAAACCTGGTGGATTTCTTTGAGACAGTCACCAAGGTCCTGGACAAGGGGAAATCTGTGCGTACAGCTTACCTAGACTTAGCCAAGGCTTTTGACACTATCTCCTACTCAGGCATCATTGACAAACTCATCCAGATAGGTATCAACTCTTATATCGTTAGATGGGTCGCTAACAGGCTCACTGATAGAACCCATATAGTCAAAATAGGGGACTCCACCTCCAACAGCAGACCTGTAATGAGTGGAGTTCCACAGGGATCAGTCCTGGGACCTCTACTGTTTGGAATCTGTTTCTCTGAAGTACAAGCTAAAACTAAAGTTTGCTAATGACTGCAAACTGGGAGCGGTCATAGAATCTGCAAACGATGTCAACATCCTACAGAAGGATCTTACACAAACAAATGACTGGTGCCAAAGTTGTGGCCTTAAACTCAATACAAAAAAGGTATTGTCATCCCTTTTGGTAAGTGTGATGTTCCTGCTAACTACTACATTAATAACAACACCCTAATTATGCACTCAATAGTGAGAGACCTGGGCACACAGGTTGACAGAAACCTTACGTTTGATCACCATGTCTCCACAGTGGTAAGAAGGGCATTCTAAATTGCTCATGTCATAAGTAAGGGCATTGCATCCAGAAAAAAAGAAGTTATAACCTCTCTGTACTCTTCTCTCATCAGGCCAGTAATTGAGTACAATGCCCTTTTTGGTATGTACCTTTCCAAGCACTTGCAATAATTGGAGAAACCACAAAGGTTCCTCACAAGGAAAATTCAAGGTCTTTAACATCTGTCCTGTGTGGATCACCTGAAATCATTGTCACTTTATTCTGTTTCATACAGACTACTCAGAGGCAATTTATGACTTACATATAAGGCTATCTTTGACCCTGCTTTATTGGAAATGCAGCAAGTCAAATGGTACACAGGTTACTCACTCACTCACTCTGAAGATCTTAACCTGGTATGTGACATTAATGGAACCTACTGGAGGGACAGATTTGTCTCTGAGAGGTTACTACACCTTTGGAACTGACTCCCACTTCATATCAAAATAAGTACCTCATTGGCCCTCTTCAAACGCAATCTGGATGACTGGATGGGTAACCGTAAATTCTCCCGGGGGGGTTCTACCTGTGTCCCTCTTAGACAGGGGAAATTGGTGCTGATCGTGGAAATAAGGGTAGAACTTGGATAGGCTTGTAAGGGCCTTAGGACCATTAGTCTAGTAACTTCCTATGATCCTATGGTTTAGGTGTGATATTACAACCTTGGTACTTTTTACATTTTTAGATCATCTGTATCATTAATGTAAATAATGCCAAAATGGAAAGTAAGTTCCAAAGTGAAAACTAAGAATGCATGAGACCACAGTACTCTCTCTGAAAGGACATCTCTTGTCAGTTTATCACAGACTCTCACTATCCATGATTTTGAGGATGCCCAATTTGCTTCCACACCACTAGATATAGATACACCATACTATAACATATGGTGTAGTTTCCTTACCAGTGTCTCATGGTCTACCATCTGAACTCCCCTGCTAAAATGTAAGCATATAAAACCAATTTGAAAAGCTATAAAACTACAGGTTGTATTCATAGTACTGGATTTCGCATATTCATAGTGTTTATCCGCAAAGAGCTGCGCTACAAAGTTATGTGAATCTTTGACTGTCAGGATGACTATAGAAAGGTGGAGGACTTTTTGTGAACTCCACCCCATACTGGAAATGAGTAATGTGATTTATGCATAACAGATAAGGGGACAGCTGCTATGCTGTTAAGGGGATTTACACATATGCACATGAGTTCAATTCATAGACATAAATCAATAATGAAATCATATGCATGCAGTCTGAGTAAATCGCACTGAAGTTAAACAAGAAAGCAGCATGTTTTAGCCAAAATACAGAGATGCAAAGGGAGCTGAGTTAGTGCTTCTGCATACCTAAACATTTTTACTGGAAGGGTCACTTGGGTAAATGTTTCATTTTGATGCTTGTGTATACCTGGACATTTTACTGAAGGGGTTGCTTGGGTGAAATTATTCATTTCAGTGCTTATGTATACCTGGGCATATTACTGAAGGGGTCACTTGGGTGAAATGTTTCATTTCAGTGCTTGTACATACCCGGACATATTATTGAAGAAGTAACTTGGGTGAAATGTTTTATTTCAGTCCTTGCACATACCTGGAAATATTACTGACTGGGTCACAATGTGTTTACGCTGCCAAACGGGGTTGGGATTTAAATAATAAGGTAGAGAAAGCTGAAAGTAGATGGATAGTACTGCTATACAGGCACATACGTATTCAGGGTTGAATGGGTGTGTGCCCTTGAAACCATTGCTTAAAGACTGTAAATTGCTTCATTCATTAATTAATTAGTGCTGCTATATAGGATGTATGTGCTTGTTCTTAGTTTGTCTGATGAAGTGCCTATTGCAAGGCATGAAAGCGCTAACTTCTTTTTAATTTTCTAAGTTTGTTTTATTAAAGTTGGTTCCATAGAAGCTTTGTTTGGTCCTGGACTTATTTCTTCAGTTGTTCATGTTTTTTTGTACAGGACCTTTACTGTCTAAGAAGCAGCTTTGTTTTTTGTTTGTTTTATTCTTTAGATTAGTCAGGAAAATATATTAAGATTAGTTAAGTATTGTTTTTCTGTAACTGTGTGAATCTGTCCACCTGTTTTATTTTTAAATATTTCTTGTGATTGACACTCTGGTGTTTATTGTAAATATATATTTATTATTTTCATGTTCGGTTATTATTCATTATTAAATATATTTAAACTTTTCATTGTGGCTGGTCCTTTAGAAAATATTTTAACATTTGAGAGTACTTGTATCTATTGGTGACACTGTGGCCACTCCTGAAAGCCTGGCTGTTTGGTCAACATTACCATTTTTATTAATAGTAATTTCAGACAGTATAATTGGGTACCCTTGCAAGACCCTTAGAGTAGCTGGCTTTGGGGTATCTGGTGGCAGGGTAACTACTTTATATTCTGGGCAGAAGGGGGACATAGCTAGTAAATCTGTGCCAACCTTTCCCAGGTATGTGTGTGTGTGTGTGTGTGTGTGTGTGTGTGTGTGTGTGTGTGTGTGTGTGTGTGTGTGTGTGTGTGTGTATATATATGTGAAAATCAAATCTCACAGTATGTGTGTGTGTCAGCTACTTGGAGCTGGGACACATGAGGAACCTCTGTGGTTTCACAGAGAGGGTACTGGAAGACTTGGCTTAAACACTCGGCTGAGGTCTCAAGCCTATAGATCTACCAGTGGGGAATCTTACTTGGGACCTGGAGGGAGACAGATAAATCTGGACCCTGGACTGAGTGTGTTCCCTGTGTGCTCTTAAGGGAAATTGTGCTTGATGCAGAGAGGTCTGCATCTGGAAATACTGACTGCATCCATTTGTATTCCAAGTGAATTTCCCTCTCCAATGTCAGTGGTGAGGATTCAGGCTCCTTGATTACTGGCCCAGAGTGGGGACATCACACCTGTGTCATGCATTTAAAGACTGAGGTTGTGGTATTTTGAGAAATGTATATATGTAGCACTAGTCCAGGTGTTCAATTCCCATGTAAGGGGTGCATGGGGCTTCATCTCCTCCACAAAAACTTTTCAAGTGTTTTTTCCAGTTTTAAACACCAGTTGTTTTGTTATGTAAGAGTCATGTTTCTGTGATAGAACCCTTCTCACATTAGTGTATATGGCATTTATACTTTTTGATTACTTCTCAAATTTTGCTGTACAAGGGTTCCACTAAATAACCTTGTGCATTCTTTTTTATATAGTAATTTATGTTGTGAGCTAGTAAGTAACCCTATTTTAATCTCATGTGTCAGAGCCATGGACTAAAACTAAATGCCAAGAAATGCTTAACAATATCCTCTGGGAAGTCATCCACCCCTAGTAACTATCATATTGACAACACAGCCTTAAAATCAACCCAGTAGTCAGGGACTTAAGGACACAATGTAGGCAGTATTCTAGCCTTTGACTATCATTTGTCTACAGTAGTGAGGAAATAATTCTATGTTGTGCAACTTACAAACAAAGCTATGGCATCTAGGTCCAAGGAGATCATTGTTCCACTGTATTCAGCATTCATCAGACCTATCATTGAGTACAAAGTCCTTTGGGTATGTACCTAACAAGGCACATCCAACAACTGGAGCATCTGCAGAGGTTCCTCACTAAAAGAATACAGGGAGCAAGTAACATTTCATATGCAAACCACCTCAAAGTCCTGTTCCTGCATTCTGTTTCCTACAGGCTGTTGAGGGGAGCTCTATGTCTGGCATTGTCAGACCCCACTGTGATGGATCTCCTGCATATAAGCAAACAAACAGCACTAGAATTACCTGTTCTAAAGACTTAAATATTGCATGTGATATAAATATGACCTGGTATAGAGACAGGTATGCATCCCAAAGACTACCCCTTCTCTGGAATAGGCTCCCCATCCATATGAAGCAGAGTTCCTCCCTAATTCACTTCAAGCATAACTTGGACAATTGGATGGGGAACAAGAAATTTATCCCTGGTTTGGCACTTACACACAGGCAGCCTATAAAGACTTCATCTCCCAGGCCTCTGCTTGTAAATGTTTCATCTTCCAAGCCCCTGCTTAGACTTATGAAGGGTACCAGAACTTGTCAGAGATTTGAAGGGGATGCTTGGCTAGGCATAAAAAGGCCCCAGTGGTCGTTAGCCTAGTACACACCTATGAACCTATGGACCTATGTGCCTATGTAGCTGCAGTTCATCTGTCCAAAGTAGTCCTAGTTTAGCAAGAAATGTGTGCCAGTTATCAAGAAAAACATATTTTAATTAGGTGAAATTGTTTGACTTTTGTTAAGATTGTTTTAGAAGTAAAACAAGAAAATTTGATGAGATGAGATGGTTTATGCCTCTGGATTCAGCTTTCTTTGTCATCTCTGCATAAACATTGTACATTCTTATATATCTCACATGATGCTCTAATGTGTAATTTATGTTTGTGCATATGGCAGATAGTTTTGTAGGAGGACCACATCTATTTTTTATTGCTAAACATTTGCAGTCCTAGCTCTGCCAGACATACTGTCACATTTCTAAGTTGGTTGTTTTCTGCTATATTAGTTTATATCTATTTTGTTACAGATCACAAATATGCAAGGCAAAATCACCTTTTAAAATCCTTTGAAAGTGTTTTCCTGCAGTTTTACATTTATACTTTCATTCTGGCAATTAATTCTAAACACCCAGCCATTTCTGGGTCTGTTCTATTCTTCCCCATATGTTCTTCCGCTATGTCTATTATCATGTTCTTTATATTCTCAACATCTTACCTGCTTAAAAATCCAGAACAAACTGTATGAAATGTTTTCATCTCAGCTGTTCAGTACACTGTGTACTTTGGGATTGCCAAAAAGCTTAAACAGTATGAGAATAATTGAAACTTTTGTGTAATAATTATTTGACAAATGAAATGCAATTTTATATGCTACACTGGGATGTTATTCAAAGCTAAAAATAAGTACTGTTTCCAGAGACTTTGACATCAGCCATAATGTGCACCAAATGTTTTGACAACAGATATTTCTGTTTCATACAGTGTAAAATAGTTTTATATAACGTATCCTTTGTGAGGATTTTATCGCTTTTATTTCTCTGTAATAGCATTTTTTAATCCATATTAGATTGATAACCAATGTGAGGCACTATGTTTTTACCAACATCCTGTCAAATGTCATGTAAACTACATATATTATCATTCTATAGAGTAACATCAATACCACCCCAGTGTACACCACACTATTCTCTTCCTCAACCAAATATGAGAAGACCAGACATCTACTCCTCTCAATGCCATTGTGTATTCCTTCAAATTTCTCTTCTAAGCTACTAGTGATTCCAGTACCAGGTTGCCCTGGAGTAGCAGAGCTTCTGGTACCATTATAACTATCTGCTTGAATGCTAATCATCATTAACCCCCCTTTTCTCATTTTCAACATGGGGTGGGGATGTCGCTTCAAATGTTGCCCTCTCTCTTGAATCAGTTCTACTCACTTACTTTATTCAACAGTCATGACTGACTGTCACAGGTCTTCCCTCACACAATCCTTCCATCTCTTTGCTGGACAGCTTATTTCCTCTTACCCGTTTCCTGTCTGTCCCAAATCGTCTTCATCAGATTGTCTTCTACTTTCCTGCACATGTACCTTAACTACCATAATCTTTTCTCTTAGACTTTCTCTGCAATTAGTGCTACATGGCTTCTGTTCTGATGTCCACCTTTCTATGTCTGTGCGTACATCCTACCACCTGTCTCAGGTGCGTCTTCTCCATTACTTCTAGCTTCCTCAGCTATTCTGTCTTTACTGCCCAGGTTGCTTTACCATGCATTAGTACTGGTCGCATTGCTATTTCATACACCTTACTTTTCAGCTTCTTTGTCATTCTTCTGTCACACACTAACCCTGGCACTCCATGCCAGTTAGTGACAGCCTTTCTGATTCTAGCTTTAACCTCCCCATTTAGACTTCCCTTCTTCTCAGCCACCATTGCCAGATACTTGATGCTGTTAACCTGTTCCATTATGTTCCCTTCCATCTTAGTTTTCTGCTTCTTCGGATTTCCCCATTTGCTGCCATTACAACTGTATTATCAGTACTCAGTTTCATCCTGTGTGCCTTCAGCTTTGCACTCCATTCCCCTATCATTTGCTGAAGCTCTTGATCAGAGTGTGATGGTAATGCCACATTATCTTCACAGAGCAGCTTTGTTGGTCTCTCCTCTGACATGTCTGCTATTGCAGTCCATCACCAGTTTTAATAGCAGAGGGCTTAAAGCAGAACCCTGATTCACATCCACTCCCACTGGGAACCCCTCTGTGAGTACAAACACTGTTCAGACGTCTGTCATTGGGTCCTTGTATATAATCTGCACTAATTCTACCAATGTTTATGGGACTTTAAACCATTGTAGGACTGCCCAAAACAGCTTTTTTGGGACCTTGTCATATGCGTTCTCCAAGTCTAAGAATGCCCAGTTGGACTCTTTTCTCACCTGTAGCTACTTCTCAACTATTTGTCTCACTGCAGACAGTGGGTCAATTGACTTGCATCCCAAGCTGAATCCATACTGCTTCCCTCCCATCGTCCGTTCTGCTACTCTGCATATCCATTTATTAATCATTTTCTCCAGTACTTTCATGCAAGGTGACAGGAGTTTGATACCTTTATACTGCCCACAGTTGTGAATGTCCCCTTTGTTCCAGCTCACTAACAATACAATGCTTATTCTTCAGTCATCTGGGATATGCTTTTCTCTCCATACAGCTATGAGGAACTTCTTGAGCTATTTCTTCCCTAACTCACCCCACATCTTGATTATATCTGCTGTAACCTCATCTGAGCCTGCTGCTTTCCATAACTTCATTTTCCTTAGTGCTATTCTTACTTCTTCTGTGGTGGGTTCTTTACTTCTTTCATCATAGGTTGTGACTGGGGCAGTACACCTTCTGTGTTTTTTTTTTCATTTGGAAGCTGCTAAAGTATCCCTTCCATCTGCCTTTGTTGTTTTGTGGACTGATGAGCAGGTTGCTGACGACCTCTCTTATGAAGGGTGTCTGATTGGTATTTTACTTATCTTTCCGTCTTTACCTTGCCACCTGATAGAATTTCTTTGTGTCATCTGCTGAGTCATGTTCCAGAAGCTGGTAGAGTGCCTTTGATGTATTTTTATTTGCTATTTGAGCTACTCCTTTAGCCTCTTTGTTAGCCAACAAACATTCCTTCATAGCCTGGTCCACCTTTTTATATCCCACTTTTTCCTGCACTTCTTTTTTTGGTGATTTCCTGGACTTCTGCATTCCACCACCAGCTTTTCTTATGTATCTTTTTTCCATACCTAGTTCAGTCACATATCTGTTCTGTAGTCCTCACACATGCTATTTTGTGACACTGCCATTCTTCTTCAGCTCCACCTATTTTCTCTTCTTCCTGAGTGCTAGAGCCTTGAGTATATCCTTCCACTCCTCTGCTTTCTATCCAGTCACCATCCAGGTCTTCAGTCTAGTCTTGGTTGACCTTATATCCTTCTCTGACCACTGTTGCAGCTGATTGGGGCAACCACTGGTTTATGCTCTGGACTGACTGTTTCACTGGGGATGACTTCATAATTTCTGATTTGACCCCAGTGTCCTTTCCTTACCAGGATGATGTCTACCTGATTTGCATGTTGGCCACTTTTGTGTTTGATCTTGTGACTGCCTCTCTTGCTGAATCATGCGTTAGCCACCATCAAGTCATTTTGCCATGCAAAAGTCTAGAATGGCATCTTCTTTTCCATCTTTACGCTTAAATGCTAACACGTGACAATTGAAATGATCCTCCAATGATATGATCATCTTTATTGTCACTAAAATAAAATTCTGTATACAGTTAATATCTTTTGGGTATACTCTAAGTTGTCAGAACAACTCTGTGGTAGGGATAAAGACAGGATGATAACTCTGATGACCCAACATGTAATAGCTAATGGGGTTTTGGCAGGGCCAGATGAAAGTGGGGGAGTGAGTAGCTGATGTTGACTCCCTCATCCTGGGAGAGAGGACAATATAATCACCGCAGTACAAGATTTGACAACATGCAAATACCAGGACACAGCAACAGGGATATGCGTCTGGCTGAAAATATTAGTGTCTGCTACACAAATGTGAAGCCATGCTTTAACAGATGGGAAGCACTGTGATGCTCATTGATGACACAGCTGTGCACGTCAGGGGCATAGGTGGTGTAGTATGGTAAATAATGTTTTTGAGCTGTTTTACAGCCTTGGAAAAATTAGGGACCAGCACTAAACACAGGATGTCCTGGTAAAGGGGATGAAACCAGACTCTCGGTCCACTGATATAAGGGTGGTCACTGTTCCTGTATGCCGGCTGATTACCTAGGCAAGGAAGAGCACAAAAAATGTCATGTCTGCCGGATGATGGTTCTTTCTGGTTGATTCTTGCCCCAGGGAAAATGTAGCAAATCTTATCCTCCTGGAGAACAAATGGGTTCAACACTTTTTAGAGGAATGCTGCAGGCAGAGAGGCAAAATGTACATGAAACAGTTGTTGAAACAATACCAGATAATGATCTTTTGACTCAACTCAACTGTTGCAGCTAAGGCATATACACTACCCAGGCAACCCAGCCTTCTTACCCCTTTCCCGATCTTCCATTTATCTTATTTTGTATTAAATCAGTCTAATTACCTGCACTCCACCAGTTTCTCTGTGACATTTCTTATTACTCAAAATACTCTGTTTGTAAAAATATAAAATAAAAAACATAAAAACGAATCAAGAAAAAAAGCAGTCTCACTAATTTCATTCACAGATTGCTTGCATAAATTACTGGAGTCATGTTACAACATACTGCATGGTAAGTTCCAGAATGGAAAAATCCTGCTCATGTGAAAATATGTACTAAATACTGACATTTCTTCTTGAGTAACACAGAGCTGTTATTTTCTAGACTGGGTAGTACTTTCCAGCAAAGTCCAAGTCAGATATGCTTTGGTATGACCTGAAGTCTTTCCAAGAAAAAGCACTTGCCAAAGGTAAAAGTGAAACTGGCACCGATCCGTATTTGACTAGTGTTGACAGAATGATTAGAATAGCTTGTAGACAGGACACTCCTACACCTTAAACAGAGACAGCTTCACAGGCATACCTGAAGTGCTGTGCTAAGGCAAATATGTAACCTCTAATACATTTCCAGTAGGTAACTGTATGCTTCGTTATGAGCAAGGAGTACAATTTGCTAAGATATATTGCATCATGTGAATCGCTAATGATCACTTACGCTGAGCAAATATGAGATACTTCATTGTGTTTCTCATGTAAACAGTAAAGTGGATCTAGCAGCCATACAGACTTAACATGTACTCGCAGCTTCAAAGAAAATCAAACAAACTAGAGATTCATTCTGTTTGCGGATGTTCTTAAAGGAATTATAAGAGCCTACTCTCTATTTAGCCATCTTAAAATATCTGACAACTGAAACACGAAGACAAAAATAATCTCACAAGATTTTCTGCTGCTTTGAAACATGACAAAGTATTTCACTAGTTTCAATTTCTTGTCATGGTTGCTTTACACTGTGAATCTGTCTATTCCCTTTAAAATACATGCAGATATAGTTTTGATAGTAGCTATATTTCCTTTAATCCAGTTATAACAGTGGCACAGATAAAACATTTTTCTGCAATTATTTTTCATTCTGTTTCTACATGGACCTTATTCTACAGTCTTCCAGTAAAGCATTCTTTTCTGAAACCCCTACTGTTTTGTCACCAGATAGGTGCTTAACACTCAGAATGTCAAGCTTAAAGATCACCAGTGTCCTTTCAAGGTAGCCAGATATTAATAAGACTGAGAAAGTAAGTGTTGCATTTTCCTGACTTTCTACCCCTTCTTTGCCTTTGTGCAATTAGAGTTCGTAATAAACAGTTATTTGTTTTAGAGACAGGATAGCTGTTTCCTAAATATTTCTTATTTCATTTTGTTTCAATCTAACTTAACATAGTTTTTTTGCACCTAAATCATATTTATTTTTGAGTCAAAGATATGCTTGTGCCACAACAGAGCATTATGATTTCAAATATCAAGCTACGCAGACAGAGATGAATTAAAAAAAACAATAATGTATACACATTGGCAAGGAATCAGTAAACTAGCCTGCAAAAATGTTTTCCTAAAAAAACAAATTGCTTTTAAGGCACCTATAATATTTTAGATATGCAAAAATTTTTAAAATAAAAAAATTACAATGCATAATTTACACAATTACGTAAGAAGTGAGTACTGCATCAGTCACTATACACTGTTGTGAAGTAATCTTACACATAAAAAGAAGTAAAAGATTTGAAATTTCACTTTTGAAAGCTATAATGCTTTAATACTACTAAACTCTGATTACCTCTGTTGGTTGATAAACTATAGAGCTCACCCCATACCTCTAGCCTCTGTAAACTCAGCAGTCACTTACTGTAACACTTCATAGGTTACCATATAGTGTAACCATTAAACAGGGATCAAAATGAGACAGGGGTCCAAATGGAGAGATGATAAATCATCACTCAAAAGAGAGTAGTATTGCTGGAATTGAATACATCCTCAAGTCTTGGTGAGTACCTTCACAAGGTGGACCCTGTTTTTCACAAAATCTCACCAAGACAACACTGATATATAGACTGCATTTTACTTAGTATATATCATGGACAGAAGTATGTTAAAAAAAATAAAGATAGCTGGGTACACAAGACCCAGGATAAAAAAAGTGCCAGATCCTGGTAGGCACATTGGTGCCAGTACTGGAAAAAAATGATAGTGTAGAATCCGCAAGACATGGAAACATTCTTACAATGGGGCTAGGCCAGGCCCAGTGGAGGGTGGCCGCCTGTTGGAGAAGAAAGTTGCAGTCCACAAAAATCACAAAAACTGAAAGGCCAAAAAGAGCCATACAGATGATAGAATGGACTACTGAGGATAAGAAAGAAGTTATGAATTGTTACTATTATGCAAGAATCCCAGAATTTCCAGACAGAAGATATACAAATAGATTAAGAGAGAAATTAGCAGAAAGAAAAATACTTCCACAAGAAAGATTGTCAGAAACTTCAAACGCAAAGTTGTGTTCATTAATACAACACATCCATGAAAAACACTATATAGACCAAGAAACCTTGGGCCATTTGAAAAAAGATGCGACTGAGGAAGTGAGAAAATATAAAGAAGAATATCAAAAAGAACTATGGACATGGGAAAGAAAGAGAGATCTGATACGGTTCAATATTTATGCAAAGGAGAAAGCCAAATTAATCAACACAAAAAAGGCAGCCCCAAAGATATTTGAAGAGAAATACAAACAAAGGCATCCAGATATGGAAAATTTCACAATAATAAATAAGATCATAAAGAGGGAACATAGAAAGGAAGATTAGTAAAGTAGAAGCTAAAAAAAATAGAAGCTTTAGTTATGGAATACTTGCATAGTGAAGGATTTAGTGTAGAAAGTCTAGCACAGGTTATATCACAACATGATGGAACAACGAGTCCCCAAAGTAAGGAGAAACAGGAGAAGCAGGAGAAATCTGAAGAAGAAATATGGACATATGAAAGAGAAATGGATTTAATATGGTGCAATATTTATGCAAAGGAGAAAACAAAACTAATCAATACAAAAAGAGCAACATCAAAGATATCTGAAGACAAGTGCAGGCAAAGGCATCCAGACATGGAAAATTTTACAATACAAAAAAATAAGAAAACAAAGAGGAAAAGTAGAAAAGAGGGTTAGTAATGGAGAATTTAAAGAAATAGAAACTGAGGTTATGGATTACCTGTGAAGTATAAGATTTAGTGTAGAAATTTTAACTCAGATAACATCACAGCAGGATAGAACACTGGCTACCCAAATCATGGAGAAACCAGTGGAGTGGGAAGCATCCGATCAGTTGCCATATGAAGATACTTTGGAGTCTTCCATAGGAAACCAGTACAAATGTTCAGTTTGAGTTGAACAGCAAGGGAAGGAACAGGAAACTGTGGCAACTGTGGTGCAGTCAATGTACAAAGTAAACAGATGGAGCAGGAATTAAATGAGAGAATATGCCAACAACAACAGGAACTGTCAGCAGTGCATGGGGAAGTAGAAACTGAGTTATTCATGTATGAGCTTATTGATAAAATACTACAGTATGAGACCAGACTATAAGACCAAAAGAAAAAGAAATTAGTTAGGGACTTAACAGACTTTACAAATCAGCATGTTTTTACTTGGCCGAAGCCTGCAGAGTCAATGGAGCCATCAACTACCAATCATAACTCGCGATTTGAGAGAACAACCAATGGGCCACCTAAGACTCAGCAGATGACCTATCAGCAGAGGAGGGGGTGAGCTGCCTCTTTTGAGTGACAGGAGAGGACAAGAGAGGAGCATCGCGCACAGTCTGAAGAGACATCCAATGCCCTTATGGAAGCATTGGAACCTACGAATCAGCAACTAGGAGGGAAGTGTTCCTTCACCAACAGAGGTTACCTCTGTTTATTCAACACCGATGGAGGTTTCATCCACTTCGGCAGTTAATGACAAGTCAATAAATAATTCTACTATGGTGCCTGTAGTGAGATGGAAAATCAATTTGGAAATGGGACAACAGCAGGTTTTTCCAGTTCTACCTCTACCATTTCAAGCAGGGAGGAAGAAATCAATGGAGCAGGACATTTACAGAGGCCAGAAATGGAAAGAAGCACCAGGTCAGTTGCAGACTCATACCCTAAAGAAAATGTGGGGGTATGGTCAGGAGAATTAGTATGGAACATTTCCCAACTGTGAATTGACTGTAGATGAAAGTTCTTTGCTTAACAAAGGTGTGAGTTTCATTCCCTCATTAAAAATGGATATTAATGATGTTTTATTGTCCTTACATAGTTTCACAAGAAATATAGCACTTAAACAGCAGTTTAGAAATGTGAATGTGACCAGGAATATTCAATTTAGGAAAAACAGTACTTTTGTACCAGTGTTACCACATAATATAGAAACCTTTCTTAAAGCTTGTGAAAATGCTGTATAAAGTATTGAAAATAACTGTTTTATGGAAGAACAAGGTTATAATTTGACATTAAGTGAACGTAATGCATTGCATGAACTGCAAATGAATGATAAAATAGTTATACGACCTGCTGATAAAGGGGGAGCAGTAGTGGTACTTAACTCTGATTTTATTACACTGCTATGCATGATATGCTATTGGATTCAAATGTATATGAAACAGTAATAACAGCAGTTGTCTTTTATATGAGTGAATGCATTAGAAGCAGTTTACATGAATGCATGTGTATGGGACTATTAAGTAAAGGACTTTTTCAATATTTTGTTATTGAAAACCCACTTATTCCTCAAATTCATGGTCTCCCCAAGATCCATAAGGACCCATTCAACCTGAAGCTAAGACCAATAGTAGCAGGGACAGGGTGGCTAACAGAATCCATTTCAATCTATTTAGATAGTGAATTGAAATCTGTACTTACAGAATTTACTTATGTCCTGAGAGACACTGAATATTTTTTAGTGGACTTATATGCGGCAATGAAGGATATGGGAATGTTGGCTACAGGGATGTCAGCTACATCGGATGTGGTATCCCTATTTACAAGTATACCGAATGACCACGGGATTAACATGGTAAAGTCAGTGTTGGTGAGACATGGAATATTTTCTAACACTAAGATAGGTTTCTTATGCATGCTGTTAGAACTGGTGCTTGAACACAATGTTTTTATGTTCAATGGCATCTGTTATAAGCAACTATCAGGATTTGCCATGGCCACCAGTTGTGCCAACACATATGTAAACCTGGTGATGGTGAACTGGGAGAATGAATACCTAATGAAGAATCCTAAGGTAGCCTTCTATAGGCGCTTTGTAGATGACCTTTTTATTTTTTGGAAAGGTAATGAGAAGCAACTGAGGTCCTTGCACTAATATCTTAACACTACTAGTGACTTTTTAAAATTCACAATGAATTGTTCAGATACAAGTTTAGATTTCCTGGATGTTACCATCTATAAAGAAGGTACTACATGGCTGACTAAGTTGCACAGGAAACAGTACTATAGGCCATCTTTCTTGCACAGGGACAGCATGCACAATCAAAGTATTTTTCCAGATATCCTCAAGGGGTAAGCAATAAGAATATCACGCCTATACTGTCAGAATGAAGTATACGAAAATGAAATGAGCAATCTAAGAACAGGTTTTCTAAGCGGAGGGTATAGTGAATGAGAAATTAACAAAATGTATCAAAAAGTGCGTAAGGAAAGGGAAGGCAAAGCAAAGCCTTACTACTGGGACATAGATTATGATGGAAGTACAGGTATTAAAGGTAGTACATCAGAATACACTGCTATGGTTTTGTCATACACTAAGGATGTGAAAACATTTGAAGCCATCATTCATCAGACCTGGCATATGCTGCTGGTTGATGAGAACACCACTAGTGTTGTTGGCACAGAATCACACTTTATATTTAAAAATAAGAAAAATCTAAAACAGCAACTGTTATCCAAGAACAGTTAGAGAGAAAGAAAATACAGTGAAAGGCACCCACAAATGTGGACATTGTGTATACGGTAATTATATTAATGAGTTCAGATTCTTTAAATATCCAGGAACAGGTCATTTGTGGGAGCTTAGGGACTCAGCTGAATGTACTACCAGTAATGTGGTATATGTGGATCACTGTGTAACATGTTTCCAATTGGGTTACCTTAATTTGATCGACAGCCCATTTGATCTAAACTCATTTGATCGAAATTTCATTTGACTGACAACTAGTAATTCAGTTCACTTCAAGGCAAATAATAGGGATTTGTCCCCCTCCTCAATGTCATGTGACTCTGGAGTTGGTATATATAGTTGGGGGGCACAGCCCCCCACATTGGGAGGGGTGAAGCCCCCCCATCTAGTTTCCTTTAAAAGAAGAAAATAACACAATAAGTACAGATTTTTAATAAAAATAGGTGGGGGGCTTCACCCCCACAACCCCCAATGTGGGGGGCTGTGCTCCCCACACCCCCCTAACTATATATACCAACTCCAGGGTCACACGACCTTGAGGAGGGGGACAAATCCCTGTTATTTGCCTTGAATACTGGTTTACGATCAAATGAACATTTGATCAAGTGAGTTTAGATCAAATTAAATTTTGATCAAATGAAGGAAACCCTTCCAATTTTATGTTGGCAAGACCAACCGTCACCTTAGGGAAAGGATTAGGGACCACCTATACTGTACTAGAAAAGGTCAAGAGTACAGTGCTCTAGCTAAGCACACCCTTGCTAAGGGCAATGAACATACATTTTTATTTTGGGTTCTACATATTCAGAATATTAACATTAGAATGGGGGATATAGTTAACACCACAGAGAACATGGAAGTGAGTTGGATCCTGAGACTGGGGGCACACAGAGGCTTAGGCCTAAATGATAGTGTTCCCTTGAAACCTGTATTAAAATCAAGAAAGCTAAGGTAAAAATTAAGAAATGATGGATTTATGCAGCATTTGTATTATAATGGGGTTAAGCTGTATGAACACATGCATTCATGTTTTACTAGTATGCATTTTAAGATAAATATGTATATATCCCTT
The DNA here is from genome assembly GCF_019279795.1 of Protopterus annectens. Lineage (NCBI taxonomy): Eukaryota > Metazoa > Chordata > Ceratodontiformes > Protopteridae > Protopterus > Protopterus annectens. The sequence continues at coordinate 580,543,680 of NC_056743.1, forward strand.
TAATTTTTTAGGCTTTTACCTATTAATTATTTTAGTTGAATGAGATGCAATTAGGGTAATTGTTTTGTATTTTTTGAGTGTTGGGATTGGCTAGTCCGTTTTGAAATGAAGTATATGTGTGCTTTTGTATTTTGAATTAATTGTCTGACGAAGCAATGGTCACCATTGTGAAAGGGCTCACCATTTTGTAATAAAACAGAGGATTTATATCTAAGTTGTGGTCCTGCCTTTATTTCAGCTTCCTTCTTGAGTGTGGGGATTGGCTAGTCCGTTTGAAATGAAGTATATGTGTGCTTTTGTATTTTGAATGAACTTGTATTTTGAATTGCATTGAACACCCGTAAACTGAAGCAGTAAACAACTTCTGTGAATTAAACACACACCAAAAAGCAGAAGCAGTGAAATAAATTCCCTTTCTTGAAGAAGCAGCAAACATTACTTGGTGAAGAATCAATCAGACAGGAAGAAGAAAAAGCAATTTCAAATAGTGCAGGTGAACAAGAAGAATGGGATGTCTGTGAGTGCCCAACACAGATGTGATGCTACGGGACCCTGTTCTTAAAGAAGAATGCCCTTCAAAAATAGTACAGATTTTTAAGTAAATGTGACAGTCCCAAAGTGCAGCCTGAGGCAGACCACCTGTCTCGACCCCCCCCCCCAGCTACACTACGCCATTGACTTCAATGATAGTGTTGTTTTGGGAGTGGACAAGGAGCTCATTCTTGTTAAGAGGGGTGTTTTTTCAGGTGGTGAATATTAGGAGTTTAGTTTTATTGGGGTTTAGAGCGAGATGGTTATTGGTCATCCAAGTTTCGGCTGATGTATAGGCATTTTGGGTAAGAAGTTGTAACTGATGTGGATTTGGCAATGCAAATGATTGTAGAATCATCTGCATATTGGATGACAGTGCCTTGAGTAAGAGAGGAATGGAAGTTGTTAATAAATATGCTGAATAGGAGGGGACCCAATATGGATCCTTGGGGGTACATCCGTGGTACAGTTTAGGAATAGTGAGAAAGAGTGTTGCCATTAGGTGGATTGTTGCATATTGGAGAGATAGTCTGAGAACCAGTTTAGGGTCGGGGTGAGATACCCAGGTTGGAGAGTTGAGAAAGAAGAAGGGGATGGCTTACTGTATCAAAGACCTTTGAGAGGTCAAGGAAGAGTGGGGAGACAAAGTAACCAGCATCATGGGCCCTGTTTGCAGTGTCCATAAAGGAAATGAGAGCTGTGCTAGTTTATGACTTGGCCTGAAACCATGCTGAGTGGAAGAAAGGATTTGGTTTGAGGCCAGATGATTAATAAGCTGATTGTGAACACATTTTTCTAATATTTTGGAAATGGGAAAGAAAATAACGATTGGTCAGAAATTGGAGATGTCAGAGTTGTTTCCACCTTTACGAAGTGGAAGGACATGCTTTTTTTCCCGATCTGTGGTACAAAAGACTCCTGAATTGATCTATTGAGGAGTAAGCTGATAGGGTAGGCAATGGAGTTTGCGGAAAGTTGTAGGAATTCTGCTGGTAGGTTGTCTGGTGCATTAGTACAAGGTTTGAGCTTAAGAAGGAAATGGTGCTAGGTATAGGTGAAAGGGAAAAAAAAAAAGGTAAACAGGAAGTTAAGGAGTGTGATGAGGAATGTTCAGCTCGGCTGGGGATTGTTTGTGGGAAGGTGGTGGTGAGTTTAGCTATGGTATCAAAATATGAGTTAAATAGTGAGACTATCTCAGTGGGTGTTTTTTTCTGGATTGGGGCAAGGATTGTTATCTGAGCCTGGGTGAAGTAGGAATTGATTGCTCCCCAAACTTTCTTAGGGTTTAGTTTATGTTGGTCTTGTAGGGTTTGGTACTGTTCTTTTTTATTCTTAATGATTAGTCATTTTACCTGATTGCATAAGTGTTTATAATGAATGCGGTCCAAAGAATTTTTATTTTTTTTGCCAAGCTTTCCAAGCTTTGTCCCTTTCAGTCATGACTTGCTTTGAGGGTTTGGTAAACCAGCTGGCATGCTTAGCCTTTACTTTTTTTTGACGGAGAGGGGCTAAACTACTTAAAATCCTAAGAAATGTTGAAGTGAAGAATTCTACAGCATAATCGAGAGGGAGAGTTTTTAATGCTGCTCAACTGATACTTTGTAAGATTTCATTACAGGTAATAGGGCATAAGTGGGAAATGTCTCTGGTTTCTTTAAACTGGTGTTTACTTGGTACTAAGTTAGATTTATGTACTATAAAGGCTGATGAGTGGTCACTAATGTTATTAGGTAGTATACCAGAGGAGGAGATGTTATTAGGCTCAGAAACCAGGATCCAGTCCAAGACTAAGGCTGTGTTGCTTTTATTGTTGGGTCTAGTTATATTGGTGATTATCTGAGTATAGTTGTATAGATTGATGTTAGTGGAAAGTTGTGGATTGCATATATCAAGCCAATTAATGTTAACATCCCCTAAGATGATAGTTTCATTTGTAATATTGTTAGTTGTCCAGGCAAGGATATCTTCTAGTATAGGAATGTTATTGCATGAGGAATGTATAGGACCATGAGGCAAAGGCTTTTATGACTGTTCAGTTTAAAGAAGGCTACTAGTATCTCTGCTGTGGAGAATTGTGGAACAGGTTTTGTGTATGGAACTACAGTGAAGGTATTTGGGTATATCAAGGCAACACCACCTTTTTTCTGTAGTCTGTCTTTTCTAAGGTAAGCATAGCTAGGGGGTAGGGATTCAGCATCTTTGATATATGGTTTTAGCCAAGTCTCTGTAGCTGCAGTGAAGTCAGGTTTATTTTGGATTAACCAGGCATGTATGTGTGGGATTTTATTTCTTATGCTTTGAAGATTGTGGGTTGTGAAGTTTAGGGATCTTAAGGTGTTAGGGGATTTGTAAGTGGTGGTGGAGGGATCAGGATTTGGATGTATGTCTCTGCATTGAATTAAGTTGCAGTAAGTAGGGGGAGCTACAGGATGGAGTGTCTTTTCAGTTTTCTGGTGGCAGTATAGAGTAAGGTTACTTCTCTGGTTATTTTGAAGGGGGAGGATTTTTAGTTTGGTTGGTAAGATTAAGTCTGTTGCGTACAGAGTAGAGGCTACTACAGAGTAACTGGGGAGAGATTGTGTTAGTGTGGTTGTAGTAGAAGTAGGTTTGTAAGAGGTTTACTATCATATTTTCAGAAATGTTTTTTATGTACTCGAAAAACATTGTCGAAAGTTACGATAGCGACCGATAAAAGTAATGAACAAAAAAAAGTCAACAAATCAAAATCGAACTGTTGACATTTTTTTAACTTACCTCCACATCCGGTGTCATGCAACACATGTTTTGCAAGGGGGCAAGCGCCCTGTACCCCACACCCCCGTCTCTCTCTCTCTCTCACTCTAGATATATATATATATATATATATATATATATATATATATATATATATATAGATACACACAATTTTTTTGCGATCATTTCAAATGTTGAAAACTTGCTTTCAGGATTACACATTCACACATTGCAGCTGCAACATTTTGATTGGAATCCTTTGTAAGATATATAGGTTATCTGATGTGATGTTAGTTGTAGTAGGAGATAGAGGGATAGAGGGGATGTAAATAGAATAGTATTGCAGAAGAGAGACATTGCAGTGAGGTGAGTTTGTGTGTGTAAGAAAGATGTGTGATGGAGTGACAGTGTTGTAGGGATGTAAATAAAGAAGCTTTGGTAGTTATGGTGTTGTAGAAGAGTGCAAAAGATGAACAGAGTAGTTTGGTAGAGTAAGAGTGGTTGGATAGTAGATATAGATGTAGGTTCTGTTGGCGGTAGGAGTAGGTTGTATGGAAGTGGGTTAGACAGAGGTGTGAGGTAGTTACTAAATGGAGGATTGGAAGGTAAACAGGAGGGGTATTTGTGAAGGAGTAGAAGGATCAAGTGTAGTTGGGGTGCAAAGATAAGGGGTGGGATAGATGGAACAAGAACAGTTGGGTGTGAAGAGATGATGGAAGGAGTTAGATGGATAGGGGAATCTCATTGGATGAGATATTTGGGTGGGAGGAGTTTGGCTAAGTATAAAAGTAATTGAAGTGGGGTGGGTGGGAATGGGGGTAGGATAAGGTAATGGAGTGAACACGAGCATAGCGAGGGTGAACGGAGCAGGTTGGAGCAGGAGCAGGAAAGCATCAAAACTAAGAAAAGCAATCAGTAAATGCTGTAGGTAAGTGGAGGGGGTAAGCTTTTATTATACTTTAGAAGATAGACTGCCAACTAACTTACTTATGAGAGAAAAATGGGAGTGTTAACACTGGTGTGAGCCAAATTACCTATGGAGGGGAATAAAATTATGGAAGATAAATGCAAGGTATAAAACACAATTAGGCAGACACCTAACAGAGTACTAGAACTGGGAAGAGGTAGGGCTACCACGATACTAGATTTGTTGTCCTTTCGTCCCTATTACAAAATGCTACTATTAAAGGCAGTATAATATACATTAAGTTACAGGCATTTTGCTTTGCCTTGTTTGTCTGGGTTAAAGGTAAGAACTGGATGTGGTTGTTTTGCACTCAAGGTAGGTTCTGTCAGCTTTGGACACTGAGGTTGCTTCCTAAAAGAAAAAAAGAAGACAGTAAGATTAGGTACTAGGGAATGTATATTTGGTAAGAAAGCAGGAGAGTAAAAGAGCTTGGTAGGTAAGGTCTCTGAGAGTAAGGACGATGAGATGGAAAGAGAGAGGAGACTGCAATAGAGTGTACAGCTGACAGATGAAGGAGACAGAAGGAGAGAGGAAGGATTTAGCAGTAGATAGTGAAGAGGGTAGTCAGGTAGTAGAGGGAAAGAAAACAGGGTGCAAGGAGGGATTTCAGTTGAACTAAAGTGGAGAAAAATAGACAGTGCAGTTCCTGGGCTACAAGTGGAAGTGAAAGCTTGTATCAGAGGCAATTATGGCAGAAAAAAACTAGCTACTAAATATAAATATTCACAACCAAATAAAAAACTATATTCACGAGTTATATAGCTAAGACTGCAGTTATTCATAACTCATATATAAAGCCTATCATACAAGTTATACAACTAAAAATGTAGATAATCGCAACACATTTGCAGCTTTTGATTCAGGATTTGTAGCTATACTTGCAGATATTCACAAGACAAATATGTAACGTATTCAACAGGTGTACAGCTGAGAAGCAGATATTCAAACTTCAGGTATATAATTCTCAACTGGGTTGTATAGCTGAATGCAGATATTCATAATTCTAATGTATAACTCTAAACATGTATATAGCAGAAATGCAGGTATTTACAACTCAAGTGTATAATGTCATATATACGTTATAAAGATAAGAGTGCAAGTATTCACTAGTCAAAAGTAGAGAGCACTTTAATATTAGCTGAAAAAATAACCCTGTGTAGCATGCAGAACATAAAACCTGCCAGGTATCATCACAAGTCCCACTTCAATTCACCCTGCGATGCAGAGCTAGCATTTCTGTGACCAAAGAAGCAGAACTTGGTACCACAACACAAAGTTAGTGGAACCTGCCCGGGCAGTTAGCATAGATGCAAAAAAAACAGATGTAGTAGTCCATGAAAAGAAGACAAAAGTAGCATTGGTCAGTAAAATTGCTACACCCAGTGACTACCGTGTCTTGCATACAGAGAGAGAAACAAAGTCATAAAATATCAGGATTTGCAGGCAGAAATGAGGGCAGTGTGGAAGAAGGATACCCAGACAGTTCCAATAGTAGTAGGGGCAACAGATTTTATAAAAAAGAATTTACAGTTATACTTAGATATGTTAATGATACATGTAACTCCATATGAATTGCAGAAGGTGTCATTACAGCACTTCTGGCTAATATCAGAGATTGAAACAATACTAATTTCATGAACTTTAAGGATACTTTGACTTGGGAATGAGATTCATTGCCATCGTGGTATTAGAAACCCAAAGGACTTGGAGAAATTAAAAAAAAATGAATAATCATTACAGAATGTCCTTTTCACAAATTTGGCTCAGTATGTTGGAATTTCATTCTACAATACAGGCATAACCTGCCTTCTCTATTGCTCTTTAGACAAGGGCTCTTTAACTATCTTTCAGCCAGTACCAGGTACAAGTATTTCAGAGATAATCGATTAAAGGCAACATTACTGCATGTGATGTGACAATCCTCTCAAAAAAGTAATACATCAGAACCTATTTTTCACAAATCTGTAAACTTATCTTACAACACAAATTAGTCAATATTCTTTAATATAAATGTGTCAGTTAATTAATTCAGTTTAGCTGCTATATCTCCTTTCCATAGAACTAAAAATAAGCTAATGTGGATCCAATTAGCAAATTCTGATAGCTGACTGGTTCTGTTTTGGCAGGCCCTTCTGTTATTGCATCTTATGAAACACGTATATCAAGCTAGCAAGATGATAATAGGATAATTAAACTAAGCCTTCTGATTACGGCAATGTTGACTGTAGGTGTTCTTATCTGATTCCAAAAAAAGAATTGTATATTTATTTAAGTTGTACATTGTGGGCTCTTTTTAAGTTGAGCTTAATCTATGATGCGTCTGCAATAAAATATTTTTTTTCTAGTACTGACACAGTGAACATGTTTTTATTTTAAATCAAATGCCTCATTTAAGTGATAGTGGCATGTTGTGCTGACAGAGGTGTGTCACTATTTATTCACATGCATGTCATGTTACCTATCAGCCAGCCCTTAGCCAATTTTAGTCGAAAGTTCAAGGACATAATGAATTTTACAACCTGTCTACTTACTATTCCGTTTTATTGTGCTGAGTAAAGTCAGTGAAACCAAAGTCACAGACTTCAGTAAGCCTCACCAAGTAAGCCAAAGTTTTCTAAAACTGTATAATATTTGAAAAGAGTTAGTTACTGATTTTGATGAGAGTTACAGAGATTCAACAGAAAACCACATAAGATAAGTGATGTACGCAGGTATCAAATGTATAGCTAGTGATAAAATAAAAACAGAAAGCTTCCCAGAAGGATTGCAAGGTAACAAAGGAGGAATATATTTACAGACATCTCATTTTTGACACATAATCAGAGCAACCTTAATTAGGTCCAGTGTGAACCAAGTGGATTCCTAGATATGGTAGTTCTGTTGCTGCATTAAATATTATGCCATTATGGCTGTCTTGCTGCACACGAGATGAGAAAAAGTATACAACACTGGACATTATGTCAAGGACTGTAAACAATTATCAAGATAAAGAGATTATAATATCAAGCTGACGATGTTAAAATAATACTAAACAATCATTTTGAACCAATGCAAAATAGACAATATGAAATCTCCAAACTCAGAAAAGCTAATAACACCCCATGGGCACACTATATAAGCTCTACACCTTAAAAATATATATTATCGTCTTGTGACTTCGCTAGTATACAATGGTTCCATATTGCTATTGTGAAGCTGTCAATTATAAACAATCATAAGTTCAGAAGTCACAAATTAGTCAATATACTTTAATGTAAATTTGTCAGGTAATTGATTCACTTTAGCTGCTATAACTCTGTTTTGTAGTGGACTGCACTCACTGGACTCTCACACATCTTACCTCTATAAATATATATCCTATCTGTCACCTTATTGGTAGATGAAGTTGCAATTCCTGACCACCAATTGCCTGAGTCCCTGTTGCCTGGGGTTCTGATCAGCTCTGCAGAAAATCATTGTTGGTGAGACGTGCAAGTCATGAAGCCCTTTTGGGCATAATCTCAATCTTCTTTGAGTTAGTGTGACCACTGAGTTGGTTATTATAAGTTTGCGGGTGTGGGGGCTTCCCCTCACATCAGGGTTACAGAGGCTTGCCTACTGCAAAAAGCACTTAAAGTTCATTTTTTTTTGGGCAGGTGTTTTTCAGAAGTCAGAGTTTGGGGATTCTGATCATTGGGGTTTCATTTTCAACAGCTTATAGTGGAAGCTATACTATCCCTAGGGCATTATACTTCATGGTAAGGGGGAAAAAAATGTTGCAGAAAGCTTATCTTCTGAAATTGTGATTGCTTAACAATGTTCATGTCTGCAATTGTAGCAGGTGCCCCATGGAAAAGTAAATTAAAACAAAAATAATTCAAAGGAGCTTATCAGGAATTCTGAACATGAAAACATTGCTGAAACCTGATATTAACCTATGAGGTCTACTAGTATGATATTACAATAGCTGGACTGCTAGAGATAGGCTGACAATTTGCAACTGTCTGCAAATACTTAATATTATTCAATGTGCTGTATTGAGCATTATAGAACATTATAAAGCATAAATCTCATTTGTTAAATAAAGTTTATTTTAGACTAATTTCATTCTCCTGCTGAATATGAATTATATATAAATGTTTGTTTAGCATTAACTGGCTGTTTTTAGGTAAAATGTAAAAAAACAGTAATAAAAATAATTTAAAGAAAATAAAAAAAAATGATGATGATTACTAGAATATGGAAGGCTACTCACCATATCAGAATACTAAGAAAACAGTGTTAAATTTAAATATAAAACAGAAAATAGAAGTCAAAACTAAATATATTACAGAGGAAATTCACTGACTAAAAACACATTTTAACATATAACTATATTGAAAGGCAAAGCAATGGTGTTCAGTCAGGTCTATATTACAAGATCCAAGCTTTAGTTAATCGAATAACTAAAGCTCGATCTTGTAATATCAAAACCATAAAATGGCGAATGACCGATTCAACCTAGGGAAGTGCTTCCCCTGTCCGTTATGTGGGTTATGCCCTTTTCTCCAATTTGGAGCAATCTCGGAGTTGGTATATTTAGTTGGGGTGGGGTGGGAGTGAGGCCCCCCTCCCCACTTGATTTCAGGTCTAAAGTTTTTTTTTTTTTTTTCAAATAGGGTTAGGGATGAATTCTGTTTTACATGGATGGGAATCCTATTCCATAGTGTAAGATCCTTTGGCAAATGTATCTATCTCTCCAGCATGTTCTGTTTATGTCATAAGTGAAGTTCAGATCCTTAAATCTAGTGGTTCTGGTGATGTTTATTTTACACATGTGCAACAGATCCACCAGGCCTGGATCTAAGGAAGCCCTGTAAGCCAGGCAAAGATCCCACCTCAGTAGCCTGCAGGAGATTGAATACAGAGATAGAGCTTTTAGGTTATCACTGTAGGACAGATTATTCATGCCCAGAATTGTGGTGAGAAACGTTTGTGGACCTTCCAACTGCTGCAAGTGTCTGGTTAGATACATACCAAAGGGGGCATTGTATTCAATGATAGGTCTGATAAGGGCCAAGTTGAGTGGTACTATAACTTCCTTCGACCTGGATTCCATACTCTTACTTATAATTTGGGTGACAAAGAATGATTTTCTTATTGTCTTTGCTATGTGTTGGTCAAATGCCAGATTGCTGTCTATATATTTTATCAGATTCCCTACTACTGGGGTGACTCTTGCAGTCATTTTTATCAATGGAGTAATTAACTTGGGTTGACAGTTTCCTAAAGGGCATTATAATCCATTTTTTGGCATTGAGTTTTAGGCCATGTCTTTGGCACCAGTCATTTGTCTATGTTAACACAGTACAGCGACAGGGCTTTTAGTCTATGTGGATAGACTAAAAGCCCTGTCACTGTACTCTGTATCAAATAGGCTGCTGAGAGGAGATTTGTGCCTGGCCTATAGGTCAGTCTCTGACCCTGTCTTGATGGATATGCTTCACATACACAAATCCAACCATCCAAGAGTCACTCACTCTAGGGATCTTAGCCTAGCCTGTGACATTAACAGAACATGCTAGAGAGACAAATATGTCACCCAGAGACTGTCGCTCCTCTGGAACAAACTTCCAAGTCAAGTGAGGCTGACCCTATTCAAGCACAACCTGGACAAATGTATGGGGGACCACAAATTCACCCCAGAGGTGGCACCCCTGTTCCTCATGGATAGGGGGAGTTGGTGTTGACCACAGACTATCTCTGCAAAATACATTCACTTAATAAAGACAGATGGGGTGGCATGGGATTAACATGGCTAGGCTTGTAAGGGCTCTAGGGCGTCTAGCCTAGTAACTTACTATGAACCTATGAACCCACTTGCAACATGTTTGTGTCTTGGGGGAATCTATAACAGCTCCCAATTTACAGTCACCTGTGAACTTGGTGAGCCAGAGGCCTTGAATGTTAGCCTTGACTTCCAAGAAGTAGATGCCAAACAGGAGCAAGCCCAGCACAGATCTCTGGAGTACTCCACTGTTGACCAGTCTTTTGGTGGAGGTGATCTCACCAATCCTGACTTCTTGGGTCCTGTCTGTGTGCCAACCAAAAATACAGTGAGTTATGCAAGGATTTACACCTCATTCAGACTGCTTTTCAACAATGCTAGAGTGGGCTATTATATTGTATGCCTTAGCCAGGTCAAAATATGCAGTGTTCAATGTTTTACCCTTGTGTGTTGCCTTGGTGACCCTCTCAAAGAAGTCCACCAGATTACATAGGCATGACCTTCCCTTAGCATAGCCAAATTGGGATGGATCCAGTGTCTGTAGGTTGACAATGTGCTTGGTTATCATTTCCATAATAATTCATTCCATGGCTTTGCATATTAGGTTTGATAAACTGATGGGTCTGTAGTTCCCTGAGTCGGCTGATGTTCCACCTTTTGGAGGGGTATGACTGTTGTAGTCCTCCATTCACTTGGAATATAACCTGTTTCAAGGCTGTAGTTTAAGAGTGCCTCAAGTAGTCCTGATAGGTCATGTATTGGACTGTTCAGAAAGCAATTGGGGATGTTGTTGGGACCCATGGTGGTGGTTTGTTCTGGTTTCGGCAAGTGATGTCAGCACCTGGTCCATGCTGATAGCTGGGGGAAGTATGTTGGATGGAATTTCACCTGGTGGAGCTGGGGTGGGTGAAGTTTGAGCTGAATTTATCAGCCAGTACATTTGCTAAGTCACCCTTGATCGGTGAAGGTGGCACCATTCGCCATCACTCAAAGGTTCCCAACATAGCTGAAGAAGGCCTTCTGAACGTACTTAGCCTGTAAGGCTAGGTGGTCTTGTTGGACTTAATTAGACCTCTTGGTTTTTTTAGTTGTCTAAGAGAGTTATCTACCCAGTTTAGGTGAGGATTCCACCAGTGGGGCTGTTTTTAGTGTTTGCTTTGGGTTTATTTCTTGTAGGTTCAGCAGCCTCTATGCAGCCAGTCACATGTTTGTATGGGGACTTTGAAGAACTCTGCTTAGGTAGCTGTGGTCTTGGGGGTGGGGTGATCCTTGACATTTTGACAAACTGTCACATAATAAGATGTAGCTTATCCTTGAGTAGTTCTTGTTGCTAGTTTAGATGGATTTTGGGTTGATTCTTACTTCAAATGAGACAGCTTTGTGATCCAACCTCACTAGCAAGGACAAGGCACAAGGTGGAGGGAGTGGTGCAACATTCTCCCATGTTGGTGAGTACCAGATCCAGTATGTTTGATATTCTTGTCAGATCGTGAACTATCTGTTACTGATTGTTTGTGTTAATAAAGTCCAGGAAGCTTTGTAACTCTGAGTTTGAGGCAATGTAAATTTCCCAGTTTGTAGAGGGGTAGTTAAAGTCATCCATGAAGAGGGTGTTTGGTTGGATGGTGAGCACCTCTAGGTTTAAGTCACCTGTAACTAATCATGATATGGTGATGGACCTTATCTAAGGTGATTTCCAGGTGGATGGGTTTCATGGTATCATCCTGTTTAACCAATCTGGGAGATATGTTTGTTGCTAGCATAAATTGAGAAACCTCCACCTTTTGGGCCCAATCTGTGCTGTTGTTGGTCTAACTGTGTAGAACGCACTGTGGTTTGCACAAAGTTGTAGAAAAGAGAGATAGCAGAAAATAAAAATAAAATTAACGTTCTCTTTCTCTCTTCTCTATGCCTACAATATAATCAATGCAAAACCTAGATAAACCCTAACCTAACAAAACATTGGTAACAGGAAACTTGTGACCTTCCTGGTCTAACATTTCTGCACTCATCCTTCCAGTCTGTAACAGTAATAGGTTTCCTCAGAACAACAGATTCATTTGTAGGATTGGCATAGAGCCTCCCTTACAAATATGCATCGCCAACAGAAATAATTGTTTTCCCTGTAGAAAGCATAACCATTTTTATAAAGTAGTATATGTAGATCAAAATAAGTTAACAACCAGTTAACAAGAATGCTCACAGAAGTAATGTTTCAGTTAAATCAGTGTAATGAAGACAGTATAAAAATGGGTGCAAGAGACAGTCACAGAGTAACTGCAGATAAAAGAAGACATTTGTATGTGTATACAGTTCTAGATGTTATAAATAAATGATAGAAGAGAGAGAGAAGGTTAAAAATCAAAACATTACAGCAAAAAAATGTAATTGATTCAGTTATGGCAGTCATCATAGTTAATAGTTAATACATTCTTAACTCAAAACATTGAGAGACTCATTGAGTCATTATCAGTGAAAACTGTCTGCAGCAATTATAGACACTGCCCTTTCCCCCACTGTTTTACAAAAATAGAGTTAGTGTATATACGTTTGGGGTGTGCGTAATGAAGGGGTACTTATCCCTTTCAAAAATGTTTTGTCAGTCATTGAAAGGGATATTCAACAATTTATATTTGATGAAATAGCCCTCATGGAGTTGTCCATCAGTGAGTTAACATGAATCCAACTGCACTTTCAACAAAATTCCATTTCTGATGCTGCAGTCTGCAGTCCCCTCTGTTGTACTGCAAACCATTTTACACAAGTGGTAAAAAGATCTGGGGTACAATATTTCTTACAGATGAATCTCTTTTTTCTGTCAGTAAAATTAACTCTTTACATGTTGAAATAAAGATTATTCCTTCATTTAGACATTGGTAAATACCAGTAACAAAACAAACACAAGTTATACAACCAAAGGACAAGTTTAGTAAAGATTCTTTAATGTAAATTTTAACTGTCAGCATAAACTATTCATTTCCACTGTGACAAAATTACACATCTATTTGTGTGGGTTTGAGAAAAGCAACTAGAGATTACCAAAAGCTGCAAGGTTCCTATTCATACAGCAGATATTCTTTAATGATCACTTCACATTGTGTTCAGATCCTGCCATTAAAGTTTTTAATAAATGGCTACATTAGATGTTTCAATGAAATACTTTGCTAACAGATGTCTTTCAAGACATTTTTAGAGTTGCTTTTGATTCAGTCCATTAGAAAGATGATACAAATAAGCCAAAACAATAAGTGTATAACCATTTTTACAGTAAAACTACTTTTAAATGCAGCAGGTAATGGTATGGTCTAGTTCTGCATGTAGCTATCACCACTGCTATGCAGAGTATATGACAGCTGTTCTGTTTCATGATCCTAGCCTGTAGTGTTTTAACACTGTTACCCTAGTATACCCCTAACCAGGAAAAAGCCGAAAGAAGAAGAAGACCCTTGGACAGCATTGGTGAGGGGCCAGGGGATCTGCTTTACAGTGGTATGAGCTTATAGTAGCATGAAGCACTCTAGCATCAGTCAGTTGTATCTAGATTGTGCATGCAGATGTGTCTCTGACTACAGATTGTGTTACTCCTCAATGTTCTCTTCTGTTAAAGATCTGTCCTCCAGAAATTTCATTAACAAAGGTACACAACAGCTGTCTTAACAGATCTGCTGCTTTGTCGTTGTAGTCAGGAATGCTTCAGTATCATTTTGGCACAGAAAACTGATAGTGGTGAGGGACAAAGTAGGCATTTGACATAAGTGTTGTTCCCTAAAGTAACTTCTAGTTCTCTGTTGCATGTATGACTTATGACAATGTGACGGGTGATGGGGTTGTTCATCTCCATCAGCATCTTTCTGTACTTCTACCCCAAAGTGTTATTTTGTATTCTTTATACAGATTCAGCTTTCAGGACAAAATTAAATAATAAAATTGCATGTTGTTTATGGAATAGGCTCTTACAGATAGAATACTGAATTCTGGGCCTAATAAGTTAAGAAATTGTAATATTATGTTTTCTTTCTAAAAGTAACCATTCATCTGAAAATGGAGAGCACACAATCTGTCCAGTCAGGGGATCTGTGTCATGTGATGGACTTTTTAAATAGTTGAATTTCATATGGTCATATTCATATGATCAACTATTTAAAAAGTTGAACATATGTAAAAACACAAAATCATGTTATCGCTCATTTGTCTCTAAAACAAATAATGAGAAGGCTGGGGGTTTCATTTAGATACTTTAAAACATACAAACACATCAGGATGGATAGCAGCATCATTAAATATGAACAAACTAGATAACAAACAGAGCTTACAAACATATATGCTTACATCTCTCAGCTAACTACAAAATGGGAGTCAGGCTCGCATGTGTTCATTATTTGTACTCTAGTGCAAGCCCTGGGATAGCTTCTTAAAAGTATATACACACATATTGATCTACGTCCTCTGTCTTTAAAAGATTGCCATTCATGCAAAAGAATATCAGAGCTAGGCATGCATTAATATGTACATTGGAAACAAAATTCACTGTCCATGCCCAAGTTGCTTGCTATCTGCTACAGGGTTTAGAGATTCGACCATATCTCGTGACATAACAGTTGGAACTAGATTTAGCAACAGGGAGAATCCGTGCTGCACATCTTGTATCAGGAACTTCTGGATTCATCATAGGAACAGGAATGTCCTCTGGAACTTCCTCTGCAATTGGAACACCAGATAACTCACTCTGAGATAAAGAGTCTCTCTCACAGGCTATCTGCTGTGGTATAGGCTTGGACACTGGTCTCAAATGTTTCCAATGCTGTTTAAAAGTTGCTCCTTCTGATTCTATAATGTACAGTCTCAGCTCTGGACAAATATTCTTCATGACACCAATCCGATCATAACCTCTGGATGTCTGGATCCTTACCATTTCTCCCTCCCATAATGAATTGAGGGGTTTACTGGTCTTATTGTAGTAGGATTTCCGAGATAGGTGCTTCTTCAACAGATTGGCTTTCATTGATCTGTTGTTCTTGACACATGGAACCAACAATTGATTCTTGAGTGGTAATGTGGTTCTAGTTTGACTCAACAGAAGTCTCTGAGCAGGTGTACAAAGATGTTTATCATGAGGAACATTTCTGAGATTCAAGAGATTCAAGAAAACATCACTATTGTCTCATTTAGACTTCCCAAGTAATTGCTTTGCACTCTGAAATGCGCTTTCTGCCAAACCATTTGACTGTGGATACTCTGGACTTCCTGTGACATGAGTAAAGTCTTATTCTTCAGCAAATCTTTTGAACTGTTGGCTTGCAAACTGCATGCCATTGTCAGAAATAATTTTGTGCAGACTTCCATGAGTGGCAAAATGATGCTTCATCTTAGTAATGACAGTACGAGATGTTAGGTTAGGAAATATGTCAATCTCAAATCAATTGGAGTAAGTCTACAAACAGCAAATAATGTTGACCATTCCACTCGAAGATATCAGTGGCTACTGTCGACCAAGGTAGTTCCTGAATCTGGTTAAGCTGAAGTGGTTCTTTCGGTTGATGAGGCTTAGTACTATCATATACTGAACAAGAAAAAAGTGGTCTCTCAATGTCTTGTGACATAGAAGGCCAAAATACTAATTCTTTTACCCTTCTTTTGGTAGATTTGGTTCCTGGGTGACCATGATGCTAGTAATGTATTCTTGTTGCAAGGACTTTGGAACATTACTTTTGGACCTTTCATTATGATACCTTTGTCAGACAAAATCTCATCTCTGTATGGAAAATAATGTTGCACTTCTTGAGGTAAACTAGATTGCTTTGACAGCCATCCTTGATTGATAGAGTGGTTGAGCCTTTGTGTAAAACAGGATCTGTGGCTGTGTGTTCTCTCAGCTCATCAAGACATGTAGAAGAAAAATTTCTCACTTCCATGACTTCAAAATCATCAGTCGTTTGAGTACCTCGATTGTCATTCTGTTCAGTGGTATTTCTTGGTGATCTGGATAATGTATCAGCAAGATAAAGAAGTTTGCCTTTCATGTAGACAAGATTGAAAATTTACTTTTGCAATCTCAGCATAATACGTTGCAGTCTGGCTGGAGCTGAATGCATTGGCTTTCTCAGAATAGTGACTAATGGTTGGTGGTCTGTTTCAGTCTGGATCAGTCCACCATAAACATAATCATGGGACTTCAAACATGCAAACACAATTGCCAAAAGCTCTTTCTCAGTCTGGGCATACTGCTGTTCAGTTTGGATAAGAGTTCTCGATGCATAGGCAACAGGTTGATCCTCTTATAGAATGATTGCACCAAGACCAAATTTCGAAGCATCACAGGAAAGTGTAACAGGTTTGTGAACATCATAGTATTTGAGCATTGGTGGACTAGCAATTCTCTGTTTCAGGACATCAAATGCTCTTTGATGTTGCTCTAACCAAGACCAGGAAACATCTTTACATGTCAGCTCTCTGAGTGGTGCTGAAAGTTGGCTCAAGTCTGCAATGAACTTGCCTAGGTAGTTGACCATGCCAAGAAAACATTGTAGGGCTTGAACACTGTCTGGAGCTGGCATCTCGAGAATGGCTGTTTGTTTTGAAGGGTCTGATCGTAGGCCTGTACTCATGAATAAATGACCAACATAAGGAACTTCTTGAAGCCTGAATTTGCATTTCTGTGCATTGAGCTTAAGATTAACTTGGCGTGCCCTTTCTAGAACTTTTCTGAAGATTCTGTTATGTTCTGCTTCATCACGACCTCCTATTAGTATATCGTCTACTATAATAACACAAGGATACCCAGAAAAAATTTGCTCTATTGCTCATTGAAAGACTTCACTTGCAGTACTTATCCCAAATGGCCAACTCAAAAATCTGTACCTGCCAAATGGTGTACTGAATGTAGTGAGCAACAAAGATTTTTGTCAAGCTGAATCTGCCAAAATGAACTCTTTGCATCCAAGACAGAAAAAATAGTGGCATTTGGCATCAATGCTGCAACTTCTTCAACTGTGTGCATTGGATGATGAGGTCTTCTTAGTACTTTGTTCAAATCTCGTGGATCAGTACATATTCTGATGTCATCTGAGCTTTTCGTATGAGCTACCACCATGGAAGATACCCATTCAGTTGGTGTTTCCACTGGACAAATTAGACCTTGTCACACCATTTTATTTAACTTTAACTCTGTCCTGCATGGCTATTGGAACTTTTTGTGTTGGCCTGATAACTGGACTGACCTCTGGATCTAACTTCATGGAGTAAACAACTGGATGTTTGCCTAGTTTGTCTTTAAACAGATCAGAACAGGTAGAAAAAATGTGCTGGGCAAAATTAGAGTAGTGGTCTTTTAACCTAACTTGGTGAATTTCCTTATTAAATGAAAGCAGTCCCATTTTCAAACAGTCTCTGAGCCCTAATAATGACTGGACGCGTCTATTGACCACATAAAATAGTAAGTCATAGCTCCTTTCTGCAGAATAACATGAAAGCACAACTGAGCTTTCAGTTTGAATTTCTTCACCTCCTTAAGCAACAAGTTTCGCACACCTTGTCAAATCAAGCCTTTCACCTTTGCACACGCTAGCAAAAATTTCTGCAGACATAGCATTGTGCTTACAATCTGTGTCAACTTTCATACTTCATTCTTTGCCCTTAAATCTACTGCAATGACCATTTCATGAAGCACTGACACACCATCAACATAAAAAGTAGGCTTGTCACAGTTTAACTGATCAACTCGTTTCTTAAAATGTTCCCTTTTAATGAAAGAATGTGGGCCTTTTGATTTACAAAATCTTTTGAAATTATTCCATTTATTATATTTGCTGCATTGTTGACCAAAAGCTAAACATTTTTCCCTTTAGGGTTCATGACTTTCACCACATTTAAAACTGCTGGCATTGAAACTAGGTTGGGGCCCATGCTTTGAGTCTGCTGACTCACTCTTGTGCTTCACTGAGACTGTGCAAAGTCTGGAATTTGTTAGAAAGTTCTGTGGTTTACCAGTAGGTGCTGCAGGGGTTACACCTGCCATGTGCTTGGGCCTGTTTCTCTCAACCACGTGCTGCATACTATCAACATGAGCTTTTTGGTTGGGAGGGTGGCCTAATGGTTAAAGTGTTTGCCTTACAAACACAAGGTGCAGGGTTTGAGTCTCACAAGGGATAATTGGCTAGGCTTAAAAATGGCTCGCAAGGGCAGTTAGCCTAGTACTAATCTATTTCTATTTCTATTTCTATCACTATGCATTCTAGAGCGGCTCTCATCTGTAAGCATATGTGTGTGATTTTCTTTGAACTCGTATATCTGACAAATCTCAATGGCCTTAGTCAAAGGTAAATCACTGTTGCAAAGCAAAATCTTTCTCACAGCATCATCTTTTATACCACATACAAGTCTGTCCTTTATCAAGACATCCCTTAAGTCACCAAATCTGCACATTTTAGCCTTATTTTTCAGGTCAGTTATATATGCTGCAAAAGTTTCACCAGGCTTTTGATCCCTTGTATAAAATAACTGCCTTTCCATTGTAGCATTTGTCTGGGGGTTACACATTTCTCTAAATGTACGTTTTAAGCACTCAGGGTCCTCCCATGACTCAGCTGGTACAACAATATGATGGTTTTCCCTCTCTCCAGTATAGATAGCAGGTGCATACACAAATGAACATTCCCTTTCTATAGCTTCTGACTCAGCTAATTAAGTAGAATAAATGCCTTTGCACGGTCATCTTTATCAGAAAATGCAGCCTGTATGAAAATGTCATACTCCCACTCAGACACTCTCCAGTTCTCAGCAATATGACTGTCAAACCAAAGTGCACTGGGTTTTCAAAATCCATCTGCCATGCCTACAAAGTACACACAAACACACTGAAAATATGGCCCTTGTAATTATGTATGAACAAACTGTTCTGTGAGCTTGTAGCGACATTCAAATGCATAATAAACTCTTCAAAATACTTTACTTTGTGAAATATGCTCTGTAATGGCTGTAATCTGTGAAATGTGCCTTATAATGGTTATACTTTGCAAAATAGCTTTACTGTAACACTGCACAAACATGTGAACATTTTATACACTTCTGATAACTCGGATATCTTTAAAATGAGGTTGTTTCCCCTTATTTTATTCATTTTATGGAATTCAAACTTTAAGCCGAACATTTTCTGTAGTAATTCAAATATTTTTAGCAATATCGTACATATCGGTTTATGCAAATGTTATTTGCAGCATTCTGTATGCCTCATTTGATATTATGCAAAAAAAATAGTGCTGAGCAAGTTTTAATTCTTGAAATTCATTTCTGGCATATTCCACCAGTATCTGGATAAATGCTTTAAATTGTTTTCACCAAGCTGTTTTAAACTTCATGCCCCTTTGATATGCCGGTTATGACTTCAGGCCCTTTTAGATATGTTGCTTTTGGTACCATGTCCTTTAGACATGCCGCCTCTGACACCATGTCGCTCGTTCATCTTCTAATATGAATAATGAGAAGGCTTGGAGTTTTGTTCAGATGTTTTAATGCATACAAACACATCAGGATGGATAGCAGCATTATTAAATATGAACTAGTTAACAAACAGAGCTTACAAACACACATGTTTACATCTCAACAGCTAACTACAAAATGGCAGTCAGGCATGCACTTGCTCAGTATTTATACTTTAGTGCAAGCCCTTGGATAGTTTCTTAAAGGTATATACACACGTACTGATCTACAAGTGTTTTAGCAAGCCCCCATGCTAATTGTGTGTGTGTGTGTGTGTATATATATATATATATATATATATATATATACAGGTGAAAAGGGCATATTTCCTGTTCCCCACTGTACCACAATCTCAGAACAATTCACTGTTTCAGCAAATAGGGATATGTTTAACTTTTTAAATAACTCTATCCTGCCATAACTGAATCTATTCGACCATTTAAAAAGTTGATCTTTTAACATAGATTCCTCCAATCAGGCATCATTGTGATCACATTTTTGGTCACACATTAAAGTAATTTTCCTTGATTTATTTGTCTGTGGATAGATTTTAAGCTCACTATAAAATAATAGAAATAAGAATGCTCCAGCTGTCTGCAGTCAGTTTCAAAAGAGTAAAGATATATATGTGGTTTAGGAAGAAGAAGAAAAACAAGATACCATAGGCAAAGGGACCATTCAGTGGTGGGATTTCCAATGAAATACATAACAAGGTACCCAGATAAAGGGAGCCTGCAATGGGGGATGCCCAGTGAGGTAATTAACAAGACACACAGTAAAAGAGCTTGCAGTAAGGAATATCTAGTGAGGTACTTAAAAGTCTCCAGATAAAGGGATCAAGCAGTGTTTGATTCCCCAGTGAGGTACTTAACAGGATAAGCAGGAAAAAGTGTGCGTGCAGTGGGGGGGTCCTCAACGAATACTTACTTAAGAGTGGTATAAAAATGGTGATAAGCAATTTTCTACATCACAGGAAAAGATGCAGAGGAGAGTTTTCTCTATTTCATGGACCTGACACTTAGAAAATGGCACCAGTACATTACCAGTATGATCAGTGCTACTAATTAGAGGGGATAGAAACCCTCAATTATTATTTTAAAGTGTCTAGGTTTGGATGGTGGTGACACACTGCACTGGAGTGATTTGAAGCCTTTTTAAATGTTAAGAAAACAGACTCATACATGATTTGTAATGGCTAGGACATGAACAAAGAAAAAATGTGCACCAGCGTCATTAATGTGATGTATACATGGGGGGTCTACACACCCTATTGCACCATTGCTAAAAGACTGAAAGTGAGCAAAGGAAGATTTTTTTTAATATTTAAAAAATGCATTTGCTGTGAGCAAAGGGTGAATCAGACAGTGCTGGACCAGACCATGTCTCTTAATGTAAAGACCCCAAAGTGGGACACAGAAAATCAAGCAATCTAACTGATTGAAAAATATGTTTATCCTTTTGAAATAACCCCAATACCAAAAAAGAAAATCATACCCTCTTATAAGTGGAATAAAGTTTTCTGGATTGTACTTTACAAATACTACTGCACACCCAGACTTGTAAGGCTCATGCCTCACAATATCCATGATGTGCTATAGTATCTGTTTAATAGGTACTTTTCCGTTAAACCCCTACCACTTCACGCTGCTGTGTTTTGCCGGTATTTCCTCTGTTCACCACAATGTACTGTTTAACAGTTTCTTTTTCACAGAATCTTGTGTTTTAACCCACTAGGGCACAAATCATAAGAAAAGATGCTGCCTTTCTATAACAGTAATCATTGAACCTAAAGTTAGCAATGGCAAATTCCCTCACCTAAACATTTCTTCTAAAGAAACATTGCCATACTTCCCAGAAATGCAGCAATACACTCACTGTTATCTCTGCTGGCATTTTCTAATAGAAATAATTATATGAAAATTAACACTAAATAATTTGGATGCAAGAATAAGGATGTTAGTGACACATGCAGCTGAAGAACCAGCAAAGCACAGCAGTGCAGAGTGGTAGGGTTTAGCATGTGCTATTGTATCTGTTTAATATATATATATATATATATATATATATATATATATATATATATATATATATATATATATGGGTCTACCTGACATGGTCAACAGGCCATATGATCGACACTCATTTGGTCGACAGTTCATTTGGTCAACAGGCAAATTTGCCCCCCTCCCCAATGTTGTGCGACCCTGGAGTTGATATATATAGTTAGGGGGGGTGTGGGGGGCACAGCCCCCCACATAACATGCCTGTCGACCAAATGAACTGTCGACCAAATGAGTGTCGATCATATGGCATGTCGACATGTCAGGTAGACCCATATATATATATATATATATATATATATATATATATATATATATATATATATACATACATTAGCATGTATTGTTGTTACACAAATAGCATAATAGCATACATATATATGAGTGTGTGAAGGTTGTATGCATGTGTGTACTGGTGTCAGAAACAGAAGGCTTGCATTAGTGTGTGACCAGTTGTTGCAAGCACACACACACACATACACACACACACACACACACACACACACACAGGCACATATCTATTATGCATGCACAAGCTTGTGTGTTGTATGCATGCAGTGGTGTCAAAAAGGGAAAGCTAACTGTGCTGCTGATTTAGTAATTCTGATGGGTCTCAGCAGAAAGACTTCTTTCATGATTGACTGCAACTTACTTTTTGACTCTCATGAGCATGTAATCATTCATTTAGGTTGGCGGTGGTGGTGCTGCGGTAGCATTGTCGCCTCACAGTTAGACGTTGCCCATTCGATTCTCAGTTAGAGCGTCTTCTGTGTGGCAAAATGCGTGAATGGGCGTTCCTTCGTTGAAGGTTGTGCGTTAGGCCCGGCAAGCCAGCACGTAAAAATCTACTGCCAATCATTAGCGGACCAAAGTTCCGCTGTGGTGACCCCTAACCGGAAAAAGCCGAAAGACACAAAGGAGGGGTGGTTATCCTAGAGATCAGTCAACATAGCAGAGGACCTAACTTACCCTGCACTTAGCAAATGTGGGTTCAAACACCCCCCTTAATGACTCACATTCACACAATTCAGCAACTATGTTCAAACACTGAGAAACAGACACACTCAAAGATACAAAAGCTCCCACATGCAAAAAGAAAAACAGAAAAAAATTATATTTAGTACAGAAAACTGAAGAGCGATTTAAAATATTGTGTTCTGCAAAATATAAAATAAATTATATAAATTTAAACTATATAATTTATCAAAATCAGGAGAAACAAATAGCAGTATATACAGCTATAAATAAATAATATCAAGGGGTACATTATAATACAAATGACAGCTGTTTTCTCCAGTATTCCACTCCTTAAATAACTCCTCTGTCACACACCACAAAATATATGCAGCCAGTCACCTTGATATACACCACAAATCCACTACAGAGCAGTGATATTTGATGCTTCCTTTTTATAATTATACGGCAAATGGCCTGGTATATGCGTTTAAAGCCATACTTAAGTTTAATTAGTAAAAAGCAATTTGCTTTACAGCAGACAGCTGACAGTAGACATACTTAATGCACTCTTGATCTGCCAAAGAAAGCTCCTTCTAGCCCCTGGACTACAATGTGAGTAGTTAATTTCACCAAAGACCTTGCTAAATACAGGACTACCTTCCATTTAAATTTGTGATGTGTGTCTACTACTGCTTTAAAATTATGTAACTAATTACTCAACTAATTGTTATGAAACAGAAGAGCATTAAGTTGAGAGAAGCAGCTTATTCTGATAATTAGGTAAGACCCCAATTCATATAAGGCAAAATGTCTCCGAGGGATCTCATTGTTCTTAACTATTACATGTAAATGCAGCAACGAAAGGCTCTATCAGATATACCAGCATAGGCATTCCAAAATTCCAATCAAATTAGTCACTCCATGCGTCTCTTTAAAGATAAATCTCATCTGAGCTTTTGAAAGCTGTTGAGTTATCTTCCAGAATCAAGTTATAGCCTCTTATCTCATGACAAGCACCATTATGAATGCAGGCTCAATTACGGGACAGTGGCCACTTAGAATCTCTTTGGCAGTGTCAGAAGACTGATATGGGAAGTACATTAGCAAAAATGTGATAAACATTATACATACTGTTACTGTTTTCAGGACCTGTCACCTTTATCCTGTGTAGCTGAAAGCTTTTAAAGCTCTTTTAACAGCGAATTCATAAATTCTTACAGGCTTGTTATTCATTACAGAATAACATATTTCAACTAATAAAACAGATGCATTTACAATAAATTATTGCATTGTGTTTTCCAAACAGCTAACACTGATCTGATAAAATAATGATACATAAGAACGGCCACTAAATGTACAACTGTTTAATATTACTTTAGTCTACTGACATAGCTATAGTAAAAGGTAGTGCAGAGGACAGTTTTTTTGTGTGTGTGCATTTACAGAGAATGCAGTGGAAAAACAAACTTCTAATGTTCTTGCTTTTCATGTTAAACATTTGATTTTTTAAAAGTGCATAGATAACTTGTGTCAGACATATCACTGGAGTCGTACAATATGATGCGTCTGTTCTTCACTGATGCCAAAATTGAAACAATAATTGCTGTAGGGTGGTCTTTCCTCCAAAAATATCTAAAGAAGTTTCCAGGGTAGGCAGATAGGCCACACCTTTGAATTAATGCAAAAAATATAAAGATGCACAATCTAAAGGGATTGTCCCTGGGTAATCAAATAGCAAATTCAAGTAACTGAGATTTTTAGTCACACGTAGTATCTGAATCATGTAGTTCAGGGTGACAGGTCTTTGGTGAGGAGACCAAGACAACTGAGGGCAGTAAAATGAGGGCACTAAAACACATCAGTGCCTTTGGCCCATTATATACAGGGTACTGGTGTGGATGAATCTGAATATTTTGCATAGCTTTGGAGGCATATATTGGAAGAACACTTGGTTGATAGATATCATGCAGCAAACATTTACTGAATGGGAACTGGAACTTTTAGCTAAAGTACAAGGACAGCACTATAGAAATGAACATATCAACTAATGACCTAATGGAAAAATACAAAACATCTATGAAGCCCTCCAAACTGTCCTCATCTAGGAAACCCCTATACAGCTGCTCCTGTTCTTCCCTTTCCTTTATGCCACCTATCCAAAGCTTCTCTCTCTCTTTCTCAGCCTGGATCTCACCAATTTGCTGGTCAATGCAGGGCCCTAACATCCTCTGTGTAAAAAAAAAAAAAAAAAATGTTTTGCTGTTTTATCATATAATGTAGCATCCTTTCTGGCCATTGCCCATTGCCTACTCAAGCTGTGTTGCACAATTTAGTTATTCGGTTTAAGTCTGATGATCACCTTTCTAAAATTTTTTTCCAGTGTCTTGTGTGAGTCTTCCTTATAGTATGTACTTAATACCATGATGCCCCCCTAATGTACATACTTTTACACTCGTTTATGTTTAATCTAGCTGCTGTATACCTGTCCACTACTCCTCTAACTAGGGAAGATACCCTATTATTGACTACCGTGCTATTTGATGTTTTCACTATAAAATATCTGATCACATTGCCTATCCTCCTAGTTACAGGAGAAAATATTCCAAGCAGGACTTTTCTTGGTATCAAAACTAACACCACCTCATTGGGTTACTATTATCTCACTGGCCACCTTTCCCCAAATTACTATGCTCTGTATCCTATCTGGAACCAGTTCCTTATACATGCTACTACTGATCCCCTGAATGAATACCTGTTGCATATTTGAGAATAGTAATTGTGATCATTAGAAACACAGTTGGCACAACTAGAGGAATGCAGGCTAATGCAAAGGTTTTGGTATCTTAGGGTATTCCTTCTTCTCCAATGTACAGTGATCTCAGAGTTAGTATAAATTAATAGCAAGAGGGTATGGCATAGCCCCTGAGATTAGGGGTATGGGGAGGAAGTCCTCAAGTGAAAACATCATCTGAAGAAGTCTGTATGCTTTTAGACAAAAGCACTTATTTGTTTTAATAAACAGTTCTTTGTACTTAGTTGTGTATTCTCTGGCAGTGTTTCCAGTATGTTTTTTAAGTTTGAGGTCTGGAATTTGCTGTTATTATATTTGAATCACAGTTTATATTTGAATGGGTGGTACTCATATTACTATATCTACTAGTCCTTTGTGTGGCATAGTGCCAATTCCTGAATATGTAACATCCACAGGGTTTGCTTTGCCTATTCTAAGAATAGCACATTCATAGGATTTTATTTAACTACAGTTATGGGAACCTCCCGCTATGAAATAGTTATTCCTTAGCTGCCAGGATTCTGGTGTCCATGAATGTGAATGGATTACAAAGCAGAAATCTTTCAAATGTTTTCCCAGCGATGTGAATAATACTAACCAGCATAAAATCCCATGACTCCTGTAGGGGCTTCCTATGCTTTGCGCAATATAATTACTATGGTCAGCCTACAGTCTGGGTGGTTGCGGTGGTGCAGCGGTTAGTGTTGCAGCCCCACAGTAAGAGGCTGTCCGGTTCGATCCTCGGCTGGGGTGCATTCTGTGCGGAGTCTGCATGTCCTCCCTGCTGTTGCGTGGGTTTCCTCTGGGTACTCCACTTTCCTCCCACATCCCAAAGACATGCTGTAGGTGGATTGGATACTCTAAACTGACCCTAGGCATGAGTGCGTGAGTGTGTGTGCTTTCCGTGGAAGATTGGGCGCCAGGCTGGCAACTCAACACCGTAAAACTCCACTGCCAATCATGAGCAGACAGGTGATCTGCTGTGGCTACCCCTAACTGGGAAAAGCCGAAAGAAGAAGAAGGTGAGCCTACAGTATGCTAGTACCTCACCAATGTCCAGGGAGTGACCAGAGCACCTTAACAAGGGAACTTCAAAACCATCAAACAACTCTGCTACAACACAGGTGATCTGCTCAGCTAGCAGTCATGCCTCTCGTTGCTCAGCATCCTGAAGTCAGTTTACACCTCTTGCCTGTTCTCTGCTTCATAATTTAAACAATTCCATTCCTACCTGCTCTTCCTTTCCATGCTGATACCCTAATGTCTTATTCTTTTGTGAAAATAGACTAGAATAATGCATTTAGTACCCTCTGCTTTTTTCTTGTTTTTCTCATATTCCTTCTCAATGGCTTCCAAAAGTTCATTTTATAACCCTTCTGTTTATATTCCCCAGTTCATTAAACTATATACCATCTGTCACTGCTCACTATATCAGCCTCAGAATCTACCTATGTCTTCTGTACAACCTATGTCTTCTGTACACCTGCAGCTGCTTTATTTGCAACTTCTTCATTGGCTGTTCCATCTGCCTTCACATTGCCTTCCCTGTTTTAATATGCCTGTTTCTGTTACTGACCTGATTTACTTCCTTTTTCATCTAAAACAGTTGTTTTGACCTAGTTTGTTCCTTCCACACCCTGATTTGTCCTTTAACATTTCAATAATCTTCCTACCTTAATGCATATGTAGGCAATGGAAGACAGAAGAAATATGGGGTACATTCAAAAGATTCACAAAATGGCCACAAGACAGTTATGAATGGCAGAATTAAAGAGGTTACATATGAAGAAGGGGAAGATGAGTAGGCAACTGAACATGGGAAATATATGTCTATGAACTACTTAAGAAAATGCTTTTTAACATAGAGGGTGGTGAAATGTAAGACTGTTGTAAGAGGCAGTGATGGAGTGCAGGTCACTAGACAGTCTCACTGCTAACTAGGATTCAAAGAAGAAACAGTAGGAGCAAGAGAAGTGTAACAACATTTTCACCAAATGTGTCTGTGTCATCCATGTCAACTCAGTGAATCACAGGCCTTGTGTCCACGTCTGTATATTAAACATAATATTCATCTTACTATAAATTAATGCAGTATGGATCGATTTAAGCAAAATTCAACTGGCACTTTTCAATACCATCAGCGCAAAGAACATTATTTCTGTTCCAATAAAATATAGCAACATTTCAAATACAAAAACAGAATTAGTTTTTAGCTCTAAACAAGTGGAAATAGAAAAGTGGAACAAGGCATTCAAATGAGTGCATAGATCAAGCAGTTGGATGCATTGACAGCTGTTTTTTTTAGTCACACCTGCAAGTTAGATCAAATATTTAATAGACTGCCTGTCATCTGAAAGGAATTTTGCATGACTTTTATTCCTAGGAAAATACAATGCTTTTAACACAAAGCTTTTCATTCACAAGTTTCAAAATTATATCTACTGCAAAAGTATCATTAAGTTTAAAAATCACTATTGTTCAGATTCCTGTGTGTCAGTCACATACAAGTGTAAGCCAGGAATCATGGTGCCAAAGACCTATAATTAAGCATCAAGATTGCCAAACGAGTGTGCAACTGAAATGTGAATGAGCATGTGAACAGAGTATGAATAGCAGTGATCTTATGTGGAAGTGACCGAATGGAAGGTGACTGTAAGAGAAGTAAGTGATATGTGAGCATACAACTGCTGAATATGGAAAAAAAAAAAAAAGAAGTTGGCTGTCTGAGTGCTGACTGGTCTAGGGGGGTAGCAGTACAGAAAATGAATAGAAAGGCAAAGCAAATTGCACTCACTTTGCAGGAGCCAACCAGCCAGCCACAGCCATAGTGTACATGACGGCTGGAAGGAAGTAACATGACATAGGGTGTTGTGAGAGAGACCTAGAAGAAAACATAAAAATGCATAAATAGAAATACATATGTGAATAACCATAAAAACACATAAATTGAAATACATATGTGAATAACCATAAAAACACTTAAATTGAAATACATATGTGAATAACCATAAAAACACATAAATTGAAATACATATGTGAATAACCATAAAAACACTTAAATTGAAATACATATGTGAATAACCATAAAAACACATAAATTGAAATACATATGTGAATCAGTGATATTTTTTCAGATTTACAGTAACATGCTATTTTATCAAGATAAGCACATGCACCAAGGGCACAAAAGCAGGAAGATGGCCGCTGCAAATCGCAAAGTAAAAAAAAGGAATAAGGTAATGACACACATGAAGCAACTGAAAATAATAAAATAAACACACAGAACGTATGCAAGGAAAACAGGGTATTGTGTGGGGGCGAGGTGAGCAATACAAAGGTGGGAGCCAGTGTATCCAAATGAAGATTCTGATTCCAATGTCAGGGGTTCCTGGTGGACTAACCCCTACGAGTCTATGCTCAAGTTATGAGTGCTGACATGCAAGTAGGTAGATATGCCACTATTTCCATTAGGTTGCTGCATCACTGTATGCAGCCTTGCTGTCTTCATTGCAACCCACTGCCTCTTTGGTGATGGTTGCTACCCCTCTCACAAATGCCTTCCAGAATGCATCAACATGTTCCTGCTCTGCAACAAGTATCTCTAGCAGATCAGTAATGTTGACAACATGTTAGTATAATAGCAGTCATTGGTGTTGGTCCCAGGATACCATGACATTCTGCATTGTAGGGAGACTGAGCAGCAGTAGATCATGCCTGGATGTTCCAGAATAGTACTGCATACACCGATAGCATGCATATTCTAGACTTTATAATGCATCCAGTGCCATACGCTTTGGGCATGATATACACATAGTTTTTGTGAAAACATGTCAGTACTGGCTGCATCTCATCAGGTAGGCTGTCCAGCAGCAGGCCAAATGCCTCTTGTGCATCAACCCCGGTATGCATGATGATGCCAGAATCTCCTTCATTTGCAGTGCGAAGGTGGGGCTGGTATTATAATGCCAACTAAGATGGTACTGCTGCACTTCTCTTCACAATATTTGGCTGAAGTGAAAACTACATCCATGCAGCTGTTCTTGGGGAAAGTATCAAGTGATCACCTTATGTGCAGTATTTGCAAAATTGCAAATGTTGTGTTGAATTTTGATGGTGAGATCTAGGTACTCAGCTGTTTAAATAAGGTTGTCAAACATGATTCAATATTCCACTTCATTATAGTGGCTCATAATGGATACCAGGAGTGTGAGGTACTTCTGAACAATGAGCCTCCCTCTATAAGGTTGGGGGCTGACATAATGGTCATGGTGTTTACCTCACAGACACAGGGTACAGAGTTTGATTCTCACCTTTGAAGACAAATTGGCTACTGTTAAAATATCCCACAAGGCCAGCAAGTCTAGTCCTAACATATATGAACCTACCTGACCATCATGATTTCCATCCAGAGGATAGATAGGTGCTGCACAGTCTCTTCACTGAACTGCAATGTGCATGTCTGTGTTACACAGCAGGATGGATTGCTCAATGTGGCAGCTGTGCTGACACGTCCTTAGCCATAGAATCTCACAAATACCTTCCAGAATGCATCAACATGTTCCTGCTCTTTGACAATTATCTCCAGGAGATTAGTGATGCTGACAACATGTTAGTACAGTAACAGTCATAGGTGTTGTTGAGGGTGGACTTCTCCAGTCTGTGCTCACTGTCAGGTACTGGTGTTATTGCTCTGTCATGACATATGTCCCTCAGCCTCTTCACACATGCCTAGTAGCATTCTCTCTGTGTTGCCCACTCCTTTATATAAAGGTATATAAAAGTATTCTTTTACAGCTAAACTGGGATTCCCATTCTGGGAAGGTACTGTGAGGTAAATCTCTCCACACTACCACAGGGCCTTCCTAGTCAACTGCATGTGTTTTAGAAGTATATATTTCCATTTTCATGTGTTTTCCTGCACAAGGGTGCAGTTCCTTTAAGGCAAATGTCTGCCAGTAAACCTTGACCCTTACACATAGATGTATACTGGGAAGCATCTTGTCAAACCAACTGAATTTTCTGCTGTCAAACCAACTACACTGTAAAGTCCAGCGGTATCATAAACAGCCACTCACAACATCTCAATCCCTTTTGCAACATAAGTAGAACAAGGAGGGATAGATATGTTTCAAAGGGAATACCAGTTTGGAATAATCTTCTGCTCCAAATAAAGCAAAGTACTTCTTTTACACTATTCAAATGTTATCTAGACAAATGGATGGGTAACCACTAAATCACTAATGGTTTAGCACCCTTGTCCCTCATGGAGAGGGGCAACATGTATATATTTTGCTCATCTTTGGGTTATTCCCTCTTAAAATATAAGGGCTAAAAACTATGTTCCTCTATGTTTCTAAAGCACTTCACAGATCAACAGCCTAGTATATATCTATGAACCTATGAATCATTATTCAGAATTTTTCTACTGGCGACATCCTAGCATACCCTGCCAGATTTCTATTTGTGCTTTTACTACTAGACTATAGACGGTAAGTGCTGCTCTGTTACTTTTCACTACTTTCTTCCATCACACCTCTTATCCTGTTAGCTCAGGTATCCAGGACAAGCTACTAACCTCTGGGGAATGAAGTGCAGACACCACAACAGGTGTTTATGTATTGTTCATATACTCAGACAGCTGCTGGAAAATAAAAAAAAAGTTTTGCCTTAGTGTGCATTTTCTGTAGGATATGAAGCCAAAGCTCAGATGCCTGTAGTTATTTACTGATGATATTCCTCATTAGCCAGATAGCCACTAGTTTTACAAGGAAGAAATGACAACTATGGGGCAAACTGTGTGTAATCAGAGACAGTAAGAAGCTATGCTTTCCCAGCATGCAGTGTACAACATCTGCTACTACAGGGCCTCTGACTACTATTTTCCATGGCAGCTTCCATTGTTTGTAAAAGCTGTTAGCATAGACCAGTTTTCAACAGCGCTCCATGTGATAGCCTGGGGCTGTGATACATTTTGCTCTGATAGTTTCACTACACACTTGTTTGTTTCACTCAATTCAAATGATCATTCAGCTCTCCATCTCTTCAAAGGAATTTAATGAAACAACACAAAGCTTTGGTAAAGCCTTGGGTAAAGCATGCAATGCTCACAAGGTACATATTCTTGCATCAGAGTGGATTTCAAACAAATGATAAATAACTGACATCTGACATCCTGGCTAGTCTACAATGGTTGTATGGGTCACCTAACCTTTTCAAGACAGACCTTCAAGTGCTGAACAGTGGCGATACCTCTCAACTGTCCAGATTTTTACCTCATATTTTTAATCTGTTCCTCATAAAATATTGTAGCTTCTGCCTAATCACTGAGGACTGAGGTCACTAAATAATGACAAACATTTGCGTTTCACACTTCACAGCCTTAAAAAAATACATGCTAATGCAAATCTTGTTATTCTATCAATATTCTCAGTTTATAAGAGCAGTAATTAAAAGCTGTCCCTATTTCTGGGCCTTTGTCCCAACGTTGTTTTAGGTTTTGTCCAGATTTCTAAGAGTTTGAGATGTATGGAATATTCTAATGAGTCTCTCTAAAGGCCACAAACATGGTCACTAATACTTCGTCAGGGTTTGATTCTATTGGCAGTTATATTTTGAGTCTTGACGGCAGTCCTGTGCTCCTGAGTGGGATCACACCAGCTACCCATTACAGCCCCCATTCCCTTCCTCAGCATTTATCTCCATTTCTTTCCTAGTTATCTGACTATGAGGGACCGGGTGCACTTGCTGTGTTCTAGATACAGTGTACCCAGCACAACTTCATATTTGTAACCTTTCATCACCCAGCACTGTAGCTAATCTCTTAGAAAGAAACTTGTTATCAACATGTAAGAAACATAGCAATCATTACCTAATGTGTCTTTAGCTTACAGTGTATGAGAGACCTTGTTAACCTGTGGCTGTGTGTAAAAAACAGAAGCGTGTTGGTTTTGTGCTGCTGAGTTCAAAGGTCATGGAATGTTGCATAGCATCACTGTTGCAAACAATCTTTTGAAAAATATGCTTACATATGGCCTATTCACAGCCACACCCACTGATTAGCAGGGTAAACTGGGCAGTTTGAAGAATGACTGAAAAGAGAAAATAATACAGCATGAAAATAAATTAAAAACTTTAAAAAGAACAAAAAATGATCCTTACGTAGTTCAAAGATATGTCTGACATCTTTTTCAAACTACACTCAAATCCCAAAACACCTCTAATATAAATACTCACAGATCAAGTACTGTAACAGCAATACCCATCAGCTGCAGTAGCATAATTCTTCCGAAATCTCAGAAATGCACAGCCACTGGTAAATTTGTATTTCTGAAATGAAAGCACACTAAAAGGGACTCTACTTTAAAAAAAAACTAAAATCTTCATGCAGATGTATGTCATGTCTACATTTTTGCCACTTTATGCTTTGAATTTTTGTTGCTCTCCCTCTCTCTCAGGTGAATCAACATATCTCTATAGTATTCTTCATGTCATCTGCATGTATCTAGTTTAATGCAAGAGTAAACATGTTACCTAAGCAAGTTGATTTTTTTCAGCTGTTCTTATTCCAGATGAGGTGAAAATTCATAGTGCTAACTTGTATTAAAATGGTTAGATATTTAATTACCTTATTAGTTATTTTTAAATCTGGAGCTAGGTTTATTTATTTTTAAAAGTTTCAAAAAGTGTTCAACACATACTTGGTGATTAGTAAGAGTTATTGGTGTTGTGTATACATTTGAGCCATCAAAACTGAATTGTCTGCATTCAGAAAAGAAGGAATTAGTAGAAAATGAAGTAAATGTTTGCACTTCAAGGCTTATCTTTCAATGTATCTATACTTGTGATATAGAACATAAATATCAGTATCAAAGAGCGTCTGGCAATATTCGATGCCAAAACAGGTGCGATACAAGACCCTAAAGCATGGGCTGATAACATTATCAAGAAAGAGGGACCATTGACAGACAATGCCAACACAGAGCACTGATGTGACAGAAGGATGCAGTGTTACTCAGAATCAAAGACCATGGCCTAGTACAAGAACATCATGTAAGGATTATCATTGTCCTAGAATGCAATGTTAATAAAACAGAATAGTAACATCCACAGGAATGAACCCTCTACCTAGCCTTATATCTAAGTATGATCACAGCAAGAGCAACAGACATGATAGGAATAATTTATTGTAGAATTCTGAAAATATCTGGAGCCTCAGACAGAACATGGCCCTTATTTATCATGCACTTCTCTACTTACAACTGGGGGCATTACAATCTTCTTTTTAATAGGTATGTAATGCTTACCCATATGTTTCATACAGCTATTCATTCTGAAACAGTACCTCAGAACATGCCTCAAAATCGCTGACATGATCAGATAGTGTCTACTCCATATTTCATTTAGGACAAGGTCTGTCAGGGGGCTCTGCTTCATGCAAAAAAACAATACTATGCCTGCCAAATCAGAACTATAATTAAGAGAAAGGCGATCTAGCCTGAAATTTCAGATTTTTAGAACCAAGTTCTCATTGTTACCTTGGCTTTGCTGCACAGAGGGATAAAGCTCTTTCTACACCGCAGATGACGTGTTCAATTAGCGACATGGACATTGGAGGGGCATGGTGGGGGAAGACGGGAGTCAATGGCTGATGCTGGCTGACTAACAGAAGAGGCCCATGGAGAAAAGCTCCATATACAATTATTACAAAGCTAATATCAACAAAGTTAAGTACAATACAATTTTCAAAACTACTAAAAACACAGTAGTATAGAAGACAAAATAATAACATTTGAGCAAGGTGTTGTAACAAAGCACTGAATGAAATGAAAACAAGTATTTTAGAGTACATAAGCATAATTTGGAGTGCAGGCATTTATGCACTCAAAGATTGATGAGGTGAGAGGTAGGATGAATTAAAGGAGGAGAGTAGAACAGTGAAAGGTGAATAGGTTGAGTTATGAGAAAGGAAAAAAGGGAGAGGGAGTGTAGATGAAGGGAGTCACTAGGGTGAGTTATGAGAAGGAAAAAAGTGAGAGGGAGTGGAAATGAAATGAAGGGAGTCACTAGGGTGAGTTATGAGAAAGGTGAAAAGTGAGAGGGAGTGGAAATGAAATGAAGGGAGTCACTAGGGTGAGTTATGAGAAAGGAAAAAAGGGAGAGGGAGTAGAAATTAAATGAAGGGAGTCACTAGGGTGAGTTATGAGAAAGGAAAAAGGGAGAGGGAGTGGAAATGAAATGAAGGGAGTCACTAGGGTGAGTTATGAGAAAGGAAAAAGGGAGAGGAGTGGAAATTAAATGAAAGGAGTCACTAGGGTGCGTTATGAGAAAGGAAAAAAGGCAGAAGGAGTGGAAATGAAATGAAGGGAGTCACTAGGGTGCATTATGAGAAAGGAGAAGAAAAAGGATGAAGGGGCAGAAATGATATAGAGGGGGTCAGGTGGGGTGAGAGCATAAGCATTCCCAGTGAGAAGAGAGATGGGAATGGAGCATGGTCTTGAAGGTGGAGTGATTTGGGGTTATTTGAATGTAGGGGGGTGAATTCCATAGGTGAGTGAGGGAGAAAGACAGGAGAAATTGTCCAGGTGCACGTAAGGGTTTGTACACTTCGAGGAGGTTCTGGTTACTGGACCTGAGTTGTGTGTCAGGATGCAAGGTGAGTATGGAGGAGAGGGAAGGGCAGTTAGAGGTTTTGAAAATGAGTTTGTGAGCAGTTAACAGTTGAATGTAAGAGAGATAGTGGGGGAGTTCCAGCCAGTTCAAGGAGTGGAGTGCATCACAGTGCTGGGAGGAGGATTTGATCCCAGTAGCAAACTTAGAAATTTTATTGTAGCAGGATGACGGTTCTGACTTTAGGAAGGTTTGAAGGTTGGTGAGGAGAGGGGCTCCATACAAGAGGGAGGGAATGAGGTAGGAAATAGAGAGTGTATGTTTGGATGAGGGAGTGAGATAAGAGCTGAGAAGGAAGAAGGAGCAGAAGAGATCAACAAAGACGATCAAAGGTACTGACAAGCTCAGAGGTATGTTACTTGTGAGTTAAGGTTTGGTCTAATTCAAGGAGAACTGAACAGGTGTGACAGTTGTGCAAAAAACATATAGTAGCATCAGAGCATAAGAGGACTTTCTCATTGGCCAGAGTACTGAAGGTAATTGTACATCAGTGGCTGCAGCTCTAGAATCCAAGCTAGGGATTGGTAGGAAGTTTTTGGCAGGGTGATTTATCATGATATGGATTCCATACATTTGGTCGAATTACACATAGTCGAAAATGATTCCAGGCATTTCACTACACTGAAAGCTCACTTGACTGAAAGCTCACTTGGTCGAAGTTCATTTGGTCAAAAATGGAATATAGCCCCTGCCCCACTGCAGTGCAACTCTGGAGTGAGAATATTAAGGAAGGGGGAATGTGGGGGGGCATTTCCCCCACATTATGCCAATAGTTTTTACTAAACATATATATATCAATGCATTTCTAATGGATATACCTTCTTATAATAGTGAATACATTAAAATTATGTGGGGGGGCTATGCCCCCACGCCCCCCATTGTGAGGGGCTGTGCCCCCCACACCCACCATTATTTAATATTCTCACTCCAGGGTTGCACTGCAGTGGGGCAGGGGCTATATTCCATTTTCGACCAAGTGAGCTTTCGGTCAAGTGAGCTTTCACTGAAGTGCAATGTCTGGTATCATTTTCGACTAAGTGTAATTTGACCAAATGTATGGAATCCATATATATATATATATATATATGGCTATGCTATGTCCCCCATCAAACAGCATCTGACAAGAATGGTACTTTTCCTTGTAATGGCTGTAGATCCTGTAATTGTATTGCTTCAGATCTGTTTTTTAATCATCCTGTATCTGGGTGGATTTTTTTGCCCAGATTTTTTGCAACCTGCAGAAGCAGTAATTTAATCTGTCTGGCCACATACTGCTCACACCCTTGTTTAGATGTGGATAAAACCACACGTCAATTCAGGGAATGTATTTTAGAGCATATTGGCAGAATACACAATTGTGTATCAACTAATGCTTTAGATAGTCATGCCTCTTACAACCCACAATGGTTCAGATTCAGGGCTTTACTGTTGGTCTCACCAAATACAAGAGGTGGTGACTCCAATAACTACATTAAGAGAATGGAGTTTAAATGGATTATAGCTCTTTAAGCACATAGAATGCCTGGATTGAATTGAGGTCTACCTGTTAGACCTGTTCTGAAGGTGAGGCGGTAACTTCATCTAATTATTCTTTTTATTGGGTAATTTTTTACTGTTTCTAGCTTTTTATTGGTAGATTATTAGTTTAAATTCTGATTGTGTTTTCTGGTTTTATCTTGGTCTGAAGAAGCAGTAACCCTGCAAAAGTGCTAACCATACACTAAAGATTTTTTTTTCTCTTTTTAATCCACTTTATTTCTTTGCCTCTGCTGTGGTGGCTGACCTATTTTTTTTGTCCAGTGTCTGCATTTTGTGCTGGGTCTGCCTTTAGCAGTGAGGCTTTGCTTCTTAGTTTTATTTCCACACTATAGAAATATCTTTAGACTAGTTTGGCATAACCATGCCTTCTTCAGTACAAGAGTGCAAAACACAAAGAAATGACATCACATATATAGAGTAATAACAAAAATCTTTTGAAATGACCAAAACCTTCTTTAATATTAGAAATATACACCATTAGGCAATTTAGTTCTAAATGAATGCCTGAAACAAAGTACAAAATGACACCAATATTCATTTAGCCCTGAATAAAATAGTGCTCCCATCTTTATTATCCATTGTCTTTCCTTGTTTGTTAATATGTTATGCCATCAGGGCCGGTGTTAGCATTTTGAGGGCCCCCAGCAAATGTCAAGTTGGGGGCCCCCCTTGGCACTTCAAGTCTACGTATCGCCTTGTCACTGCCACCCTTCCTAAGCAACATTTTAGTTCATACTGCAAACTTTTAGGAGTAGTGCACACAGACTGACCTGTAGGCACAGTACTCTTACATTACAACAGACTGACCTGTAGGCACAATACTCTTACATTACAACAGACTGACCTGTAGGCACAATACTCTTACATTACAACAGACTGACCTGTAGGCACAATACTCTTACATTACAACAGACTGACCTGTAGGCACAATACTCTTACATTACAACAGACTGACCTGTAGGCACAATACTCTTACATTACAACAGACTGACCTGTAGGCACAATACTCTTACATTACAACAGACTGACCTGTAGGCACAATACTCTTACATTACAACAGACTGACCTGTAGGCACAATACTCTTACATTACAACAGGCTGACCTGTAGGCACAATACTCTTACATTACAACAGGCTGACCTGTAGGCACAGTACTCTTACATTACAACAGACTGACCTGTAGGCACAATACTCTTACATGACAACAGACTGACCTGTAGGCACAATACTCTTACATTACAACAGGCTGACCTGTAGGCACAATACTCTTACATTACAACAGACTGACCTGTAGGCACAATACTCTTACATTACAACAGACTGACCTGTAGGCACAATACTCTTACATTACAACAGGCTGACCTGTAGGCACAATACTCTTACATTACAACAGACTGACCTGTAGGCACAATACTCTTACATTACAACAGGCTGACCTGTAGGCACAATACTCTTACATTACAACAGACTGACCTGTAGGCACAATACTCTTACATTACAACAGACTGACCTGTAGGCACAATACTCTTACATTACAACAGACTGACCTGTAGGCACAATACTCTTACATTACAACAGGCTGACCTGTAGGCACAGTACTCTTACATTACAACAGGCTGACCTGTAGGCACAATACTCTTACATTACAGCAGGCTGACCTGTAGGCACAATACTCTTACATTACAACAGACTGACCTGTAGGCACAATACTCTTACATTACAACAGACTGACCTGTAGGCACAATACTCTTACATTACAACAGGCTGACCTGTAGGCACAATACTCTTACATTACAACAGACTGACCTGTAGGCACAATACTCTTACATTACAACAGGCTGACCTGTAGGCACAATACTCTTACATTACAACAGACTGACCTGTAGGCACAATACTCTTACATTACAACAGGCTGACCTGTAGGCACAGTACTCTTACATTACAACAGGCTGACCTGTAGGCACAATACTCTTACATTACAGCAGGCTGACCTGTAGGCACAATACTCTTACATTACAACAGGCTGACCTGTAGGCACAATACTCTTACATTACAACAGACTGACCTGTAGGCACAATACTCTTACATTACAACAGACTGACCTGTAGGCACAATACTCTTACATTACAACAGACTGACCTGTAGGCACAATACTCTTACATTACAACAGGCTGACCTGTAGGCACAATACTCTTACATTACAACAGGCTGACCTGTAGGCACAATACTCTTACATTACAACAGGCTGACCTGCAGGCACAATACTCTTACATTACAGCAGGCTGACCTGTAGGCACAATACTCTTACATTACAACAGGCTGACCTGTAGGCACAATGCTCTTACATTACAGCAGGCTGACCTGTAGGCACAATACTCTTACATTACAACAGACTGACCTGTAGGCACAATACTCTTACATTACAACAGGCTGACCTGTAGGCACAATACTCTTACATTACAACAGACTGACCTGTAGGCACAATACTCTTACATTACAACAGACTGACCTGTAGGCACAATACTCTTACATTACAACAGACTGACCTGTAGGCACAATACTCTTACATTACAACAGACTGACCTGTAGGCACAATACTCTTACATTACAACAGACTGACCTGTAGGCACAATACTCTTACATTACAACAGACTGACCTGTAGGCACAATACTCTTACATTACAACAGACTGACCTGTAGGCACAATACTCTTACATTACAACAGACTGACCTGTAGGCACAATACTCTTACATTACAACAGACTGACCTGTAGGCACAATACTCTTACATTACAACAGACTGACCTGTAGGCACAATACTCTTACATTACAACAGACTGACCTGTAGGCACAATACTCTTACATTACAACAGGCTGACCTGTAGGCACAATACTCTTACATTACAACAGACTGACCTGTAGGCACAATACTCTTACATTACAAGAGATTGATCTGTAGGCACAATACTCTTACATTACAACAGACTGACCTGTAGGCACAATACTCTTACATTACAACAGACTGACCTGTAGGCACAATACTCTTACATTACAACAGACTGACCTGTAGGCACAATACTCTTACATTACAACAGACTGACCTGTAGGCACAATACTCTTACATTACAGCAGGCTGACCTGTAGGCACAATACTCTTACATTACAGCAGGCTGACCTGTAGGCACAATACTCTTACATTACAACAGACTGACCTGTAGGCACAATACTCTTACATTACAACAGACTGACCTGTAGGCACAATACTCTTACATTACAACAGACTGACCTGTAGGCACAATACTCTTACATTACAACAGACTGACCTGTAGGCACAATACTCTTAAATTACAACAGACTGACCTGTAGGCACAATACTCTTACATTACAACAGACTGACCTGTAGGCACAATACTCTGACATTACAGCAGGCTGACCTGTAGGCACAATACTCTTACATTACAACAGACTGACCTGTAGGCACAATACTCTTACATTACAGCAGGCTGACCTGTAGGCACAATACTCTTACATTACAGCAGGCTGTGTACCACATTATGTTGGACCATCTCACAAAGGGACATTTGCAGTTACTGGCATTTAGTTGCAACAATGATACATTGCAGCAACTTTATGTACAGGTTTGGACTTAGGTGAAATGGCACTCTAGACCTACTGTTTCAGCACCCCCCAACACACACACACACACACACACACACACACACACACACACACACACACACACACATACATACCCTCCAGTCTTCCCCTGTTTTTCCTCCATATTGGACTCCCTATAATATGCACACTACTTTTTCCTTTTCTCTCATTTTGCCTTACTCTTCAGCTTTTTCAAGAAGCCATAAATCCCTACATCCTCTGAAGTGCATTTTAAAGATTTCTTTTCTTTTTACACAATATTTTCAACCAATTATGTTATTATTATTAAGAAATTATGATTCAGGAAAGAAATTGGGTTGCATCCTATCAACATACCTTTTCTGACCAAGACAGCACGCTAATAACCATTTAGGAAATAAGTCAAATAAGCCAGGGCCCAAGAAACCATAGGGTTATAGATGTTCTGGGATGCATTTTAGAGCATTTTCCCAGCCTTTTAATCCAGTGGTGACCTAACAAAAACACGAGTAAGAAAAGATTTTCAGCCTTATTTTTTTTTCTTTCAAGAAAGACACAAGTTTTACCCAAGACTTAATGTTCAAAGATGACAAAATTGAAGCAGCAATAAACTAACAAGCTAGTTGTGGTCTGCATACACAAGTCTTAGCTGGGAAATGCCTGTCTCCCTACCCCACCCAAAAAAAAAAAAGACTGGCTAAACATCCCTCTGGTGCTAGGCTGGGATGAAAGCAGTAGTTCAAACTGCCACAGTCATGCATTTCAGGTCACTTCAGACATATACATAGCAGGCCTCCTCACTCCTCAACCCAAGCTGTGGCAGACAGCTACTTGTATGCATTCCTGAAGTGTGATTGTGAGGAAAGTGAAACAAATAATGGCTGCAGTAATCTATTCTGCTTTGCTGTTCCCATACAGTACCCTGCCCCTACACAAGCCACAGTAACCTTCTTTGTACACCTCTGAGGTCTGTGAGAAAGGTAAAAGAAAATAATGACCCTACTGTCCTGAGCCCAAACACAAGTTATAATAACCTCGTGTGCACACCTCTAAGGTTTGATTGTTATGAAAATTAAAGAAGTAATAACCACACAACCCCCCCCCCCCACACTCACACACACATAACACACAGTAGCTTCCTGTACACACATATCCAAGCAGGGCTGGTATTAGCATGGCTGCAGCTGAGGGCAGAGGCCATTATCAGCTTTATCCTAACAGGATTATATCACAGCCTGTTCAGGTTAAAGAGCGTAATCAGAAAATGAATAGATTTTTCTCCTCACTTTTCCCCAACCAGAAACAACTTTTGTGGGGCCCATACAAAGTCAAGGATGATTAAGTGAGCCCCTGTATCCATTTATATTATCTGGGGAGTGGAAGCCCCCAAATTCGTAGAAGATCTAAGTGTCTAAATGTTCTGTGACATATTTTCTGCCTCACTTTTGAAATATAATTACTTGTTAGCTAAGTTTTTTACTGATATCCAGAAGAATAATATATGTGTCCTGGCATTACTGGGTGTGTGCACACAGATAAAAATCACTGATACTTTTTACACACAAACACATGTGCATGCGTACACACACACACACACACACACACACACACACACACACACACACATATAAGCCACAGCAATACTAGTTTTGTACCACTCAAGTCACTTTTATTTACCTCAGTGAGAAGTAATGCAAACCTGTCACTGTCCCTGATTTCACAGACTTTCCCTGATTTTGCTCATAATTTTGCTCTGTCCTTCATAAAAAGTTTGATTTGCTTGTGAATCATTCAAGATTATAGACAGTCAATAAATCCAGACATCAGAGTTTTATACTTATTGAGCAAAGAAATGCATGTTGATACAAAACATGTTCTTTATTTTGAGACTTTATTCTGGTATTATTGGTATTGTACTGAACTCTTCAGCAAAGACGTTGGGAGTTACAGTATCTGCTCTTCTGT
The DNA here is from genome assembly GCF_019279795.1 of Protopterus annectens. Lineage (NCBI taxonomy): Eukaryota > Metazoa > Chordata > Ceratodontiformes > Protopteridae > Protopterus > Protopterus annectens. Next base: position 580,585,745 of record NC_056743.1, read on the forward strand.
CAGTATTTATAAAATTCCCTGTACGAGAAAACCATCCCTGAAGATCAGAAGCATCAGCTGTTCTTAAATGCAAAGTATGCATTGAGATCAGTCACGCTGGGCTGATGATCGCTCTAGCACTTACCTTGCTTATGTTCATTACTAGCTTTATTCTAACAGAGTCATATCACAGCCCTGTTCAGGTTAACCAGCCTATTCAGGAAATTAATACATTTTTTCCTTCTTTTTTCCCTCAATCAACTACAGCTTTTGTGAGGTTCCCACACAGTCAAGGATGATTGGGGGGCCCCTTTCAGCCATGGGTATTACAGGTACCTAAGGCTGGATATGTTGTTAGTGTTAGTGGAGAGAATGTCCACCAGCAGGGTTAACTAAGCCAGGGGCACTATGTCAGTGGTAAAATATTTAATGGAATTGTGAAAGCTGTTGCTTGACAAAATACTGTTACTATAACCAGCGATATCTTTGAATTTTAAAGGAGAAGGGTTATTACCCACCTGGTTTATTAAATATGCAAGATTCCTGTACTAGGTTTTGTTGTTTTGACAGACATGTGACAAAATATCAAGATAAGATAACTTGCAGTGGTTGGGGACCCCCCAGGAACAGTTGGGCCCCCAGTGACCGCAGGGTTTGCTGGTGCCTAAAGCCAGCTATGTATGCCATCCATGTTTTTGGGCATTTTGTATATAAGTTTGTCAATACCAATAAAACTAGATTTAGCTGTAGGGTGCTTGTGAGTATGTTTAAATAATACATTATTAGATTTCCGGCATCTAATGTGATTCATTGATGGTATTGCGAAATTGTTTGTAATAACTTCTGCTGACTTATTTCTGTAGTACTCTGTAGTAATTTTGATGTGATTCTTTCTGTATGTATGTACATGGAGCTTTTCTCCCTGGGCATCCATTGAAAAAGGGTTCATACTGGCCCAGTAGACTTTCCCAGTTAACAAACTGCAAATAAATAAATAAAAAAATAATAATGCCACTTAAATGCTCTCTGACCAGTAATTTTAAACATCTTGAAGTCTGTCCCACATAAAAAGCAGAATAAGTACAGAGACCCAAATCAATAATCCATTCAGTATTACAGTAATTAAATGTTTGATGTGAAAAACAGTATGCGTGTCAGCAGTGAAAAACTCATGTTTTTAATACTACAGAACAATGGCCAGAAGGACTATAGCCCATGTTTTCCTCCATCTATTGTCCTCTGTTGAAACAAAGTTGTCCCTGATCTACCTGTAGAATAGCTGTTAAGAACTTGTTCTAATGTACATTCCCTTTTATAGCTAAACTTACAAAAAGTAGGTACTAGACAGGCTACATCCTGATCAGCCATCAAGGCCTTCCAACGCTTACTACCAATATGTCTAAAATTACTGGAATAGGATCCATATGTTGTTATTAAAGACAGACTGTTATTTGAAATATTCAGTGAAGGTTTATTATGTTAACAAATCCATTAGATTAATGCTATAAATAGAATCATGTACTTTAGAAATTAATCCCTGATCATAGCCTCTATGTATGTCTCCCTTTGCTTAATTTTATTCCTATAATCTCCCCCTCTTGCATCTTATGTCTTAATGTTAGTATAATGCTGTGCCAATAAATCCAATATAACTTTATATATATTATTGTAAGATTTATAAATATAATATAACCTAACTTCTTTATATTCATTTACATTGTCCAACATCATTTCAATATTATTGATATAGTCCTGTGCACATAAGTGATTTTATAATGGAATTACAAGAAGAAGTTTTAAAAAGAGAATATTAAAGCATGCTTATGATATTAAAACCAGTGTGTGCAATAATGCTTTATTTAGACATGTTTCTGAACATCCAAGACATAAACAAATGTTTGTTTTTTTGGTTTAGAAAGGGGTTTTAATGGATGCAAGAGCAGGAGATTATAGGAATAACATGCCGATTACCTAAGAGTGTGGAATAGTTTTGAGCATCTCTTCAAGGTCTAGATATCTGGTGTGCACTGTTTTGCCCTTGTTCATTGCTTCAGTAGATTGTTTGGAAAAATATGCCAGGTTAAGTAGGCAGGGCCTGCCCTTGGCAAAGCCAAACTGGGTTAGATTGAGAGTCTGTAGCTACCTATTTCTTTATTAATAGATGAGACTGGTCAAGCTGATGGGTTTATAATTATCTGAATCTGTTGAAGCCCCACCTTTGTGTAAGGGAATGACTAATGCTGCCCTCCATCCAGTTGGAACAAAGGCTGTTCTGAGGCACATATTGAACAGCTTCTGAAGGGAATTAGATAAGTCAAGTTTCAAGCTGACCAAGTAGGCAGCCTAGTATGTTATCTGGCCCCACAGATGCAGTGTTCTTTGCATTAGATAGTAGGTGTAGGTGCGGGTATGTGATCAGAGAACATTGAAGGGAAGGGAGGGCTGAAATATGAACTAAATTTGTTTGCTAGCAGATTGGTTATATCCTCTGAGTATAAATGTTTGATATCATTTACTATTAGCTCTGCTCAATGCTGGGCATTGTTTCTGAGATTTTTAACATAACTAAGGAAGATTTTGTGGGTGTCCTTCACCTGAGTCACTATATTACCTCATATCTGGCTTTTGCTGATTTGATCATGGTCCAGAGTTCCTTAGTTTAGCAAGAGCACTTTTTGCATCTTGAGAGTCAGATTTATTTTTGTATACAATGATTTTTTTTCTTTTATTATGGAGCCTACTTATACTTGGGGAACCCAAGGTGGAATACCATAGGGGTTTATTTTTTTAATTTGGCATTGTATTTATTTTTGAGTGGAACAGATGCATCTATGCAAATATTTACATATGCATAGAATTTACCAGTGAAGGATTATGCATAGGCAGTAGAGTCATTAAGATGAAAGAGGCTTTTGAATTTAGCCAGATCATCATTCAGTTTTAGTAGACTGGCCTTTCACAATCTCTGAATATCGAGGTATTGGAAGATGCTTCAGGCATCAGATTCATGGTGAATGAAATAAATTTTAGGTCTGCTTTGACCAAGGAGGAAGTAATAATTGATGGCAAACAAAGGAGCCTTTGGTCCACATACTCTGTAGCTTAAGATCAAATTTAGCCCATTGCATTTCTTCAACACACATGACATCTTGTTGCCTCTTGCCTAGGATTTGGAGAGTAAAATAAACATATTCTTAAAGATTTTTTTAATGAAATGTTAATTTTTACTGAATGAAAAAGCAGTCTAAACAATATGGAGATTCTCCACTCTAAATATAAGTGAGCATAAGATCAGCAAGTTATCTAAGCCAAGCAATTATACGAATGCAATTTCTTTCAGTGTCTTTTAAACTCCTGTACAGGCTATGAGCTCTTTTCAGTTGCACAATAGACACACAGTCTTTAAAAAGTTCAGTCTTTTTTCCTGATAGCAGGAATGAACAGGCCTTAGCCCAGTGTACAGCAGGATTAAGAATACACTGTAGAAATTAAAGGCAGTTTTCGACTTACCAGCAAAAACAGGCCATTCTCCTATCATGCCTATAAGTAATAGAATACAACAAAGTCACCATGGCTTAAAGAGACACATTCCAGACAATCTTACATTCAGAAGCTTCCCCAGAAACTGACATTGGGATGAAAACTAGTATTCCACAGTTCTCAAGCAAATCAATTAAATAAAATTCCCCTTCTCTTTTCCACAGAAGGAAATGATTGTTTCCTCAAAGTCTCTTTCACATAGGTTCATAGGTTCACAGGTATTTACTAGGCTAACAACCACAAGGGCCTTTTTAAGCCTAGCCATGCATCCCAAATCTCTTATAAATTCTGATAACCTTGATAAGTGTAAGCATGGGCCTGGGAGATGAACCATTTACAGGTTACCGAAGTCCATTAGAGACATAGGTGCCAAACCAGGGATGAATTTTCTGTTTTGCCATCCCATTGTCCAAGTTTCACATAAATTGGGTTAGCGAGAAACTATTCCATAGACGGGGTAGTCTCTGTGATATATACCTATCTCTCCAGCAGGCCCTATTTACATCACAGGCAAAGTTTAAGTCTTTAGAATGGGTAATTTGGGTGTTGTTTCTTTTGTGGATATGCAGGAGGTCCATTAGAGTGGGGTCTGACAATGTCCTGTATGCCAGGCATAGATCTCCCCTCAAAAGCCTGTAGGAGATAGCATACAGGAATAAGGCTTTGAGGCAGTCTGCATAGGACATTTTACTTACACCCTATATTCTTTTAGTGAGGAATATCTGTGAACATTCCAATTGTTGGATATCCCTGGTTAGGTACATACAAAAGAGGGCTTTGTACTCAATGATAGGGCTGATGAATGCCGAATACAGTAGAATAATGAATTCCTGGACTTAGATGCCATACCTTTGTTTACAAGTTGCACAACATAGAATGATTTCCTCACTACTGTAGACACATGATGGTCAGAGGCTAGATTACTATTTATGTGTTTTCCTATGTCCCTGACTACTGGGTAAACTCTAAGGGATGTGTTGTCAATATGATAGTTATCAGGGATAGATGACTTCCCAAAGGATACTATTATGCATTTCTTGGCATTTAGTTTTAGTCCATTGCTCTGACACCAGTTGTTTGTCTGTGTCAGCCCCTCCTGGAGAACATTTGTGTCAGTGTGAGATTCAATAACAGCTCCTAATTTGCAATCATCTGCAAATTTAGTCAGCCAGAGACCACTGACAAATGCCAAAAAGGAGCAGTCCAAGGACGGATCCCTGAGGGACTCCACTTGTGACTGGTCTCTTTGTAGAGGTGGACTCCCCAATTCTAGCTTCCTGGGTCCTGTCTGTGAGCAAGGTGGCTATCCACCAGGTGACATATGGGTTGTACCCAACCTCTTGAGTATATCAACAACACCCAAGTGGGGTATTGTGTCAAATCCCTTGGCCAGGTCAAGGTAGGAGTGTGAATGATTTTGCCCTCATCCATTGCTTTGGTGACCTTCTCAAAGAAGTCCACTAGGTTGAGTAGGCATGATCTGCCCTTGATGAAACCAAACTGAGTTGAGTCCAGTGTCTGGAGGCTTACTATATCTCTATTGATCATTTCCATGATAATTGTTTCCATGGCTTTACATATAAGACTAGCGAGACTTATGGGTCTGTAGTTTCCAGGGTCGTTAGATGGCCCACCTTTGTGCAGAGGGATGACTGTTGCCTTTCTCCATTCATGAGGCATGAAGTCTGTTTTGAGACTACAGTTAAATAGTAATTCCAGAGTCCCTGATAGGTCATGTTTCATGCTATTTAGAAGGCATCCTGGGATATTGACTAGATCTATTGATGCAGTGCTCTTGGTCTTAGAAAGAGAGCAATAAGGACCTGTTCTGTAGTGATAGTAGGGGAGTTATATTTGCTGATATTTCCTGAGGGAAGGTTGACAGGGAGAGAGGGGTAAAGTTGGAGATGAATCCATTAGTCAGGAGGTTTGCTATGTCTTCTGGCTCAGTATAGGTGGCTCCATTTACAATGAGCTTTGCACACAATTGTGTATTGCCTTTGAGGTTGCAGACATAGCCAAAGAATGCTTTGTGACCGTCCTTGGCCTGGGAGGCCAACCTTACGTCAAATTTGGCTTTGATAGACTTTATTTGTCCTCTGAGATGTTTGTTTAGTGTGATAAGAGTGCTTTTATCCTGCTTGGTGCTACAGCTCCTATTTTTTGCCATAATTTTCTTCCTCCTGTTAAACAGCCTATTGATTTTGTGATTCCACCGGGGTGGCTTGCTTTTTGAGTTAGTTCTGTACTTCTTCTTGGTGGCTACAGCTGCCTCTGTGCAGCTATTAACATGCTTCTACAGAGTTTCTGTGAACAGTTCTGCATAGGCAGCAGTGTTCTTAGGGTTTATGGGGGCTTGCAATTTTGCCAGGTTCTCACTTAATAGCAGGAACTTAGCCTTCGAATAGTTCCTGAATATTCCAGGTTTAGCTGGGGGTCCAGGTTTTATTTTTTACTTTAAAGGAGACCATTTTGTGGTCTGACCTTACCAGGTGTGCAGCACTCTCCCATATTACATACATACAAATATTTCAAGCACGGGCATTAATGCCCTTCTAGCTTGCCAATATACCAAAACACTTGATCCCATAATAAGTGTCCAGGCTGTTCTTAAAAATATCTTAACTAGTACTTGCTTTAATGCAATTTGGTAGTCTGTTCCATGCATCAGCTACTCTGTCAGAGAACCAGTTAGTACACTTTTCCTTCCTATAGAGTCTTCTACATAGGTTATCTGATGATTGTCTAGTACTTTTTGATAACCCCAAACATTCCCAGAGGTAGTTGTCCCTAAATTCCCTATATACCTGAATAAGATCTCCTCTTAGATATCTATAAGAGACACTGTACAAGTTCAGATATTTTAGTCTTTCATAATAACTTAAATTTTCACATTCATGGATATCCTTGGTATATTTCCGCTGTACTCTTTCCAGTTTAGTCATGCTTGTTTAGCTATAGCGTTTCCATATTTTTATTCCATACTCATGTTTGGGTCTAATGTAACTAATAAACAATGACTTCATTAAATTTAATTTCCCAGACTTTATAAATCTTTTTATACAACCTATAGTTCTATAACTATCATTAACCAATTGGTTGATACGATTAGAAAAACTCATAGCTGAATTTACCCATATACCAAGGTCCTTAAATGAGTCTACAGTTTCAATCACTGTATGCTTTATTAAATATTCACTTTTCAGTTTATGCCTCCCAAATCTCATATGCTTAGTTTTTGATGTATTTATCAACATATTATTCTCCTGTGCCCAAATGGCCAATTTATTCAAGTTATTTTGCAGACATGCCTTATCTGTAACACTTGTAATCAGTTTACCCAATTTCAAGTCGTCATCATATAGACTGTAAAACACCTCAGATGAAAAAGTTAGGTCTGAAAGATACAATCTAAACAAGTAAAGGCCTAGGACAGAGCCCTGTGGGACATCCTGACTGTAACCAAGGATTTCACCTGTCCAGTTGTTGTATGATACTTGCCATGTCCTATTTGTAAGCCATGCAGCTATCCACTGTAATCAAGAGTACATCAATACCTAGTTGTAGTAATTTATTAAGCAGTGTTTTGTGTATGACTCTGTCAAATGCTGAAGTTAAATCTATATAGATTACATCACAGCACATTTTTTCATTCCTAGCTGTTGTTATATTGTTATAGAACATCATGTTACAGGTGGTAATAGATCTATTTTCAACATATGCATGCTGATATATAGTTTCAAGTCCCAACCTATCCAGTTCTGATAATAACTTATCCAATATTACCTTCTCCATTATTTTTCCACAACATGAAAGTAGACTTAAGGGTCTGTATGATTCTGGGTTTGTCCTACTCCCCTTTCCCTTAAAGACAGGTTTAATGAGCGCATGTCTCCAATCTTGAGGAATCTCCCCATATTTATATGACCTAGTGAATAATAGATATAATGGTAGTGGAAGTTTTTGCTGAAGTGCTCTCAGGTCATTGTTACTAATTCCATCTCGTCCCTGTGCTTTGTATGGATCCAGTTTGCACAGTTCTTTTTCAATATAATCTAATTTGATTCCAGTATCTGGAGTTACCTGGATGTCACTAGGACAACTTATCGTCCCTTTTGTGGAGCCAAACTGTTTTTAAAAAAAGATTTTGTAAATATATCTATAATCTGTTGTGTCTGAGAATAAATTTTAGAATCTGCACACAGTTTATCAGCTTGTGTATCTTTACTCCTTCCACATCTTATGTATCTATAAAAGGTTTCCTATTATGCTCAATATCTTTATATACATTTTCTTCAAATTTTTCTTGAGCTTGTCTAACACTATGCTTAATTTGTTTGTCCAGTTTGTTTATCTCAGTTTTCAAAGTTGCAGTTTGACCTCTCTTTCATGTCTTATATTTTTTGTCTCTCAACTTAATCAGATATCTTGTTATTATAGGAATACACCCCTCTGATGTTGCATGCCTAGATCCTGATGTTAACATTTTTGACCTTTTGCACTCAATTTCTCTTTCAAAATTTTCCACATTCTATCTGCAATTTTTCCACTGAACACCTCACTAATTAATTTTACATAACTGTTTTGCTTCCCTATAATTTGAAATTAACCTTCTGTGCATTGGCTTAGATTTCAGTTTGTCAGAATTATCTAGCAACAAATTAACCTTAATAACCCCATGATCACTGCACATCAATGGTGGTAAAACTTGACTTGAAGTTCAGTAATTTCTTTGGGAACACAAACAATATCTAGTATATTCCGTCTCCTGGTATGTTTTTTTACAATCTGAAGCAATTGTTGTTCCTGAATATACTTTGTAAATAATTTCTTTACCAACATTGTTGAATCAATATTCTAGTCTGTTTCTGGTAAATTTAAGCCCCCAGCTAATATTATTCTACCCTCCTGTGTTTCATGTAAGAAATGTATGAATTCCTCTAGGTCATCTGGACTTAACTTTGGTGGTCTATACACTCCTACAATTGTTATATGCTCCAGGCTTGTATTTATTGTCACAGTTACACAGTCTATAGTATTGGTGTTATCATTAAACATGTAATAACCACAGGTCTCATAGATATATTTAATCCCTGTCATAACACCTCCACCTAATTTTTTGTTAGAATGTCTGTTACAGTAAAAACATTTATACCCTGACAGAATTGGTTTCCAGTCATTGTTCTTTAACCATGTTTCACAAACAATAACATCAATCTTGTGAGAATGTAGCAAATTTTCCAATAAAAAAATGTTATTTATCCTCCTAGCATTAACAACCATCACAGATGCATTAAATGTAGCTATCTGTGAACTGTTAAATTTTCGATCTGGCAAAAATCCTGGCTAGTGTTTGTCAAATATTGCAAAATATCTGCTGCAAAAATTCTCTTCCCTGATCTTGACAAATGCATACCATCCTGTCTGAACACATTGAAAACGTGTGCCCATAACAAGGCTTGGATGCTCTACACAGTTCCATTTTTTAAAACAGGGCATTTTTTCGATGTAGGTATTTATCCAAAACATCTTTTCATTCACAGTGACCTGACTATCTTTTCTATAGGTGATATGTGAAAAATATGTCCAAACACCAGTAGAAGCTATACTATCTAGGAGGGCTGTCAGTTCCCTACTAATCTGAATCATTTGTACCAACATGAATAAAAACAGATCCATACTTCCTTACATTAATGCATTCCAAGGCTTGTTTCACATCTTCTATTTTTGCTCCTGGCAAGCATAACACTACTCGATGTTCATTATCATCTCTGCAAATATAAGTATCAATTCCTCTAATAATTAAATCACCAGTTACAAGAATGTCTTTGCTGACCATCTCTGAATAATCTTCAGTTTCTAACACAGTGATTTCTGCTCTATCAACTGTTGCGAAGGATAGATCTTCATCACTATTAGTCTTGTTAATCCCACTGTTTTCATTGCGTATTAAATTCTCATCCAGCTGGTGTTGTAAATCCACAGCTTGAGTCATGTAGTTAACATCTGTCTTTCTCTTCGTTTTTCTTAAAGTAATGTTCTTCAATCCTTCCGCATTCAGTTTGATTTCTTCCTTTTCACCTGCCCCTTGCCTCTTTTTTCTACCTTCTCCATTGGAAAGATGATGCCTTTTTCTGTAGCCTGAGTGTTTTCTGATAGACAGATATCTTCATTCCCTGTCACCAGTGTGTTACATAACAAAGCAGAATCCTTTTTACTATGTACTGCCTTTCCTTTACAGTCATTGGTCAGTTTCTTTTTCTTCCTTGTTATTTGTTGTGAACTTCTTCTCTTTCTTTCTTTTTTTTGTTTCCTTCTAAACAAACTGGATCCTCAGATTGCTGAATACTTACATCCAGAATTCCAGAATTGTCAGCAGTATCATCTTGTTTCATAGGGGTTGAATGATCTTTGCAGAAGATAGATGCATCATTTCTTAAATGTGTTCTATTTGTTCTATGTCTAACATTATTTAGTTCATTAGTCCAGCCATTAATATATGAAACAACAGTTCTCCAAGCCATGCCAATTGCACAACTGCAATCATCATCGTTAAGTCGAGATTTACTTCTAACAATGGTAAGCAAATCATCCAATTTTTTACACGAGGAACAAAAATCACCAGTGTTATCGGCTGTTTCCTTTAAATATGCACAGCATTTATTACACTGTACAAGATACTTGTGCATTAGCAAATTGTTAATTGCAAACTCATTTGAGGAATCCATATTTAGCTTCAAATGAATACAATATTACAAAAGAAAAGATCAAAATCAGTAACCAGAGAACCCAAAGAGAACTTAAATAAACTTCAATGACAAAAATGATACCAGCAATATACAACTAAATGATAAAATACAATAAAGTTGTTTTGACCATACAAGTTCTACCAGCCAAGCAGAAGTTGTAATTTCTTCTCACTTTAGCTTGCAGTTGCACCTCTTTTAACAGTAAAGATAAATAAAACTTTACTGACCAGTAAACTCCGCAATAAATCAAAAAACCAAGACAGGATTATTTAGATATGCTCAGGATTTTCCTCTCTGCAGTCTGTGTAAATTTATAGCTGTCTAGGCCCCTTGAGGTGACTAGAGCTTGCCTGTCTAAAAGCTATCCCTTTCTAAATAACCAGCAGTGAAATTAAAGGTAAAACAACAAAATATGAAACAAAGTAAAGCTTGTCAATAAGCAGTCCCTTCCTACCTACAAACAGTTAAAACAGTGATAACAAATGCAATATAAATTCAAATAAAACTTCTTACCAGTCATCTCCACAATAAATCACAAACCAAGGCAGGATCGTTTAGATATGCTCAGGATTATTATATTAGTGAGGACCAGACCTAGTATGGTTGCACCCCTGGTTGGTGTATTGACTATCTGGTCCAGGAAGTTTGTGTTTACAAAATCCAGGAATCTCTGTTCATGTACGTTTGGTGTCATATAGGATTCCCAGTTAATAATGGGGTAATTAAAGTCACCCATGAATATGGCATTGGGTTGGATGGTTAGTGTTTCTAAGTTTTAAATATATGGTATGGGTTTCCTGGGTCATAGATGGGGACCTATAGCTTTCAAGGAAGTGGTATTAGATTTTGCCTATGGTGTTTAGAACATGGAGCAGCTCAAGTGCATTGTCCTGTTTGACAAGCCTTGAAGTATATTTAAATTGTGGTGGAAACTCAAAATCTTGCCTCCATACTAAGTAAAGTTTCAAAATCACATCTGGTAAAATGATTGCCTACTACCCTGTCTGTATCTATAATGACAGAATGCACCTGTGGATGTTCCAATGTTTATATAATGCACTCCTTTCACATTTGCATCTAATGTAGTAAGATGCAAACTCACATATTCCTTGATCATCCTAGAAGTGCAACCAATATAAAAGGCATACAAACACCCAATAGAAGGTATATTGCCCAAGTTATAATATATCTAAATATAGTAGATATATATGAAAAATCCTTGGGGAGATTTTTATTAGTAAAACAGGTGCAGGGCAACACATATTTACACTGTGCACAGTTTCCACATCTAACACAACCCCAAATTATTAGATTTGGATAAAGAACTAGAATATGCCAATGACTGTCTCAAGTTCCTTTCTCAAGTTATACCTAATTTTCCAGAATTCTGATGCAATGTAAGCCAATAAATCATTGGATTGTAATATCTGTCAATGCTTATTGATAATCTTTTGTAGCAATATTTGCCAGCATGGAATGAGATGGTCAACAGGCCACGCTGCTTTGCCAGGGATGGTCTGCACCTCTCCCTCTTGTCTTTTGAATATTAGCTAATACATTCTCCTCCCCCATAGTGCCTTTAGACAATGGTAACCTGACAAGCCTTCTGACACAGCAAATCAAAACCAAGAAAGTTGAAAAGTGTTACTGCTCAATGCCAAGTGTTTAAACAAGAAACCCCATTCACTACAAGTTCTCGTCAACCTAGAGAATGCTGATGTTTGTGCATTCACTGGCAAATGGTTAAAAGCCATGGAGGGCACCCCTGCAATCCACACATTTAGACCAGCTACTACACAGGCAGGGAATACAGGTGGAGGTGTTTCAATTTACATCAAAAATAAATATACCTCAAAGCTGGTCAAACAGGATGATGCACTTAAACCTCTCCACATTAGTGGAGACACACACCATCCAACCCAATACCATATTCATGGGCAGCTTTAATTACCCCCACTATTAACTGGGAATCATATACAACACTAAATGTGCAGGCACAGAGATTCCTGGACTTTGTAAACACAGACTCCCTGGGACAGATTGTCCATACTCTGAAGAAAGGCACAAACATACTGGATCTGGTCCTCACTAACATAGGAGAGAGCTGCACACCTCCTAATGTAATGTCTTCTCTGGTACGGTCAGACCACAAAACAGTTTCCTTTGAAGTAAAAATAAAACCCAGAATCCCAGCTAATACTGGAATGTTCAGTAACTACTCTAAGGTTAAGTTCCAACTATTAGGTGATAACTTAGCAATATTTTAAGCCCCCCCTAAACATTGAGAACACTGCTGCAGAATTAACTCAAAAAAAAAAGCTACCCTGGTGGAATCACAACATCAATAGGCTGTATAACAGAAGGAAGAAAATCATGGCAAAAATTAGGAGGTATAGCACCCAGCAGAATAAAAGTGCTCTCATCAAATTAAATGAACAATTCAGTTCAGAGGACATGTGAAGTCTACCAAAGTCAAATTTGAGGTACATCTGGCCTCCCAGGCCAAGGAAAACCACAAGGCATTCTTTAGCTACATATGCAACTTCAAAGGCAATACACATTTCTGTGCAGAGCTCAATGCTAATGCAGCCACCTATAGTGTGCTAGAAGACAGACAAATTCAGATCTAACTTTAACCACACTCTTACCTCCCTGCCACCCCTCAAGAAATACCATTAAATATAACTCCCCCAACTATCACTAGAGAACATGTCCTCAATACTTTCTCTAAGGCCAAGAACAGCACATTGATACACCCCAACAATATTCCAGGCTACCTACTAAATAACATTAAACATGACCTACCAGGGTCTCTGGAATCACTATATGAGCATAGCCTCCAAACAGGCTTCATGGCTCACTAATGGAGAATGGCAACTGTCATCCCTCTGCACAAAGGCGGGTCATCTGTGGACCGCCGAAACTACAGCTCCATAAGTCCCACTAGTTTCATATGCAAAGCTATGGACAGAATTATCATGAAAGTGGTCAGTAATGACATAGAAAGTCTGCAGACACTGGACCTAGCAGAATTTGGTTTAATCAAGGACAGGCCATGCATACTCAACCTGCTGTTCTTTTTTGAGAAGGTCATCAAAGCAATGTACAACTGTAAAATTGTTCACCCTGCCTACTTTGACCTGGCCAAGGTATATGACACAATACCCCACTCTGGTATTATTGACAAGCTCAAGAGGTTAGATAAAAATACTTGCATCACCCAATGGATAGCCAGCTGGCTCACAGACAGGACTCAGAAAGTTAATTGGGGAGTCCACCTCTACAAACATGCCAGTCACAAGCAGACTCCCTCAGAGATTGGTAATAGGACCACTCTTTTTTGACATCTACTTCTCTGAAGTCAATCACAATGTCAAGATCTTCTGGTTGACCAAATCTGCAGATGATTGCAAATTAGGAGCAGTCATAGAATCCCTCTCTGACACTAATGTCCTTCAAGAAGGGCTAACACAGACAAATAACCTGTATCAGAACCATGGACTAAAACTAAATGGCAAAAAATGCATAACAGTATCTTTTGGGAAGACATCCACCCTAGTAACTGTCATATTGACAACACACTCTTAAAAGTCAATTGAGTAGTCAGGGACTCGGGGATACATATAGACAGCAATGTAGCCTTTGGCCATCATGTGTCTACTATAGTGAGGAAATCATTCTAAGTTGCACAACTTATACATAAAGGTATGGCATTCAGGTCCAAGGAGATCATTGTTCTACTATTTTCAGCACTCATCAGATCAGATACAATGACCCCTTTTGTATGTACCTAACCAAGTAGTCCAACAGCTGGAATGTCCACAGAGGTTCCTCATTAAAAGAACACAGTGTGTAAATAATATGTCTTATGCAGAATGTCTCAAAGCCCTATTCCTGTATTCTGTCTCCCATAAGATATTGAGGGGAGATCTATGTGTGGCATATAAGGCATCTTCAGACACCAATCAGATGGAACTCCTGTATATCCACGAAACAAACAGCACCAAACTTATTAGTTCTAAAGACTTAAACATTGTTTGTGATATAAATAGGACCTGCTGGAGAGACAGGCATGTATCCCAGAGATGACACCTTCTATGGAACTCCCCATCCAGGTGAAGCAGGCTTCCTCCTTACTCCAGTTCAACTGTAACATCAATAAATGGATGGGAAACCAAAAATTCACCTCAAGTTTGGCACCTGTGTCTTCAATGGACATAGATAGCCTGCAAATGGTTCATCTCCAGGGCCCCTGCTAGTAAATGACTTACTCTCCACTCCTGCTTACACTACCAATGGTACTAGAACTTGTCAGAGGTTTAGGATGCATGGCTAAGCTTATAAAAGGCCCCAGTGGTCATTAGCCCATGAACCTATAAATGTATTACTACTAAAATTGGGGACAATATTGGCCACATATTCTGCATGTTCAGCTTCTTAGGTTCATAGGTAGGTAGGTACTAGGCTTTTGGCCCAAGGGCCTAAGTAAGCCTAGCCAACAAGGTTCCCTGGCTTACGCCACCCAAGAAAGTTATTTTCCTGTGCCCCTGTCGAGCAGAGCCACCAAAGTGTCCCCGGGATATATTTCCTATTTCCCATCCACTTATCAAGATTTTTCTTAAATAGTGCTAATGAGGAACTTTGCTTGACATGGATGGGTAGCTTGTTCCAGAGTATGAGAAGTCTCGGGGACAGGAATCTATCCCTCTAGCATGTCCTGTTTATTGTGGTGACAAGGTTTAGGTCCCTAGAGCATGTAGCTCGAAGGGATTGGGATTTCTTTAGGTGCAGCATGTCCAACAGCTCTGGGTTTGACATAGCTTTATATGTTAGGCAGAGATTACCTCGGAGTAGGCGATATGCTACAGAGTAAAGCTGGAGTTTTTTGAGACGGTCAATGCAGGGCATCTGTTTGAGGCCAGTAATCCTCTTTGTGAGGTACTTCTGTGGCCTTTCCAGCTGCTGCAGATGACTTGTGAGGTACATTCCAAAAGGGGCATTGTACTCTATAATGGGTCTAATGAGTGTCGAGTAGAGGGGAACAATGACCTCTTTTTTCCGAGATGAGAACCCTTTTGTGATGAGGTGTGCCATGTAGAAGCATTTCCTGACTACTGTGGCGATGTGATTATCAAAGGAGAGACTACTGTTATTGCCCCTGGTGGGGGTGTGGATAAGTTGATCCAGGGCATTGGAATTTTTTTAATTCCAGAAAGCGTTGTGTGAAGGAGTTGGTACATGAGTAGTTTTCCCAGTTAATGGTGGGGTAGTTGAAATCACCCATTATTAGGGTGTTTGGGTGAACCCTAATATTTTCCAGTATATCAAGAAAAGAGGAGTGGGAATCCTGGGGCATGGTGGGGGATCTGTAGCAGGCTACAATTTGGATTGCAGTTTTGCCCAGAGTTAGCTGCACTTGGATAACCTTGGATGCATTATGCTGAGCAACTAGCCTGAAGGTGTGGATATCCTTAATGAATACGGACACACCTCTGCCTTTAGTGTTCCGGCCCAGGTTAGGTGGCCAAAAAGTGTGGTATGCATTATAGCCTGGTAATGCAGGGGTGCTCTCTGGAGCCTTGAACCAGGTCTCAGTCACTGCACAGATATCGATGTTCTCCATTTTAAGGAGTGCCTTGAGGGAGTGCAGATGATCACTCAAGTGCATTTACTCATATGATTTCCGGACATCAGTGATCATCTCAATATCATAACTCTTGTGATAAAACCTCTGTGCTAAATCTGCAGAGGCTGAGAGAAAATTTGCATTCTCACTATAAATCCTTTTAATACCCATAAAATAGGATTTTGGCACACTTTATAACATGTCCAGGAAGATAACTATTATAATGTAAAAGTAAATGCTTGCTAGAGGGCTTTCTATAGATATTAGACATCAAAGACCCATCCAATGTCTTAGCAACATCTACATCTAAAAAGTCTATATTAAATCATTAAATATTTACCACAAATTGCATTCCATACTCATTAAAGTTCTGATGTTCTACAAATTATAAAAGGATATGATGATTCCCCTTCCAAAAGAAGTGAACAATCATCCAGGCAGCACCTCTGCATGTCAATATGCCACATGGAAGGGTTCCTCACAGGACTGTATAAATACTCCACTTCAAGAAACTCCACAGAAATGTTTGCATACAATGTGGCAAAAGTTGCCCATATTCCAGTTTCCTTAAGATGCAACTTTCAGTCTTCCCCAAAACAAAATCATTATGATATGACACAATTTCAGGGAGTTTAATTATAAAGTAATTGAATTCAAAAGTATATAAATCACTTAAGTCAATATCTTAGTGACCTTAACACGCCATCAAATGAAATGTTGTTATACAAAGAACAAACATTTAATGTACTTATGTAGTTGTAAAAACTCAGTAGTGTCTTTCAATCCAAATCTCATTAAGGACAAAAGTAGGAGATGACACATTTCTTAAAAAAATAAATACATAAAGTAGTTCAAGTCAGAGATCCCTTAGCACAGACTATGGGGCATCTATAAGTAGTGTTCATGTTTTTTTATAGATTTGGGAAACAAATAACATTTTGAGAAGATGGAAAATCAACTTTAATTAATCTGTCACTTTCTTAGACATTACTGCAGAGTCATACATTAATCTAAAAAAGAGTCAACATACTTTTATAGCCCAGAGTTGGAATGTAGGGTAATCTGGAACAGAAAAAAAATCATTTGAAAGGTGTTGTGTAACCTTGGTATTACATAGCCAGCTGCCCCAGATAACAACCCCACCACCTGTATAAGCATTGTCTTTTAAGGTCTTAAAACACTCTTTTACTCCCCTTGTAAAACTACTTCTATAACATTTGAAAATCATATCTGACTGTTCATGCAAATCCTTTAGCAATAACTCTTCTTACAGTTTCGTTGCTGGTACATAAAAGACCTGAAAACTGGATTTGATAAAGTGGAAGGGAACAAAATCAAACTCATCATTCCTGTCATGCAACCTGCAAACAAGACCAAAACATTCAAAGCATGAAAAAACACAACCCAGTAATCATAAGGAATTTAGTTGTCACATTAGTGGGTACATAATTCAAACCTGATTTTAACAAAGATAAACAAGTGTCATTAAATGAAACATGATATACATTAATTACAAGGTCATTATCATCAAAGTTATAATCCCTATTCACTTTTTCTGTAGAATGTTGGAAACATGATTTCTTCTGTAATCGGAATGTTTTCTCTTTTCCTAACCTCTCCTTCTCCTGCTTCTATAATAATCATATTACCCCCAAGGAGTTAAAAAATGTGAAGCTGAATATGAGAGAAAGGAGGTCTCTTATTAGTTATAAGTTCACACCAGATTCCAAGAATGAGTTGCCATCAGTCTCTGTATGAGTCAAAGAACTGTCTTCAGAAGTAGAACAGTCACAATCATTAAGAATAGGTCATAGTCTTGCAAAAGTAAGAATCCTTAAGAATGGAGAATGGTGATGCAAAAGTCACAATCTTTAAGAACAAAGCATGGTATTGCACTATTGTAAGAAATGAAAGGACTGTAGAATACTGGAATGAACTGGAAATAACTGGAAGAAACTGGAATGAGGCTAGAATGAATGGCTTTATTTGTTAATTACCCAGAATTTTACTAAACAGGTGCCAGTGTCTCCTTTATGTGCCAAATCTTCTTTTACCTTTTAGAATAAAAGTCTGCATACACTGTAGTTTGGTTAAGAATGTTTTATTATATACAGTGGAGGTAGATGTCAGCAATATCTGAATCAAATCTTACTGTCACCAATAACAGTGCTGATAAACTGCAATAGGCTGAATTATGTGCGTAGCTTCTGCACTTATACTTAGCAATAACCCACAGCTGGCTGTGGGTAATGCTGGATTTACCCACGGTTGGTGTAGTTTGGTCACGAGGGCGAAACTACACCAACCGTGGGTAAATCCAGCAATGCCAACACCCAGCCGTGGGTTACTGCTATTATACAATGACATCATTTAAGAAAAAAAATATTTACTTTTCTTAAATAATGTCTTTGTATAATGCCTCCATGCTGCCCTTCCTCATTTTTCCAGTATCCTGGGGCTTTTTTGAAGTACTGCGCATGAGTATGGGACTTGTGTTCCCACACTTACGAAGTACATCTGTGCTATGCAAAGGTAGCAACGGAGAAAGCAAGATCCCTGTTGCCTTTTTTTTTTCTTAAATGTATTGAGAAGGAAAGAAAGAAACCGGGAGACTTTTTGTGTTCAGGAGAGCCAGGACAGACAAAATAAAAGGATAATGAGGTAAGTCTCTTATCCTCTTATTTTTGTCTGTGCCATCTCCCTCATTCATTTCAGATCTTCCATTTTCTTTTTATGGTTTAGGAGAGATACTTCAGACACAGAAGTGAGTCAGTTAGTTCATTTGGACTGATATGCAGAAAGTCACTGCAGTGCAGTCCACAGAAGTCTGATACAGACACTCGAGAGTGAGTGTAGAAATCAGGCCAATATCTAGCATTCCAGAATATTAATTATATAATTAAGAAGGAAATGAATAATTCTGATTATACAATGACTGACTATTAATATTCAAAAATGAGCACGCTGTTTGGCCAGCCCAACCAGCGTGCCCATTGTAAGCACAAAATTCTCATTTTGTGAAATCACTCCAATTCAACTATTTAAATGTATTGGCCATCCTACTGTATTCCATAGTACCAGAATGCAAAAGTGACCACCCCCTTTCAATCTATATTGCTGTTTTAAAAATAGTGAGTCTCCACTAAAACTTAACTTTTTAGACAGGTAAAACTTAAGTTACCTACTTTCACATCTAACTCCTCTAGTGCACACTGCAGTGTTGAGGATAAACCATTTTTTCATCTTACCTTTAAGCATCTATTGCAAGACCACCGGTTATTGGAGAGCCCACATTCTGCCTCTCAGTAGTCACCTTGGGATTAGTGCTTCTGTTTTCTCCTGGTGAGAGAAGGAGTGCAGTTACAATATTTCCTGGAGATTGTTGATCATCAGAAAGCTTAATAACTGCTTTATAGGTGACAGCTTGGAATCTGTGCTTATATTCTGATCCTGGTGAGAGTAGGAGCAAAGTGCATTGATTCCTGACTCTTTCTGGCTGGAGAGTGAGTGTCTGTGCTTAACGTACATGATTGGTCTGGTTGCTATACGAAGCATCTACCAGAAAAAGGCTACAAGCCTGCATCATCTGGGACAAGACCGTGTATCACCAAACAGGCCGTGGCCTGCTTATCTTCTTGGGATTGGTGCTAACATTTTGCTTCTGGTGAGAGAAGAAGCAAAGGAGTATTGTATCTCAACAGAGTGAAGCTGTGCTGAGACCAGCATTAGTAGTAGCCAGACAGTAGCCATTCATGTGACTCAACTCTTTTCATCATTCTTGACATGCTAATTCTTTATTTTTCAGTAAGTATTGCTTGATTTTTTCTAACTTCTGAACATCTGCCTAAATATTTCATCCTTAAATTTTCAGAGTCTACGTATTAGTTTCCTCTCAAGTGCTTGGCAGTGCTCTGTACAGACTCAGACACCTTGAATAACATTTTTCCTCTAAAAGGACTATATAAGGAAACAGTTCCAGTACTTAGTAATAATAACCATCCCTCCTGGCATGTCTAAAAGTCAGTTCCCTGTGTTTTCTCCTATTAACCTGGTGAACATGGGCATTCAGAGGCAGTGTAGCAACTGCCTCATGTACACAGACAACCCTCTCTTCTTACCTCCCAACACTCAGACTTGTGAGATATGCACTTATATATCCAAATTGGAAGCCATGCACTCTAAAGCCAAGGCCAAAATAGCTGGTCAAGAGGAGGTCAACAGGAGAAGGTCAACACCTGCATCAGACCACATGCAACACATAGCCCTCCAGAATACCCACTATCACAGCTCTCACATAAAAACATAAACCACACACCCACCTTCATGGAGGCTGTCAATAGAAATATACCCAAACAGCAGAGACCTCCAAGGCAGAAACACACTCAACCACCACAACACAGCACAAACCACAAGACACATAGTTCACCTACATAGTGTGCCTCTCAACCTAAGCCCCTAAGGCAAAACAGCTTGCCCAATGCACTAATCATAGGTGACTCGATAGTAAGGCACACTGATGTCCCATTCACTAGGTTGATTAAGGAGAAGGTAACAGTCAGCTGTCTATCAAGTGCCAAAATCCGACACATAACACATGCACTCAGGTCACTCCACAACAAGTACAAGTATGACTCTGTCACTGTCCATGTGGGTGTGAATGACCTGAGATGTACCTCCCTGGACTACATGAAAAGAGACATGGAGGAGCTCTCAGATTATGTGGTCCAGGCAGGTATGACCCTAGCCCTCAGCAGCATCCTACTGTCACCTAGAATGATACCACAGTACAAGCAGAAAATGATTGACTTTAACAATTGGCTAAGTTTCTGGTATCATTCTAAGGGTATCCAGTATCTGTCTACTTGGAATGACATGATTGACAGACCTCGATGCTTTGCCAGAGATGGCCTGTATCTGTCACCCCTGGGTTTTCAGATACTGTCTAAGGCTCTTGCCATCCCTGTGGATGAGGGCAAGGCAGTTCATAAGATGTTCCAAAGACCAAATTATCACCGTAACAGCTATAAATAAATGCAACCTGAGGGTCATGCTGCTCAACAGTAGAAGTGTAAATCTCAAAATGCACTCGTCGAAGCACTCCTCTAAATGGAGAACATCGACATTTGTACTGTAACAAAGACCTGGTTTAAAGCAGCAGAAGGCACAGCTGCACTACCAGGCTATAACTCATTCCACACATTTCAGCCCCAGAACATGAACCGAAGCTCAAAAGGCGGTGGTGTCTCCATATTCATAAACAATATGCACACCTCCAGACTAGTAGCCCAGCATAACGCATCTGAGATACTTTAAGTACAACTAACATTGGGGTAAGACAGCTACTCAGGTCATGGAACTAGCCACGCCCAACAGAACCAAGACACTCTCCTCCAAAAAAAGGAAGCCAATACTCTACAATAGAAGAAAAAACTGTTGCAGAAAAAGGTGAAGTCCCAAGACTGGAAAAACTTCCTTATTAGCATCAACAAAA
Source organism: Protopterus annectens (assembly GCF_019279795.1). Lineage (NCBI taxonomy): Eukaryota > Metazoa > Chordata > Ceratodontiformes > Protopteridae > Protopterus > Protopterus annectens. Next base: position 580,607,130 of record NC_056743.1, read on the forward strand.
AGTTGAGATCCCTCATCAAAACTTCTAAAGCCAGCTATGAAGGCAGAATTGTGGCAGACACTAAAAACAACCACAAAGCCTTCTATAGCTATATCAAGAATCTCCATGGCAATACCCAGGTTTGCTCTGAGTTACTGCACAATGGTACCTCCTATACTGAGCCAACAGATAATGCCAGCATACTGGCCAACAGATTCAGTGCCAACTTTACCCCCCCCAAAGGACCAATCACAATACCAGAGGAATGCCAGGCACCTAGCATTACTGTAGCACAAGTTAAAGTTGCATTGTCCAAGGACAAGAATACAGCTTCCATAGGACCCAACAATATTCCTGGATGTGTTCTACATGAACTACAAAGTGAACTGGCACCACATCTGTGTGCCCTGTTCAATCACAGTCTCACCTCAGGCTTGGTCCCTATCGAATGGTGTACTGCTACAGTCATCCCTCTCCATAAAGGGGGAGTGACTACAGACCCTGGGAATTATCACCCCATTAGCCTGAAGAGTCTGATATGTAAGGCTATGGAGCGCATCATCATGGACCTAATTAACAAGGATATAGGGAATTTCCAAGAATTAGATCCCACTCAATTTGGTTTTGTGAAAGGTAGATCATGCCTGCTCAATCTGGTTGACTTCTTTGAGTCAGTCACCAGAGCTGTGGATGAGGGCAAGGCAGTTCATACAGCCTACCTCAGACTGGCCAAGGCCTTTGATACTATTCCCCACTCAAGAATTATTGATAAACTCACCAAACTAAGCATCAACCGCTATATCACTAGGTGGGTTGCAAATTGTTTCACAGATAGAACCCACAGTGTGAAACTAGCAGACTCCAAGTCAAACTGCCAACCAGTCACAAGTGGAGTTCCACAGGGATTGGTCCTGGGTCCTCTCCTCTTTGGCATCTACTTCTCAGAAGTCCAGGCCAACACAGAGGGACTCTGGCTGACCAAGTTCGCACATGACTGCAAGCTGGGAGCTATTATTAACTCCCCAAGTGATGTAGACATCCTACAGAAAGGCCTCACTGAGACCAATGACTGGTGTCGAAACCATGGCTTTAAGCTTAATGGAAAAAACTCAGTTCCCACTAATTACATCAATGGGAGCCCACTAAACACTGAAGGCATTATAAGAGATCTGGAGACACAGGTTGACAGCAACCTCTCCTTCAACCACCACATTGCCACTGTGGTCAGAAAGTCCTTCTATGTGGCACATCTCATTACCAAGGGTTTTGCATTCAGGAAGAAAGAGGTTATCATCTCTCTCTCTACTCTTCCCTCATTAAGCTAATCATCGAGTATAATGCCCCATTTGGCATGTACCTCACTAGACACATACAACAGCTGGAAAGGCCACAAAAGTACCTCACGAAGAGGATCCTTGGCCTTAAACACATGTCCTACATGGACAGACTCAAAAAACTCCAGCTATTGTCTGTCTCATATTGTCTACTAAGAGGTGATCTTTGCTTGACTTACAAAGCCATGTCTGACCCAGCTCTGTTAGAAATGCTACATCTAAAGAAATCCCAATCCCTCCACACCACATGCTCCAGAGACTTCAACCTCATTACCACAATCAACAGAACATGCTGGAGGGACACGTTCATAATCCAGAGACTTCCCATACATGTCAAGCAGAGCACCTCACTGGCCCTCTTCAAGAAAAATCTTGATAAGTGGATGGTAAATAGAAAGTTCACCCCAGGGATCACTCCAGTGGCTCGACTTGATAGAGGCATTAGGAACTAACGTTGGGCGGCACAAAGCCAGGGCACTTCTATGGGCTAGGATTGTAAAGGCTCCAAGCCCATTAGCCTAGTACACACCTATGAACTTATAAACATACCTCTCAACCTCTTAAGGCAAGAAATCTGTACAAAGCCTAACACAGGCCCAAAAATAGGGACAGATTTTAAACATAGTAAACAAGTTAAAACCACTCAAAGAGTGTACAACCACGTAAAAAGAAAAATAAAATAAAATAATGCCACTGCCAACTGTAGGAACAGACTCAAACTTTAATAACCAAAATAACTGGCCAGGAAAAGTATTGAGTAAAAGCACTTAACGTAAAGTTATTATTTTGGTTATTAAAGTTCGTGTCTGTTCCTACAGTCGGTAGTGGCGTTTTTTTTATTTTATTTTTCTTTTTGTTATCAGATTTTAAACATAGCTCTTATAAACTTAGAAAGCTGCTAGAATAACAGGATTTGTGTTAGCATGAATTTTCTGAGGTATATGAAGTCTGAAACTCAAATATATGTCATTGTTTGGTCATTTTTTGGTGATGTTAGTCCTCCCTGATTTGCCAGAAAACCACAGATTTTATGAGGAAGAGACCAAATATCTGAGGCAAATATCTGGACATTCTGCAAAAATCTATACAGTTGAGAGGTATGTAGACACAGTATCCTGTATTTTAAACTATTGATTTAACAGTCTTGTAGGTTTCTACACTGTCTGGTTAAATTAACATTTTGTACTGAACTTCTCGCAGAAAAATATATTATGGAATGTGTTGTATACATGGTAAATATGTAGATAATTATCCTGTATGCAATACAATTCATTATTATTTATGCAATATATATATTGCTTAATATTAAACTTTATTTTTTTCACACCTGTATTTCTATAATCCAAAAAAAGCTATTTCTGCTGTAGAAAACACTCACAGTGTATTACATAATGCTTGTTTTTTATAATACTTTCTTCTGCTATGTTTCTTTACTACTGATTAGTATACTTTTGTTCCACATGCACAAATTCTCTTTTAATATATAACTTCTCCTGCCTCCTGATTTTTTTTTCATTTATTGTTTGTTTATTTTTGTGAGTATGCCTATAGTTTTATATGTTATGGCAAGAAATACATCTGCAAAAAGTATGAGAACCTCTATGATGACAAGTAAATTAAAAAAAATCTTTAAACCCTATAAAATAAGAGTGACAACACTATCTTTCAAGCTCAGGAAGAAAATGCCAGTAACCTCATTTATTTCTATTTGATAAAATACAAGGTCACCCTTATCAATTTTTATGTCATATATTACAATGAGCAGGCCATATCCTTAAAGTGGTTATGTCAGGAAGACTGTGGTTTGTACCTGATATAATAACATTGATACCAACTAACAATTCTAAGGCAGCCCAAGATCAGTCAAACCTGTACTTCAGACTATGCGTCTAGGACTCAGTGATGGAAGATTCTTCCTCTGGTATGCCTATAGTGATGTGTCCTTGAGTGATACTTGGATGGTAGATAGTTGGCTGGTAGACACAGTATGACTTACAGCCATGCTGATGGCAGCATCTCTTGTCTCTGTAGCTGTCTGCAGGCTGATAAATGCCTAATGTACTCAGGACAAGTGTGAGGGAACGCACTGAAGGGAGTGTATGCCATGCAGTGATAGAAAATCGTTAGAATATGTTGGCAACTGTCACTCACCCTTCTTGTCTTCTCCAAACATTTCAAGCTATGTTACAAAAATGTTGCTCTGCCTAGGATACATGTGTCCACAACAGTATGCCGTACACATGGGTAGTATAGCCCCAGCCTCTTGAAAATTGTCCACCTCGACATTTTTTTGAAGTGTTATAGTATGTATAACATGCTGAAATATGAAATATCTATCCACTGTTACCTGCAAAAATCCTCCAGTAGTGGTAAATTTGGGTGTAGTATAAACTTTCATGATGAGTAAAGAAATTACAATGTATCCTTACTCGAATCAAAATTTTTGAATATTGGGCATCTGTCCAATGATTAGAAATTATAATCTTTTTGAAGGAAGGAATTTGTTTCAGTAGTAGTAAACCGCTCCTTATCTTTGTAATATTCGGATTAAAATAAATTGTCATTTCTCAGTATCCACTTTAGTACAGGCAAAGGAAAGGCAAAAGTAGTTCAAAGCCACAGTGAATGATTATTTAAACAAAAGCATCTAATAGTATGTGAACTACAGAAGCACTTCAAGCCACTTGGGTTATGTCCAGTTCTAAAGCTGCATCTGATATGGGCAGACTTCAAAATCTACATTTGTTCCGGGGTCCATATTTATCTTGTTTTTTCCAGGAGAAACTGTGGCGGTAGAGTCATGCTCCTGTTTTAGTGATAAAGTTAATAAAAAGGTGAAATAAATGGCTATTTGCATGAGCAAGAAAACTATGCAGCTGAAAAATAATGACAATACCAAAAAGGCATGGAAGTATCTGTGCTGTGCAGTGAAAGAACCAAACCTGCATCACTGTATTAGGGCTATAGCGTAACTATACTAAACCTGCATCACTGTATTAGGGCTATAGCGTAACTATACTAAACCTGCATCACTGTATTAGGGCTATAGCGTAACTATACTAAACCTGCATCACTGTATTAGGGCTATAGCGTAACTATACCAAACCTGCATTACTAGACCAGAGCTAAGGCAACGAATATGCCAGAACTGACACTCTGCAACTACACTGCGAGCATATGGCCATGTTTCACTAAATCAGTGCTTGTGACAAAGAACATAGCAGTACAACACTGCTGCTGAAATGTTAACACAAAAAGTATATCAGTAAATCTATACAGAAACAGTGAACATACCAGCTCTGTATCACTGGTGTGTGGTGAACAAACACCAAATCATGTGTGCTCAGGCAGTGAACCGGCAAACTCTTTATCACTATTTTATGATGAACAAACGCCACGGTGTCTGTTATCAGTTCTGCATCACTGCTGTAGAGTGACCATACATCAGAGTATCTTTGTTCAGACAGTAAACGTACCATCTTTGCAACACTGTTATAGCATAGTGAACATGCAGCAAAGCATCTGTTGTACAATGAGAATGGAGCATGGTAACAATGCTGAGCATACCAACACAATATCACAAATATACAACACTGCATCAAGTTGCTGTCAACACATTAGTACTCAGACAGCAAACACATACACACTTGCATCAACGTACAGAGAATGTACAGCAGTGCATCACATTTCAAACAGAATATCAGAGCTGAACTACTGCTGTCATAAGTGCTGAGACAGTGAACAGTTCATAGCTATAGGGTAGACATACAGCACTGCAATATTGTTGTACCATAAGTATATAGCACTGTATAAGTTTGGAGACAGTGAACATATTACTGCTTTATGGTAAGCATACATAGCTACATCAGTGCTGTATAAGCATATGGCTTTGCATACGTTTGGAGACAGTGAACATATCACTGCTATAGGGTAGACATTCAACACTGTAATACTGCTGCACAAAAAGTATATGGCACTGCATATGTTTGGAGCCAGTGAACATATCACTGCTCTGGGGTAGACATACAACACTGCAATACTGCTGTACAATAAGTATATGGTACTGCATAAGTCTGAAGACAATGAACATGTCACTGCTATAGGGATGACCTACATTGTTACATCTGTGCTGTATAAGCCCATGATACTGCATTAGTGAACATACCAGTATACTATTACTGCTTTACAGTAAACATACAGCACTGTATTACTACTGAGACTGTCAGAATACTATTACTGGGCTGTACGGTGAGCAAACAACATAGTAGTTTTACATCAATGTTGTTCTAGAACAATATCACTATACTGTATTACTGTTGCACATGTTGAGGCTACACCACTGTACCACTGCATCAGTTCTGAGATAGTCAACATAACAGCACTGCATCAATGTTACACAGTGGGTATGCAAGAACTGTGGGAACACACAATGAACACACCAGAATTGTGGGACTGACTCAATGGTGTAGAAGACAAAGTAGAATGTTGTGCTATACAAAGACTGCTTTATTGTGTGTCTGCAAACTCCCCCATTTCTTTTAAAAAGAAATCATGACCCTGTTTAGACACCACCTACTAACTGTGTGAAGCAGGGCATGCCAAAAAGGAGCAGTGAACCCAATGCAGTGAATTATTTTGGCTTCAGTATTCTGCTGGCATAATGAAAAAAATAACCAACCTAAATATTTTGTAGATGGTATTCTTAAATCCCATTTTATCTATAACAATTTCAAATCTCCCTTAGCAAAGCTGCATGAAGTTTCTAATTTCTTTCTTTCTCTGGGCCAAGCCATGAGGCCAGCAATCTAAGAAAAAAGAACCACAACTCTCAGATTCACATTTCGAAACTAAGTGGAGAAGTCTGATGTTATAGGTTGAATCCTTAGGTGTGCAGTGTCTGCTTCCTCGAAAGATGTTTTAGTCTAAAAGGGTAGAGTCTTGTTAGTAGGTGAAATGAATGAGATATACCTTCACTCAGACTGACAACCTAAGACTTTGTCTCATTTTCTGTCATCAGAATGTCATGTACTGAAACTGACACTAATCTTTGTAACTAGACATTCTAGTTAAGCGTCATGTTATCTCTACATGTACCCTACTATAATTATATGATACACTCAAGTGAAGGATTATTCTTTTGTTATCAGCTCTGTTGCCCTTTAAATGAACAGTCAAAAACATTAAGAGTAAATTCCTAATTCCTTCCCTAGCCCTTATGGGCCAGAGTGTGTGTGCATGTGCGCGTGTGTGTATGCATGCACATGCTTACAGAGGTCATAGAAGCATGCAGATTTCCTTAAGTTTGGTATTTAAATCTAGGTACATAAGACATGGTATGATATAAACATAACCACATAACAAGAATTAAAGGATCCGGGACCATTACTATTCTAAGTTAGAACTCAGTGATATAATAACTAGTTTCTGTATAGAATATCAGTTTTGGCAGTTAGCTACATTCAGTGTTTATGTTCTTTAATTATTTACGCTTAAATTCATGTGTTTGTGGCTTAGTACCTATAGCCTCTGAGATCTGGATTCCCTATACCATCCAACTGAGCACCACTTGCACACAATCATTTCCCCAATTAGTCCCACTTATTGGGTTGGCTACAGTGAAGACAACAGAGAAGCTGTTCCTATACTGCAGGTGGAACAATTTTTTTTACACTTTTTGCTTATTCCCATCATCCACAGGATGTGTGAGTCTAATGTCACAGATTGCAGAATGTGCATTTGTAGTCCCGCTGTAAGCCCACCAAGAGCATATGTCTGTTAAGACATTCCCACGACTGTATTTTAGCCACCTGAGACTGAGCCCCTTAGTGATTCTGTTATTCACTGGCCAGTGTAAAAGTCATCAGACAAGCCTTTTCCTCAACCCCACCAGAAAGAAATCAGATCACGGATCTGATTCTCCTTCTTACCAGCCAATGAGTTTCTTATCCCAGGATAATAGTCACACCCAAGCCACAAGCACACTACAGAAAGGAGCCTTTCTATGTGTAAGTGAGGCTTGTTTATTGCATGTTTAATGTCCTTTTATTTTCAAGGATTTAACGAGTCCTTTCCCTAGTACACAGTTTACATAGTATGAACATGTAGAAATCTGTTTTTATTCAATGCATATCAAGCATAATATACTCTTACCTGCTATACTGTCCAAGGAAGACTGAAAAGAGAATGCTAATATTGTTGCAATGTTAGACAGGTATACAGGACCTTCTGTAGTACTGACGTAAGTGTGTTAAAATGTAGTGTGAGGTGACAGTAGAAGAAAAAGGGAGACTAGGCAGGAGAATGGTACAAAAACAGGGACAGAGAAGGAGTAGCAACAGAAGAAAGGGGGATTATAATGAGAGAAGAACAACTCCAGACTGAAAGTGGAGATAGAAAGGACATAGGCACTACAGGCCAGGAAAAAGCAAATATACCAGATGAAGGGGGAAGGGAAAGACCGACATATATCTGACAGAGGGGGAAAAGGGAGGCAAGGAACAGAAAGAAAAACACCAGAACACTTGAAAGAAGGGAAGAGAAACTGAAAAAACAGAAAGTTTCGTAAGTTATGATGCAAACAAGAGAAATAACTTAGCAGTGAGTAGAAGAGCTAGTGTAAGCAGTCTAAGAACTGTGAGTGACAGTAGGTGAGAGCTAGTGTAAGCAGTCTAATAACTGTGAGAGTGACAGTAGGTGAAAGCTAGTGTGAGCAGTCTAATAACTGTGAGAGTGACAGTAGGTGAGAGCTAGTGTAAGCAGTCTAAGAACTGTGAGAGTGATAGTAGGTGAGAGCTAGTGTAAGCAGTTTAAGAGAACTGTAAGAGTGATAGTATGTGAGAGCTAGTGTAAACAGTTTAAGAGAACTGTGAGAGTGATAGTAGGTGAGAGCTAGTGTAAGCAGTCTACAAACTGTGAGAGTGATAGTAGGTGAGAGCTAGTGTAGGCAGTCTAAGAATTGCAAGAGTGATAGTAGGTGAGAGCTAGTGTGAGCAGTCTACAAACTATGAGAGTGATAGTAGGTGAGTGCTAGTGTAAGCAGTTTAAGAGAACTGTGAGCGTGATAGTAGGTGAGAGCTAATGTAAGAACTGTGAGAGTGATAGTAGGTGAGAGCTAGTGTAAGCAGTCTAAGAATTGCAAGAGTGATAGTAGGTGAGAGCTAGTGTAAGCAGTCTACGAACTATGAAAGTGATAGTAGGTGAGAGCTAGTATAAGCAGTTTAAGAGAACTGTGAGAGTGATAGTAGGTGAGAGCTAGTGTAAGCAGTCTCAGAACTGTGAGAGTGACATAAGGTGAGAGCTAGTGTCAGCAGTCTAAAAACTGTGAGAGTGATAGTAAGTGAGAATGGCAGAGAGAGGAGTCTGGTCATCAGACACTTCGTCACAGAGAATATCAGAGGGACAGGCACATTAAAATAGAGTGGAAGAGCAAGTGGGAAAACTTTCATGGAAGGATATTACCCTGAAAAAGCCAGGAAGTGAGAAAGAATTTCATGGATACATAAGGTGCACATACATATCACAGTTCATGTGGGCATCGGTGATTTTGTGGGCAGTACTACAGCAGATGTCAAGTAAGTAACAAGGGAAATAGACAGGGTATACAGAGCCGATGTGTTCAGGGATGATTTTAGGTGTGCTGCAATGGCCAAGTGTCAATACAAGTAGAAAAGATAAGATCCACAGCTAAAGTATTTCACTAATGGAAAAAGTCTGACAAAAGGATAAAAGAAAGGCAACACTTAGTAAAACAAAGCATAAACAAACAACAAAGCTAGAAAGCACAGGAACACAAAGAAAGGCAAACAGTACAGAACAGGTACAGAGAGGGTAGTAAAGAACAGGTAAAAGAGTTTAAAAGAGTTAACAAATAAGAAAAGAAAGAGGACGAAATTTTATTTGGGTCTTGCATTAATTTCATGTAGGAAACCTTGTCAGTGTTACATACAGTAAAGCCTGTGACAGAGTTCTGTATTTAAGTTCCTCACAAAAGTTTAATAGAAATATAGAATAGGAGAGTTGCCCAAACTGGAAGAAGCTGGAAGCAAAGTATAACAGTTTGTAAAGTTTGAAAGAAAGAAAGTGGATTAGGGGGTCCCATCTGATCTTTGCCCAGTGTTTTTTCTGCCTAGACAGCAGAGAGTGGTGGATAAATGGAACCAAGGACCTAAAAACCACTGTAACTGTAGAAAGCCTGGAAAGCCTGGGATAGAGAGATGTTAATATAAGAGGAGCTATATACAGAAACTTCAACTCTCAGAAAAACTTATTACAATTTAATAAAAATTCTAAACAAACTAGTACTGATGAAATTATAATCTCATACAACTTCTAAATCCTCAGACTTTCAAAGGCAAGCAACTAATAAGTGCTTATATACTTATTCAATTAATTCAAAGCCAATCAAAATCATGAAACTTAGAGTTAAGAAAGAAAAGTTGGAAGAAAATATTTTGCAAATGTTTAACTCAGTATTGACTTCCATGCCAAGTCATTATATAGACCATGCAAACTCAGGTTTTTTTAATTGGCTTTTTTTTTCTTTTTCTATGAGAGGTAGACATAGTCCATCTCGGTTTTATTTTTTACATGTTTTGTTTCATTGGTCAAATTATCTCGAGTGATACTTAAATACTCAATGAAATTCACAGACCTTTTTTTTTGTCTTTACATCTGGCTCAGTCTACAGCATAACTGTTATGTCCCAGTAAACTTTATAACTTCAACATCACTGCAACTGTCACTAGTATATTATGTTTCAATATGAGCCATCACCCATGTGCCCAATGCTCCTATGTATACATGAACTTATACTCCTTGTATATCCACTGTCCTACATGTAACTATGTTTTCTCATATTTTATTATTGTGGCTTTGCAGACATTGTTTACTTGGATGTATATCAATTTTATTAACCTTTTATTATTAATTCTGTACTTAATTGTATCTTGTGTGGAGCTTTTCTCCCCGGGCCTCAGCTGAAGGACTTGTGTCCAGTCGGATTTTCCCGGTAAACAAATGTAAATAAGTAAATAAATAACAAATAAGCCGATAAGGCAAAACACCTCAAAACCTAATGTCTTGGTCATAGGTGACTCCATAGGGAGACACACAGATGTCCCTCTCACTAGGCTGGACAAGAAGAAAGTCACAGGATCTGCCAAATCACACATGCACTTAAGTCACTCAACAGCAAGTACTGTTATGACTCTGTCATAGTCCATGTTGGGTGAATGACTTGAGAAGTACTTTTCTGGACTATATGAAGAAAGACATGACTGAACTCTCAAATTATGTGTCCCAGGCAGCTATAACCCTAGCACTAAGCAGCATTATAACTTCACAGAGGATGATGTCACAATATAAACAAAAAATGATCAACTTCAACAACTGGCTTTGCTTATGGTGTTAGTCCAGGAGGATCCAGTATCTGTCAGCCTGGGAAGACATGGTTGGCATGCCATGTTGCTTTGCCAGAGGTGGTCTGCACCTGTCTCCTCTAGGCTTTTGGATACTGGCAAAGGCACTTTCCTCCCCCATACAGCCGTTTTTAGGCAATGTCAAAATATCAAAATTTCTGATGTACCAAAGAAAACCACAAGCTGGTGTCTGGAACTGGAAGAAACAAAGTCTGATAATATTTATTTATTTATTTATTTATTTATTTGACATTTGTTAACAGGGTTTGTCCAACTGAGCCAGAAGCACATTTTCACTGGAGACCAAAACAGAAAAGCTCCAGTACAATACAAATAATTATTAATGTACATTTAAGACAGACAATGGAAGAGAAATAGGATGGTATCATAATGCAAATAAAGATGAATTAAAACTTGGTACATAGCAAGGCAGATGCAATGACATACAAATATTAAAAGTAAATTTAATACAAATGAAGTTACATAACATAGAAGAAAGTCCATAGATTGTAGCAGAGAATGAAACAAAGGGTGTAGTGCAGGATGATATATCACCTATCAGAGTGTTGTAGACGTACCCTAATGGTAGAGAAATTATGAGAGTTGGAGTTGTAAGAGAAAAAAATTGAATTATAAAAAAAAGGGGTGGATATGTGGGGTCCTGGTAGGGGCAGATCCATGAGTCTGATAGGGAGTTTTTAGCTCTTTTTTTAATCGATTTATGTGTGTGGCTTCCTTTTTTGGAGGATAGTGTCTTGATTCTGTTTGGGATAGCACGATCCATGCACTCGTGTAAGTGCTTATAGAGTGCATTTGTGTAGGATTCAGCAGTTGTAACTGTATTGTCCATCTGCATGGGTGTCATGAAGTTCACCACTTGTGTCTTAAGAAGCATGAAGTTGGCTTTGGAGAATTTTTTTACCGTGGTTTCCTTAATGGTGGGTGGTGGCGGGATGTGGATATCAAGGGTGATTAGCTTATGGTCGGATCGTACCAACAAGGAGTTGATTTCAGGTGTGGAACACCAGTCACTCATGTTGGTAATGACTAGGTCTAGGATATTGTTGCCCCTGGTGGGGGTGTGGATAAGTTGATCCAGGGCATTGGAGTTTATGAATTCCAGAAAGTGTTTAGCTAAGGAGTTGGTACAGGAGTAGTTTTCACAGTTAATGATGGGGTAGTTGAAGTCGCCCATTATTAGGGTGTTTGGTTGAACCCTAATATTTTCCTGTACATCAAGAAAAGAGGAGTGGGAATCCTGGGGCATGGTGGGGGATCTGTAGCAAGCTATAATTTGGATTGCAGTTTTGCCCAGAGTTAGTTGCACTTGGATAATCTCAGATGCATTATGCTGAGCAACTAGCCTGGAGGTGTGGATATCTTTAATGAATGTGGACACACCTCTGCCTTTGATGTTTCGGTCCAGGTTGCATGTCCGAAAAGTGTGGCATGAGTTATAGCCTGGTAGTGTAGGGGTGCTCTCTGGAGCCTTGAACCAGGTGTCAGTCACTGCACAGATATCGATGTTCTCTATTTTAAGGAGTGCCTCAAATGAGGACATTTTGAGATTTAGACTTCTAGCATTGAGTAGCATTACCCTCAGTTTTTGCTTGCCTGTTCCTGTTACGGTGGTGAATTTGTCATTTGAACCTTGCCTAAAAAAGGCACTATAGGGGCAGCAAAAGCCTTAGGCAGTATCCAGAATCCCAGGGGCGACAGGTGCAGGCCATCTGTGGCAAAGCATTGTGGTCTGTCGATCATGTCATCCTAAGCAGACAGATAATGGATCCCCTTAGAATGACACCAGAAGCTTAGCCAATTGTTGAAGTCAATCATTTTGTCCTTGTACTGTGGTATCATTCTGGGTGATGGCAGAATGCTACTCAGGGCTAGGGTCATACCTGCCTGGGCTACAAGATCAGAGAGCTCTTCCATGTCTCTTTTCATGTAGTCCAGGGAGGTACATCTCAGGTCATTCACACCAACATGGACAATGGCAGAGTCATATTTGTACTTGTTGTGGAGTGACCTGAGTGCATGGGTTATGTGGTGGATCCTGGCACCCAACAGGCAGCTGACAGTAACCTTCTCCTTGTTTAGCCTGGTGAGTGGGACATCAGTGTGCCTGACTATAGAGTCACCTTTGACCAGTGTGGTGGGTATGTTGTTTTGCCTTATTGGCTGTGGTTGAGTGGCACACTGAGTCTGTGGGCTATTTGTCATTTGGGTTGTGCTGGGGGATGGAGGTTGCTTGCGTTTCTGCTTTGGAGGTCTCTGTTGCTTAGACAGATTATTATTGAGAGCCTCCGTGAATGTTTTTGTGCTACTATGTGTGGATTTTGGTGGTGTAGATTTAGTGAGACTATGTGATGAGTGTGGTGTGGTGCAAATGTTTACCTTCTCCTCATGACTGTCAAGTTCAGTCTTGATTGGAGAGAGCTTTACCTCCAGTTTGCCTAGATAATTGCATCTCTCACAGGTTGTAGTGCAGGGTGGTAGGAGGAGAGGGTTGTCTGTGTACATGAGGCAATTTCTACATTGCCTCAAGATGCCCAGATTCATCAGATAGACAGGAGAGAACATTGTGAGTTGGCCCTTGCACATGCCTGAATAAAATAATATCATATCATATCATCAGAAGGTAAGTTATATTGAAGCACATAATAGCCAAATTCAGATCAGTTTGAAGCAAAACAGATACCATGTTACCCATAATGATTTTTCCACCTAAATCAGTTCTGTTTTTCTTACACATGGTCAAGTACACAGATTCTGTGCCTTTCTTTATATAACTGATCCACACAAACATAGCAATAACAACAGATGTGTCCATAAGGAAATAATTCCATTCATTACAATCATGCCGTACTCTTAACAGTTCTGCAGAAGTGTGGCTGTACCATGATGAATGGAGTCATGGAGAAATGATTATGCAAAGGTGGGTTTCCAAAAAAAAGTTTTGTTGAATTTTCTTGCCAGCAGCTCAATTAAAACTTAAATCTAAAACAAAATCAGTGTGAACCCTTTCTATTGTTTAAGTCAGATGAATATTAAATATATTAATATTCAGTTTCTAAAAGAACACATACCAGCTATGAATGTCTCCCATGCATAAAAAGAATGTAATCAATAAAATGAAAATAAAACTCAACATGATTTTTAAAAAATTATGAAAGTTAACTGAAGAAGCATTAAAAAATAGTCACAGATGAAAGCACAAAGGAAGTACCCTAAGCATACCTTTCAACTGACAGAACATCTTGTTGTCAAAAGTAAGAAAAGAAAACTGTTACTGAGACAACAATGAGTTAACCCATCCATGAAATATGCAAAGATGTATAACGAAAAAATGTTGTAAGGTGCAGATGTCATTTTCATGCCGAATACCGATAAACTGCATTCACCTGATTTTGCTCAAAACATATTGCCCTCCCAAGTAGTATAATTTCTGTAAAGACATAGTAGAATCTCTTTTATAAGATGGAAGTGAGACCACTTTAGAAAGAAAGAAATTATTAATAAAGCTACTCACTGCATCTAAGAAATTGTCACATCCAGATATAGTTGGTCTGCTGGGAGACCACTGACAGTTTATGAATTTTGACCAAACAGTAAAATGTGGCCAGTCATGCTTGAGATAAAAGCAGCTCACTAGCCCTTGTTTGGCTAAAGAAATATACATTTCCAATATCTAAAACAAGTTCCTTAAAAGTTTCAATAGCATGTAAATACCCATTCATATTTGGTTCACAATAAGCCGAAGCATCATTTAAATGCACCTATCCATATATTGCTTAACATTCAAAATAACAGCAGCATTGCCTTTGTTTCCTGGTTTGGCTATCAAATTATGGTTATTAGATAATGTTTCAAAGGCTGCCAGTGTTGATTAGTAAGATTAAAAGAACTATTTCTATTTTATTAAAATATTCCACAACAATGTATGTAATATTCTGAAAAAATTATTGTACTTATTTTAAAAGATGACATAAAAAGAATGAACCTATCAGGAACAAACTTATCAAGATTAGTAAAATCATTGTAGTCCACCATTTTAAAATCAGATAAACATGTAAAACAGTTGTGATCTTCAGAAAAGTGCTGTCAGCTTTAGAGGTATTATCCCAAACAAATCAGTAATGTGGAACCACTGCAACTAATTGAAAGAAAAAAAGTCTTTGAGGAAATGTTTACTATTATGTTTTTCATTAAATATAAATATCTTCCCTGAGTTTACAAGTGTAATTTCTTATTACATTATTTTATTGTATATTTATCAAGACTCAGGATGGCTGAGTAATTGTACTTTGCGATGCAAAATGTAAAGCACCAGGGTAAAAGGATATGGAGCTGGGGGCTATGATGCAAGAAGGGGGTGGGCATTGTTAGTATCACAGAAACATGCACCAGTAAGAAGAGAAATAGGGCATGTAGTGTCTTGGTATTGGTTGTTCAGGAATACCAGAGAAGGGAGATATAATGCTGGAGTAATGACCTAGGAAGACATTAAATATAAAATCAGAGGTAGGAGGAACACTGCCTCCTGCTCATGCACAGATCTGACTATCCCTGGTGGAGAAAGGGAAGAGCAGAGATGGAAGACAGGTATAAAAAAAGAAAAAGAAAAGAAAACCGAGAACTGATTTTTCTTGTTACCTTACTTATTTGCTTATTTATTTAATATTTGCTAACTTTAAATTTATTGCCAAACAGAAGGCAATGTGCCCTTTTCAGAGGAGGCCAGGAATTATGAAGATTACTATAGGATGATACAAGGATGTACTGATCAAATATAATTGTGATAACAAATTCCTTATTTAACACAGAAAGAGCTAACCAAAGTCATAAAAACAACATCCCAATCTTAACTGTGTTAAATACTTTAATTAAAAATGTTATAGGTTAATCGTAGCAGAATAGTGCTATTTACAACCACACCCTTATTATGAACACATTTTATAGTCAGCAAGGGGATAAGTTGTCTGAAAGTCACAGGCATGTGAAGGATGACAGTAGGGAGTAGAGAGACAGAGGAGGCTGGATACATCAGATTTAGGTCAGGATGATCTGCAGTGCTCACACTGCTTTACACTGAGTACATGTGCTTCTAACTCCCTTAACATTAGAGCTGAGTCAGTTCTTCTGGGGGCAGATTCCTTCTTTAGACCTTGATGATGCTCCTTGGACAATTAGCTGGGATAAGTAAAAGGATTTCCAGACAACTGTTGTCACATGATGGTCAAAAGATAGGGGCTATCAACCAAAGTACCTAGGTCCATAACTATATTTTTGTTTTATACATGCATGTTTTCTAAACATTATGATAACAGGAAAGGCTGTCTACCAAAAGCAATAATACCATACTTTTTAGCATTTAGTCTGAAACAATTTTAAGTACACCAACAGTTTACTAGGGAGAGATCATTCTGGAGAGTTTGGACATCATAGGGTGACTTAACAACAACTCTCAGTTTGCAATCTTCTGTAAACTTTGTTAGCCAAAGGTATTAGCTCTCAGATTGGAGATCTGAGAAATAAGGAGAGGTCACAGGACTGAGCACTGAAGGACACTTGTAGTTACTTTCATACTTTCTTATTTGGCAACTACAACTCAGATTGTGTGCATTCTGTCTTTCAGTCAGTTTGCTATCCATCTTTCCATGTATGAACCCATTTTAAAGCATTTGGGTTTTGTATGATGCAAGCATAGGGAATAGTATTGGAGGGCTTGGCCAGCTCAAGATACACTGTGTGCAGGATTTCAAGATGGCTGCCTGCACTCTGAAGAGTAGGTTGATTAGTGCTGTTCCAGTGTAAAAAAGAAAATACAAGTAAAGAGGCTGGTGGAAATTGATGATTTCGGTAAACTTCAGTTACTAGTTAGTCACTACACTGCCTAGATTAATTAAAAAGACAAGAAAAAAAAACTCTGGTTGAGAAAATTATTGCAGCTGTTCATCAAAAAGCATTTCAGGTTTCAGCTTTTGTGCAGGAGATGGCTTTCAATAATTTAAAGGAAAATAAATCACATGCATTCAGAGGTATTTAAAATAAATGAGAAACTGGAGGAATATAACAAATCAAATGACAAATGGCTGGAAAGAATGGAAGAAGCTTTAAGAACTTATCCAGATGAGCTGATAAAACTGCAGAATTCAGAGGATGAAATGAAGGGAAGACTGGCTGAGTATGAGGCTTCAAAAGAAGATCTATTCCAAGAAGTAGTCAAAAGAGCACATAGAATAAATTGGATATAGTCTGCTATGCCAGAAAAACTGTAAGAAGGCTGTATTAGTTTTATGAAAGTACAAATAAGCAACTGAACTGGTAATCCAGAGCAGGAAAGTGCATGTGATGTGTATGCTCCAAATTTGGTCATGAGAAAGGATGAATCTAAGACTTATTGTAGGAAAGATGCAGTCATACCATCAGAAAGAGCTGCTCCTGACAAAACAGTGGAAGAAGTGAAAAGTATAATAATTGGGGACACCAGAGTGCTTGTGGAAAATTATTATTCACTGTATACCAATCAGAAATGAAGTGAGTTTATCCCTGCAATCCGAGATGTCGAGAGGCAGGTGTAAGATTCAATTTGCTATATCCACTTGTTTTTAGATTATTTTTCATGGAGGATCAAATACATTTTTAGATGTAGAACAGGCTAAGGATGAAATAAAATAGTTTAACCAACAAAAAGTGAGACCGCAAGTTGAAGGGGGCTCAACTTCTCACTCCTTTGACAATAGAAAGCCTATTGTTAGAACTTGACATAAAAACTTTTTCCATTCTTCTAAAAGGATATGATTGAGTGACAGAAAAAAGTCCAGGAGCTGATTAGAAAAATCACAACTACTTTGTTGGACTTGAGCCCAGTGCTGGGTAAACAAGTAGATGAGAAAGAAGGCCAACAATAATGTGAAAGTAAGAAATAAATGAAGGAATTGTAAAGTGTCATTTCCATAAGATGTAGTTTGGACATGAGAACTGTTCTTCTGCAAACAGTGGCTAAAAAGACTGGAAGTTTATGGACTGTGTTAAAATGGTGGAAGTACTCTAAAAAATAATTCCCAGTCTGTCATTAATGTTTAGAAGGATAGTGAAGAGACTGAAGATATAACTATAAGTAAAAACATTTTTCTTAATGAGTATAATACATTTCTTGAAGTAAATTGCCTGTTACATTGTAAAACAGTTCTGTACAGTATAATGAGGTATTTTATATCTGAGGTGTGGGGAGTCTTTATCAAAGACTGTTATTTATGCTAGTGATGGTAATAGGTTCATAGGTTCATAGATTAGTACTAAACTAGCTGCCCTTGTGAGCCAATTATCCCTTGAGACTCAAACCCTGCACCTTGTGTTCAAACACCTTTCCCAACCTGTATTTGGGATTTATATTGTAACAAGACAGAGAGTGGATAAAAGTAGTATAATGTTATTATATTGAACTACTGTGGAGTAGATGTGGAAATGCACTGTCTATATCTGTGTGTTAAATTATTGTCTTCCCTCGACATCATACAGATGGAGGTATAGCCTAATGTTTTTGTTTTTGCTGCACACAAAGAGAAAAAGTTATTTATTTTTCCTAAACAGGCTTGAAAATGAAAGAGATACAAAACAATTGTTTTCTGATATTTGAAAAGAACTACTGTATGCATTTATAAAACTATTAACTGCTTTCTTTTTCATAAGTGTTTACTAGGCTAACAACCATAAGGGCCTTTTTTAAGCCTAGCCATGCATCCCAAATCTTGTCAAAGTTCTCATACCCTTGATAAGTGTAAGCAGGTGCTTGAGAGATGAAATATTCACAAGCAGAGGCCTAAAGATTAACCTTTTACAGGTTGTCTGTATCCATTAGAGACATAAGCGCCAAGCCAAGGATGAATGTCCTGTTATCCATCCAACTGTCCAAGTTACACTTGAATTGAGTTAGGGAGAAACTCTGCTTCACATGGATGGAGAGTCTGTTCCAGAGAAAAGATACAGGGGGTACATACCTCCAGCAGGTCATATTTATACCACAGGCAAGGTTTAAGTCTTTAGAATGGGTGATTCTGGTGCTGTTTCTTTTGTAGAATTGCAGGAGGGCCATCAGGGCAGGATCTGACAATGTCTTGTATGCCAGGCATAAATCTCACCTCAACACCTTGTAGGAGAAAGAATACACAGATAGGACATTAAGGTGGTCTGCATAGGATATGTTACTTATGGCCTGTATTTTTTTAGCAAGAAACCTCTGTGGACATTCCAAATGTTGGATGTGCCGAGTAGGTACATACCAAAGGGGGCATTGTACTCAATGATAGGTCTGATGAATGCCGAATACAGTGGATCTAAATGCCATACCTTTGTTTTATACACAACATAGAATTATCACTACTATAGACACAAGATGGTCAAAGGCTAGATTACTGTCTATGTGTATCCCCAAGTCCCTGACTACTGGGTCAGCTGTTACAGGTGTGTTGTCAATATGATAGTTACCTTGGGTAGATGATCTCCTGAAGGATACCATTATGCATTTCTTGGCATTTAGTTTTAGTCCATGGCTCTGACACCCATTATTTGTCTTTGCCAGTCCTTCCTGAAGAACATTTGTGTCTTTATTTTAGTCAGCCAGTGGCCATTGACATTGGCCTTGATTTCAGAGAAGTAAATGCAAAAAGGAGCAGGCAGCCATGGCGGTGCAGCGGTTAGTATTGCCACCTCACAACAAGAGGTTCTCCAGTTCAGTTCCTGGCTGGGGTGCCTTCTGTGCTGAGTTTGCATGTCCTCCCTGTGGTTGCTTGGGTTCCTCTGCATGCTCCGATTTCCTCCCACATCCCAAAGACATGCTGTAGGTGGATTGGACACTCTCAATTAGCCTTAGGTGTGAGCGTGTGTCTTCTGTGGTAGATTGGGCACCAGGCTGGCAACTCAACACCGTAAAACTCCACTGCCAATCATTCTGCAGACCACTGTTCCGCTGTGACAACCCCTAACTGGGATAAGCCAAAAGAAAATGATGATGAAATGCCAAAAAGGAGCAGTCCCAGGACTGATCCCTGTGGACTCCGATTGTGACTGGCCCCTTTGTAGAGGTAGACTCCCCAATTCTAACTTCCTGGGTCCTGTCTCTGAGGCACTGGTTGACATAAGGGTTTATACTTAACCTCTTGAGTTTGTCAACAATACCTGAGTGGGGTATTGTATCAAATGCCTTAGCCAGGTTATGGTCGGCAATGTGAACTGCTTTGTCTTCATCCACTGCCTTGGTGACCTTCGCAAAGAAGTGCACCAGGTTGAGTAGGCATGACCATCCCTTGACTAAACTAAATTGGGTTGGGTCCAGTGTCTGAAGGTTTCTTGTGTCATTACTGATCATTTTCAATGATAATTCTTTCCATGACTTTGCATGTGAGACTAGTAAGACCTATGGGTCTGTAGTTTCCAGGGTCTGTAGATGGCCTACCTTTGTACAGAGGGATTACTGTTGCCTTTCTCCATTCATGAGGCACAAAGCCTGTTTCAAGGCTACAGTTAAATAGTAATTCCAGGGGTCCTGATTAGTTATGTTTTATGCTATTTAGAAGCCATCCTGGGATATTGTCTGGGCCCGCTGATGAAGTGTTTTTGGTCTTAAAGAGAGCATTAAGGACCTGTTCCCTAGTGATAGTAGGGGGAGTTACATTTGATGATATTTCCTAAGGGAAGGTTGAGGAGGAGAGAGGGGTAAAGTTGGAGCTGAATTTGCTGACCAGTAGGTTTGCTATATATTCTGGCTCAGTATAGGTGGCTCCATTAACAATGAGCCGTACACACAATTGTGTATTGCCTTTGAAGTTGTAGACATTGCTAAATAATGCCTTATGGGTGTCCTTGACTTGGGAGGCCAAATTTACCTCTAATCTATCTTGGGCAGACTTTATTTGTCCTCAGAGTTGTTTGTTTAGTTTTATAAGAGAGCTTTTATCCTGCTGGGTGCTGCACCTCCTAATTTTGCCATGGTTTTCATCCTTCTATTATGCAGCCTATTGATGATGTGATTCCACCAGGGTGGCTTGCTTTTGAGTTAATTCTGTACTTCTTCCTGGTGGGTACAACTGCCTCTATGCAGCTATTAAAATGCTTGTATATGGATTCTGTGAACAGTTCTGTGTAGGCAGCAGTGTTCTCAGTGTTTTTACGGGCTTGAAATTTTGAAAGGTTATCATTTAACAGTAGGAAGTTAGCCTTAGAGTAGTTCCTAAATATGCTAGAGTTAGCTGTGGTGCCAGGTTTTATGTTTACTTCAAAGGAGACCATTTTGTGGTCTGACCTTCCCAGAGAAGTCATTACACTAGGGGGTGTGCAGCACTCTCCCATATTAGTGAGGACCAGAACCAGAATGTTTGTATCCCTGATTAGTGTATTGACAATCTGGTCCGGGGAGTTTGTGTTTACAAAATCCAGGAATCTCTGTGCTTGTATGTTTGGTGTCGTATATGATTCCCAGTTAATAATGGGATAATTAAAGTCGTCCATGAATGTGTCATTGGGTTGGATGGTAAGTGCTTCCAATAAGTTTAAAAACATGTTATGGGTTTCCTGGGTCATCGAGGGGGACTTACAGCTTGCAAGGAAGTGGTATGGAATTTTCCCTGTGGTGATTTGAATGTGGAGAAGCTCACTTAATATTGTCCTGTTTGACCAGAATTACAGTATATTTATTTTTGATGTAAATCAAGATACCTCCACCTTTAGTTCCTGTCTGTGTAGTAGCTGTTCTAAATGTGTGGAAGGCATGATAGCCATGCATTCCTGGTGTGCTCTCCAAGGCTTTAAACCATGTCTCAGTGACAGCACAGGTGTCAGCATTCTCTAGGGTGAGGAGAGCTTGTAGAGAGTGGAGTTTTTTATTTAAACTCTGAACATTGAGCAGAAACACCTTTAAAATTATTTGGTTTTAATTTGCTACATTGGAAGTACTTTCATATGTCATAGGATGATACTAAGCTATTGGCCCGGAGGCCCTTATAAGCCTAGCCAAGAATTTTGCCCATGTTCCCACAAAGTCAGCACCTGTTTCCCCTGAAAAATACTAGGCAATCAGTCTGTAGACTGTTACAAGCCCAACCAATTACCAAAGGTTGAAATCAAACTCTGTACCTTATATGTGTGAGGTGAAGACCTTAACCGTTAATGCCAGCTGTCCTTTCAGCTTGGCTTTGCCTAAAAAAGGCAGTATGCAGGAGGACAATGTTTTAGCTAAGATAGGAAAGCCTAGAGGGGAGGGTACAGACCATTCCTGGCAAAACAGAGTGCTCTGTTGCCATTTCCATCCAAGCTGACAAATATTGCACCCCTTAGAATGACACCAGAAACTAAGCCAGTTATTAAAGTAAATGAAGCAATGAGAGTGCAAGCAGATAAAATCGAGGCTGCTCCACATAAATGTATTAAAAATAAAAAGAAGGAAAGGAAAGTGTTTCAGATACCATGGATGATAAAGTTAGTCATCTTCTGTCCTAGCACAGTGCTAGGATCATACCAGCCTGGGACACATATTCTGAGGGCTCCATGATGTCTGTCTTCATATAGTCTAGGGAGGTATGTCTCAGGTCATTTACACCCACATGGACTATGACTGAGTCATACTGGTACTTGTGGTCTAATGATCTAAGTGCATGTGTAATGGGGCAGATCCTGACCCCGGCTAAGCAACTGACTGTGACTTTCTTCTTATTCAGCCTGATGAGAGGGGCATTAGTGCGTCTCACACTGGGGTCTCCAATGATCAGAATGTTGGATTGTGTGGTGGCTTGCCTTATGGGATTAGAAGAAGAGGCTACATGAGATGTGGGTATATGTGTTGATGTGGGTATTCTTTTGAAAGAAAAAACAAGTAATCTCAGTGGTATCCCCGAAGTCTCAAAACAACCCACTAAAGTGTAGTGGGTCCAACTGTTTTATTCTTTTGAAAGAGTGCATTCTGGGCTAATTAGGGTATTTGTTATGTCTGCTTCACCTAGGAGGACTTTGGGGTTTAGGAAGATTACATTTCAGTGCCTCAGTATTTGTGGGTCTATGTGTCTGCTTTGAACTGTGTGTGATGGGTGCAGTGTGTGTACTACTGACAACCCGAGTGACATTAGGAGGTCTTTTATGTGAGAACTTTGCTTCCACTGGTAATGTATAAATACATGTCTCACATACCATATTAGTTTGAGAATTAATTGGTAGTCAGTAAACATGAGACAGTTTCTACATTGCCTCAGAATGCCCATATCAAGCAAGCTGGTAACAGAGATAGTGGGAAGTTCATATCCATGGCAACAGACACTTTTTTACATTGATTTGATATTTGGAGTGGGAGTATAAAGTAATGTCAGGAGTATCTGGTCTGCAACTCTGGAGGCAGTGCTTGTCACTGCAAACTAGTTGCCCTGTGTGCAACTAGGTATTGGTGAAATTTCAGTAGTGGTTTTATAGGAAAAATGTCAACTCAAATGTCTGCGTCTACACAGGGCAATGCCAGACACTTAAGGGGAAACTGAAAAGTAGACTCTGATGATTTATGTTTCAAGTATTAAGGGAGATATTCTGAAGTTAGTTAGACAGCAGAAAATCAAGGCGTACTTACTGAAAAGAAAGAATTAGCTTGTGAAGAATGATGAAAAGATGGGGGTCACCTGAATGCTTACTGCCTGGCTACTACTAGTGTTGGTCTCACCACAGTTTCACACTGCTGGGATACAATGCTCCTTTGCTTCTTCTCTCACCAGAAGAAAAACAGTATCACCAACTCCAAGATAAGAAGCAGGCTACAGGGTCTTTGGTGATCAACAGTCTTGTCCCAGATAATGCAAGGGTCTGTGGGCTTGTTATAGCCTTGTCCTGGTATACGCCTTGAATAGCAACCAGGCCAGCTAGAAAGGTCCAGCACAGACACTCACTGCCCAATCAGAAATAGTCAGAAATCAATACACTCTGCTCATTCTCTCTCCAAAAGCAAAATATAAGCATAGATTCCAAGCTGGCACCTGTGAAGCAGTTATTAACCTTGAAATGAGTGAAAACTAAACTCTGAGGCATTTGTGTGAGAAACACTAATTACTACTTAAAGAGGACCTGGAAAGTAGTTCAGTGAAAATGAATAAGTCTGATGGATTGAAAAGACTATTTCTGCAACAAGATGCACTCTTAGCAGCATTCAGCTCTTCGGTATAAAATGCAATAGTGTACAGTCTAGGTTATTTAGAAAAGTCAAAAACACACCAGTTGTTCATGGTACAGGTGGTTCCAAAACTTTAATAAAATAGTAAAAATAAAGAAAAGGTAAGCACTTTCGCATGTAGCTTCTTCAGACCTATTATCAAAGTAAGAACTCTAACCAGCTTTTAAACACCTTGTAACAGTTTCATCCAATCAACTGAAAAAGCATTAAAAGTTGCTAAGCAACATGATTGCATTGAAAATGCCAATTAAATAAACCAATTAAGTCTGCTTACATTCATATTCCTAAAAACAACTAAATGTTATAATGACTATAAAAATGCATATGCAATTAAGTTAAATACTCATTTCACCTATTACCTAATAATTCATAAAAACATTTAATCTGTTTCATAAACTCAATAAATAAGAAAATGTACATATTAAAATTGCATAACTGCTCAACTAGTGCGTGTTGATTTAAAAACAATCCATCTACCCTATCTCCTCTTTGTCAGCCTCTTTTTTAGGGGTCTTGCTCTCAGTGCAGGTTGTATCGAAACATGTTCATTAAGGCCAGGGGAATAATGTGCCCCTAGTCTAAAAATCCATTTCATCTCAGCATGATATGTCTTATTAACTATATCCCCCATCCTAACATCTTGATTCAAAACTTTCAATACTAAAAACTTGAAGTTGTGTCCCTCAGCGGATGTATTCATGTGTTTAGCTATTGCACTATAGCTCATCCCTTTACGTGCACAATACAAATGGTCACATATCCTCTCCCTTAGACGCCTGCTCGTCTTACCAACATAAAAACTGGGATAGACTGTGCTAGATAAACAAGATTTTTAGTGTTACAGTCAGCTTCAGGAAAATGTGTAAATATTTTGTTGCAAGTGGGATGTGTGAATGTCCTAGACTCATCTATACAATTGCAAAATGAACAATTATTGCATTTGACAGTACATGAAGAAGTTAACTCATTGCTCATGCTGTGGATATTCTGAGAAAACATAATCTCTGGCATAATGATTTCTTATTTTTGTATCCAAATCTTGGCCTATCACCCACTACCCCGGCAATATCTGCATTGGTTCCTAAAATAGGCCAATGCCTATAGATGATCTCCCTGATGTCCCTTTCATCACTCGAAAAAGCTAGGCTAAAAAAAGGGGGCATATTATCCACACTGTCAGTTACTGATGTTAACATTCTATGTTGTAAAAAATATGGTTTGCCTCTATTGTGCCTCCACATTCTGACCTTGTTTTGTGTATGATGTATCTCCTCCTCATGGTAGCCTCTGGATCTGAAGTCAGCATCTATCTGATTCAACCCTCTTTCAAAATTGTGATCATTACTGTGTAGGTGACTAACCTTAAGGTTCTGACCTTCCAAAATGTTACGAAACACGTGACCCGGATGCATGCTGTTACGGTGCTCATATGTGGGTCGATAGCATTCTTTTCTAAATAGTCTAGTCTCAGTATTATTAGTTGCATCCTTCACTAGCAGAACATCCAAGAATTCAGTCTTCACATTCGACTGTTTGAATGTGAATTTCAAAACATTTGTGCTTGCGTTCAACATATGAACAAACAGGTATAGTTCTGTCAACTCCCCTCTCCACAACATGAAAAGGTCATCCACAAAATGTCTGTAGAAGGGCACATAAGCTCGATAGTGTTCAGACACATAAATCACATCCTCCTCCCATGTGGACATAAACAAACTGGCGTAGCTACTGGCACACGAGGTGCCCATAGCTACGCCTGAGATCTGTAAGTAATAAATCTCATTGAATGTGAATGCATTATTTTCATCAATAAACATAGAAAATCAATGTGCCTAGAGTCATACATGCTCTTAATTAATAGTGCTCTTTTGACCATCTGAATACCTTCATAATTTGGTATACTGGTAAAAAGAGATGTCACATCCATAGTAACAAACAAACCTACTTCCGTATTCACATTCTCATCAACAAAGGTACATAAGTCCTGCAAAAAGTGTTTGGTGTCAGTCAACACCGACTTGCACTCAGATAAAACAGGCTTAAATTTTTTATCTAAATAGATGGAAATAGTTTCGGTGGTCCACCCACTCCCTGCGACGATCGGTCTAAAGGGAGTGTGTAATGCATCCTTGTGCACTTTGGGCAAACCGTTCAGAATGGGTATTTTTGGGTACTTGACCAAAAAATAGTTAAAAAGCTCCATCGTTATAAGTGAATTCTCTAAACAATCCCTAAGTGAGCTGATGACATACTCACTAATTTTCAGAATTTCATCCTTATCTATCACCCTATAAGTATTAGTATCTGAAAGCATCTTGTTCATACTGTCCACATAGAAACATCTGTCCATCACAACTATTTGACCACCTTTGTCAGCTGGTCCGATAGTTATATTACTGTCATTCTGCAAACTGTGCATCGCTTGGTTCTCATGTCTAGATAAATTAACAAAACCCTTCCTTCTTTTTCCATCATTCAGCAGCTCATATATATCCTTTTCACACATTTTTATAAATGTTTCAATGGTAGGATGTTGTTGAGGTACATAGTTACTAGGTTTTTTTTTAAAATATAATTAACTCTAGTATTATCATGCTCATAACTATCATGAAAAACAAGTTTGAGACATTACGCATATACAGTCTCAAATCAGTTAATGACAAGTCAGCACACTGAGCAGGGATAAAAGACAAACCCTTGTTAAGTACCTGCAATTCCATGTCAGTCAATACTCTGCTCGAAATATTCCAAACTAAATCACTTAATCCTATTTCCACATCGATGTTAGTGTGTTCATGCCCAGTTCTGACCCTGTAAACCTCCGTTTGCTCTTGGGACAGTTGTTTAAACCTTCTACTGATTGTTTCCTGTTTTGGCTGTAGGGCAATGGTAAATTGGGAAAAACCTGTGTCTGTGCTCCTTCCATTTCTTTCCTACGTACCACAGGTTCTTCATTATGCATTCTGTTTGCCTCACTCAAAGTTCCTGTAACTTCCAAGTTCTGTATTGAGGCATTAGATAACCCCACTGTTGCCAGTTCCTTTTTGCTGCTACTAGAGGCTATAACAGTCGTATTTGACGTAGGCACCTGATTCAGAACCTTAGACGTGTCAGGGCTGTTCTTATTAGAATTAACCCTCCCCCTTTGTACATATTGTTCATGTCGATTTTGGGCAGGGTTAAAACGTTCATTCATTCATTCCTTTCTCTTGGCCACGTAAAGACATTATTGTTCATGAAATCATTAGTGTCACGTATTTTTTTCTTCTTTTGAACAAGCAATTTCCATTCATATGTAAGAACTTGATCAATGACTTCACTGACCTTAATGTCTACCAGGGCTGTGGGAAATTTTAAATATATATCATCCTGCATTCTCTGTATCTGGTTTATAAGTTCTTTCTCAATTGGTGTAAAATATTCGATCAGCAGTCGCATGTATGCAAAACTTGTCTCGAGATTCAACTTCTGCCACTGGGCTAATAGTTGTGGATGTTGTTCCCCATAGGTAGGCATAACAAAAATTCTCAAACCTCTAGGTATAACTTTAAGAGACAGACAAGCTTCCATATGGAATCTCTGGCACTGCAGTCGTTTTAAACGATATAAATCATTTTCTAGATTCCTTATAGATTCACAATATGTTCTAAGATCCTCCAAAGCCACATTCCCATCACTGGTTTCAGCACTAAATTGTTCACTGAGTAAGGGATCGTCTTCCCCCTTCAAGAAGTCAAACAAACGATTATTTACACCAGAAAGTCTAGGTTATTTATTTAAGGTTAGCCACTCCACTTGTTCCTAAGGCTAGCATTCAGTTAAGTGATAGAATACACATTGTTTTCCACATCTGGGAGGGAAATATAGATGGAACAAGAATGGATGATGGTGCAAGAGTGAACACAGGCTCTAACATGTGTGGCATGATTCAAAATATTTTTTGAAAAAATAGCCTGTGGGTGCAGCTGTCTGGAGCAATTTCCTCTACTTGAAGTGGTAATGTCCTGTTTAAGAAAGTTTATATAGTTTTGTGTGTTTTCTTTGGGTTAGAACTGGTTGGGGTTGAACATGAAATGTTTATAATTTTTGTGTTTCTTGAGCGTTTTTATTAAAGTGAAAAGTCTGACAAAATATGACATGAGAAGCTGCAATTGTATATAATATCAATATGTGCCTGTAAATTACTAATTGAAAAAATATCATTAAAAAACAGGTATGTAGAGTATGTGAAGGCAATTGCTTTTTATCTTAATGACTGCCTTATCACTTATATCTTGGAATATGAATAGCATTGTAGATATGGACAAGTGCATGGTAGGAAGAGTAATGTTACGGAGACACACAGATAGAAATAAGCATTTGACTTTATCAAAGAAAGGATTTCAGAATGAATATTCAGCAGAGTATCAGGAGCAAAGAATGAAGGGGGTACTAATATTGATTCCTAGTGGGGCTCCAATGGTAATAAAACAGGAGATGAAACATAATAAAGGTAGATCTGTGAGATTAAGAGGGTATTGGCAGGAAAGAAGGATTACACTGGCATAAATTTATATTCTACTAAAACTAAAATTAAGGAGGTTAAGAAAACTAAGAAAGAGGTAATTAGCTTTCAACAGGGAATTTTATTCATGATTGGAAGCTGGAACCTGATTTGCAATAGTGAAGATGTATCTGTGGGATGTAGAAGGGAAAATATTACAAAAGAGTACAGATATATGAAGAAATACATAATTTACCTGCAGAAATTCTGACACAATTTACATATTATTCCCCATGGTACAATAAATGAATTGATCTGGACAGATATTATATTTTGCAGGAGCATATATACCTAACTGTAAGCTTTGAAGAACATCCAATGGGTAGTATATGCCCTGAAGTGCCCATGTAATCTTATTTACATAGGAGAAACAAAAAGAGCGTTTAGAACCAGGCTTTTAGAACATCTGAGGGATATAAGAAACCAAAGGGTGGAAAATTCAGTTGCCATGCACTTTTTTCTTTGTGCTATAATGGGAATGAAAAACTTCTTCAAGGGTACCATATTAGAAAAGGTTGTTGTTGTTGTTGTATCTTTTGGCTTTTCCCGGTTAGGGGTCGCAACAGCGGAACTCCGGTCCGCTAATGATTGGCAGCAGATTTTTACATACCGAGTTGCCAGCCCTGACGTAAGGTAAAAGTTTTTATTGACAGTGATTTAAAACAGAAGCTACTTTTTTATTTTGAAATATGGTACTCTGACCCCTAATGGCCTAAATTTAGAATGCAATTGAAAGTGTTTTTATAAAGTATAGGGTTCTTGAAGTGAATTGCTTTATTTTATTTTTTAAATAAAAAATTTAATTTTTAAATTAATTTAAATTTTTTAATGCAGTGATGTATTTAATTGTTTGCTGGTGTTATGCTTTTTAACACTTGAAAGGCCTTTTTGGCCGAGGCGCTGGAGCTTGTATTGTTTTTTGTACATTTTATATTAAAGTTTGGGTCTCTTTCACTAAGCTTGGTCATTATTTTATACCTTTCTGCCTATGTCATTTTGCAATTTCAATTTTAAACCATGTTTATAAAGTGCTTATGTCTGTTCTAACTAAAATTTTGCCTAAAATATTACCAAAACTGATAGATATGGGTCACTGTGGTTTTTCAGAGGGAAGGCAAACATCTGACACCTTAACAGAACAACAGTGATTCAGAGGAAAGTAGAGTATAAGGGTCTATATTATATAAACGAAGCATTAAAATGTTGACTAACCTTTGATCGACCCCCATTTCTCGAAGCTGCACAATATTGAATGGCCAAATCATCGATTTCTTTCCAAGGGAAAGAAATTGGTTGGCCGCTCTTTTAAATCTAACAAATTAAAAACTTGAGTGGAGAACCAGGTGCCCAAAAAGACCAGTACCAACAGCCGAGAAATATTGCCAAATAATTTATTAAAATCAACAGGCAGCAAAAATAGCAAGTAATAGCAGTTTAGCGCTTTTGTATAGGTAAAGACTTCTTCAGAACTGCTAGTACATCCACTATTTCACTTAAATACTCACAAAATCAACACATGTGATCAAATTGACCAATGGAATACCAGTGTCGACTTTCAAAAGAATGTGTGAGAAACTATCTTAAAATCCAAGATACAAGCATGATAATACATGCATGCAATACCAATAGAATTTACTAACGAATAACAGCATTAAACAAATACAAATATATGTTAAACTCAGGAATGTAAATTAAAACAAATTGTGTGTAAACTCCAGAACATTTAAACCACATTGTATCTGTGATAATCACCCCTCAAGACTCTTTAACTTGAGAATGGGGGCGATGAACTACTTTCATTAAGGCCTTGGGGAAATAAAGCATCACATGTAAGAATCCATTTGAGTTCCTTTCTATTTTAAATGATCAAAATAGCAAACACACCAAGGTGACAGGAAACGCCAGGAAACAGGATACTGTATTATCCAGGTGATGTCAGCATTAATATGGCAAGTCAGAGTGTAGGGACTGAGAGTAAAAATACATACACTAGGTCATGTATTATCCAATATGGTAAATATTCAAATGAGGTTAAGAAGATTATTACCACAAACTGGAATATTATGACCAGTGATCAGACCATCAAAAGTAAGATCACTGATAGGCCACACTTTGTGTACAAAACTGGAAATAATTTTAAAAGAATTATAGAATTAAAATCAAAATTCCAGATGAACATCAAGGATAAGAGGACAGGCACTAAAAGATGTGGCCAATGTAATTATTGTAAATATATCTTGGATACACCCAGCATTACTCTGAACAACTGCTTAAAGAGCAAGATTTGGTTTACTAATGGTAATTGTTCAACCAAACATGTTATATATCTTAGTGTTTGTCAAACCTGCATGAGTTTTTATGTGGGTAAGACGGACCGTAGTCTTAAGAATAGAATATACGATCACATATACTGTATGAGGAAGTGTGACATTAATAATGCACTATCCAGACATCTTATTAACAGTCCACAGTGCAAGATGTTTAAGTTTGCGATTTTAGATGTAATTTTCCCCAATCCCCGAGGGGGCAACATAAAGGCTGTAGTGGGGGAACGGGAAATCAGGTGGCAGATTAGGTTGGATGCTTCCACCCCCCCAGGCCTCAATGAAATGATTCCCACTAAGCCACTAGTTAGGGTTTAGCTTAACTATCTGTGTAACATACTGTTACACCTATTATATAATTCTAACAAAATTTTTGCATTGTTATATTAATTGGGGGTTCACCCTATGTATTCTTTTAATATTTCACATATTGTCTATTTTATATATAAATATATTTTATATATATATTTTTTAGCACACAACTATTTTTACCAGTATTATGATTGGTTTACATTATATATATTTTGCATGGCTGCCATTCTAGAAGACATCTCATTGTATATCTTAAAGAAGAATTATATGGCATTACATGCTTAATTGCTTTTAATAATTCATAAATTTGTTCAGTTAGTATATACAGCTTATTTTTTTACACATTTATTGCTTTTTAGTTTAGCTAGGTTTCGTAAATAAAACGAATCATATATCTTTAGTGTGTTTATGCAGCAAGATGTTTGTACTGCATTTTTTTAAAAATGTGCAAGGGAGCATTGTTTATTAATTGATCTAATTGATTAATTACAATTTAGGGCGGGCTATTTAGATTAACTATGGTATATAAGCGTTATGACTCTATGCTATGATGTTCTGATGAAGACAGATTTATCTCTGTAGAAAGCGCTTAACCTATTTTTTGTTAATAAATTAAGTATTTCCAGCACAGTATCCTGTTTCCTGGCGTTTCCTGTCACCTTGGTGTGTTTGCTATTTTGTTGTATCGCTGGGATTTTTTATTTCTATTTTAAATGATCCTCAGTGTAGAAACCCCTTGGATCACTGCCCATGTGGTCAATCACCACAAACTTGAATAAATGCCCCTCACAAGAAGAGATGTGTCTGTAAAGAGCATTAGTCGACCTTTCGCTCTTAATGTCCTTTAAATGCTCATAAATTCAGACAGGTCTTCCCAATGTAAAAAGACTTACATTTTTGGCAAAGGGCCCCGTACACAACTCGCCTAGATAGGCAATTGAAATACTTTTCAATTCTATTTTCTTATGCCTAATAAAGAATGAATCACAGCACTGGATATGTTGGCAATAGTTGCAGTGGTTGCACTTAAACATACCCTTTGGTCTATTTGAACCCATATTGTCCTTTTTCATCTCCAATAAACTCTTAAAACATATACCTTTCCTAAAAACATTTTTTGGTTTAGTACCAAATAATTCAACAACTTCTTTAATAGAGGTGACAACTGGCCAGAATTTATTAACCACTTCAACAATTTCATGACTATTCACTAAAAAGGTAATGACCATAGAATGGTCATAAGGCATCTCAACTGTTTAAATACCATTGTTGTAATTTTGATCCATAACTGAGTCAACATGTGGGCCTTTTTGGAGAGGGAGTAAAGGTTGGTAAAAACCTTTGTTCCTTTTACCAAGGACTTCATCCTTGACAGACACCAATAGTTCCAAAGGGTAACACTTTTTGTTAAACATGTCAAGAAGCTTGTCTCTCTCCTGCTTAAATGTGGTGTCTGACACCATATGAGCCAGTCATACAAATTGGCCTTTCACTACTGCTCTTTTTTGAAAAAGAGGGTGCCAACTGTCATAGTGCAGATAGGAATATGAAAAGGTCTTTTAACGATCGATGTTAGAAAAAAACACTCCCTACCATAATCCTTACTAACCATAACATCTAAGTAGGCTATTTGGTTGTGGTAAAAAGTATGAGTGAATTTCAAAAATGGGGTAGTGTTATTTATGTATTCCAAGAACTCATTCAACTTCCTGACTGAGTCATTCCATATTAAAAAAATATCATCCAAAAAACGGATATAGAATGACCAGTTGCTCACAAATGAACTATTGAAAATAAAATGCCTCTCCCAATATTGGCAATGGGAGGATCTTGTGCTCCTAGCTTTGCCACTCTCTTTATGACATATTGGGATTTTGTAAAACTCAGAGGACTACAACAGGACATTTTGTTTTTTTATTAAACTTGTCTCATGTTTAAACAGGTCCCATGTGGACTGAGAGATCAACACATGCCAGCAGGTTACAATTTACCTGATAATGTATTAGAGGCATGAACTGCCTTCAATGTGAAAACAGAGGTTGCAGTATGTTCAGGTTTTGATGGAGCATGATAATACTGTGATACAAACTCTGAATGACAAAATTAAGAGGCAACACCAGTGCTTGAAGAATACAGTAACAGGGATAAACTGTGATATCAAGATGCAAAATACTCAAAAGCAGTTAATGCGTGAAAATGAATTACAGTAAAAGAGGAGGCTAAAGAAATTTGAAAGTGACCTCAAAAACTATGATGGCGGTTTGCTTTTTGTGGAAAAGAAAAACAGCAGTGCTACATTTATACTGGAAATGAATCAAAATCTTTCTGCTACTACCAATTAAAATCCTTCCAACTCAACTACTGATTGTAGATCCAAGTATTTAATGGAGAAAAGAAATAAGACTGCTTCCTCTGATCATAACATTACTCCTGCCACTCATAATACTCCCAACACATTACTGGATTATCAGCGGGTAGAAGTGTGTCAGGACACAGGCACAGATAGATCATGACGGTACTCCTGCCACTCATAATACTCCCAACACATTACTGGATTATCAATAATACTCCCAACACATTACTGGATTATCAGCGAGTAGAAGTGTGTTAGAACACAGGTAACAAAATGTTGGTGTAGTTCATTGCACAATCTCCAAGAAATGCCTGACATCAAATTCAGAGAAACCAGTGGAATTACTGAAATGAGAGGTAGTCCAACATGTTTTATTTATAATTGCAACTCTTTCAAGCTATATTGTAGAGAAGGCTGACATAAGTGGTTTATGTAAAGGTTGGTAATTTGTGCCTGCAGAGAGATCAGACGTTAGAGAAATGATGACCAGCATAAGGAAATACACAAGAAAATTAAATTTAAAATATAAATGTAATGCTCATACTGTCCAGGGCCATGGTGGTGCAGCAGTTAGCATTGTCCCCTCACAGCAAGAGGTTCTCCGGTTCGATTCTTGGCTAGAGCTCCTTCTGTGCGGAGACTGCATGTCTTCCCTGCAGTTGAGTGAATTTTAAAGACATGCAGGTAAGTGCGTTTGAGTATGTCTGTGCCTCTTGTGAAGGCGGGGCGCTGGGCTGGCAACTCAACACCATAAAAACACCACTGTCAATCAATCTGCTGATCGGTGATCGGCTGTGGCATTGCTATTTAATGCTCAAACTGTTGATGAAGTTTGCTTTAAGAAACTAAGATCTTACAACATATCACATAGTAATGCACTTGAAGCATTTTTGCAAATCACAGAAAGAAAAAAAATCAGGATTTTGTTATAAAACAAACTGAAAGACAAATACTACAACCTTTCAATGAATGAGAGTCCTGCTTTAAACATTTAAAATTTAACCGTATCTCATTAATAACTAAGGCAGATTGGTTGTTTTGATTACATTTGACTACAAGCAGAATATGTATAATTTGATCAGTGATATCAAATTTTACAAATAAGTCAACTTGGCAGTCATTACAGGAGCTCAGAGACTGGTAGACTCTTTAAATGAAGAGCTGCTTACAAAAGGCCTTGTCAGAAATGAAGAGTTAATTACCTTACAATTAAAACAATTAAAATCAGTTAACTGGGAAAACTACTCATGTGCCAACTCTTTTGCTCAACGTTTTCTGGAATTCATAAATTCCAATGCCTTGGATCAACTTATCCACACCCCCAACATGGCCAGCAATATCCTAGACCTGGTCTTTACCAACATGGGCAACCACACCAGAGGTCAATTCCTCGTTGGTCAGATCCAACCACAAGCTAATCACCCTAGACATCCACATCCTGCCCCCATCCCCCATTAGGGAAACTATCATAAAAAATTTCTCTAAAGCCAACTTCACGCTTCTTAAGACAGAAGTGGCAAACTTCACGACACCCATGCAGACGGACAACAGAGGTACGACTGCTGAATCCTACACAAATGCACTTTATAAGCACTTACACGAGTGCATGGATCACGCTATCCTTAACAGAACCAAGATGCTATCTTCCAAAAAAAGGAAGCCAATCTGGTGGTTCTCTGCCATAAACAAACTTTACAACAGAAGAAAGAAACTGTTGCAAAAAAGAGTAAAATCCCATGATTGGAGGAACTCCCTGGTCAGCCTCAGTAAGAAGCTGAGATCCCTCATAAAATCCTCCAAAGCTAGTTATGAAAACAAAATCATCAACTGGCTCACTGACAGAACCCACACTGTGAAAGTAGCAGACTCCATATCCGACTCAGTCCAGTGACAAGTGGAGTACCGCAGGGTTCAGACCTGGGTCCTATCCTGTTTGGTATCTACTTCTCTAAAGTACAGGCTAACACAGAAGGTCTTTGGCTAACAAAGTTCACAGATGACTGCAAACTAGGAGCCATAATCAAAACTCCTAACGATGTGGACATCCTACAAAAGGGCCTCACTGAGACAGATGCCTAGTGTCAAAGCCATAGCCTCAAGCTCAATGCCAAAAAGTGCATTGTCACCCCTTTGGTAAAAATTCTGTACTCATGAACTACCATATAGGCAGTAGTCTACTTAACACTGAAAGTGTGATAAGAGACCTTGGGACACAGGTGGACAGTAGTCTCTCCTTTGATAATTACATCACCACAGTAGTCAGGAAATCCTTCTACGTGGCACACCTCATCACAAAAGGTTTCTCATCCAGGAAAAAGAGGTCATTGTTCCCCTCTACTCGTCCCTCATTAGACCCATTATAGAGTACAACACCCCTTTTGGCATGTACCTCACAAGACATCAACAACAACTGGAGAGGCTGGAGAAATACCTCACAAAGACGATTACCATTCTCAAACAGATGCCCTACACAGACCATCTCAAAAAACTCCAGCTTTTCTCCGTTGCATATCGCCTACTCAGTGGCAATCTCTGCCTAACATACAAAGCTATGTCAAACCCAGAGCTGTTGGACATGCTCCACTTAAAGAAATCTCAATCCCTCCAAGATACATGCTCTAGGGACCTAAACCTTGTCACAACAATAAACAGAACATGCTGTAGGGATAGATTCCTGTCCCAAAGACTTCCCATACTCTGGAACAAACTACCTATCTATATCAAACAAAGCTCCTCATTAGCACTCTTCAAGAAAAATCTTGCTGATTGGATGGGAAATAGGAAATTCACCCTGGGTATCACTTCTGTGAACCTATAAACCTATGAACACTTTCAGATTACTGAAAATATATAAAGATTTAGGCAATGGTGGCTGAAGTGGAAGTAAAATTGAAGCTGCGGCATTTTGTGTTGATATGTCCTGCAGAAAGCTATGAATAAGAGATGTGTTTATATCAAAGACTAATTTGATTTCATACAGAATATTGACGATGTAGAAGTAGGTGAAATGGGCATTTCATTAACTATAGATATTAGGTCTCAGTGTATACAGTATATTGTATACAGTGATTCTGAATTACATAGATTTAGAAATTGTACATGGTGGAATTTATGTCACCTTGAGATGTATTGTTAGTAACTGTAAATTATTTATCGTGATCTTGGATGTAATTCTATCCTATTATTTTCCAGAGTTTGATTAACTTTTTTACAGATGGATGAATGCAGTGGTTATGGGGGCCACAATGGTGCCAAGTTATGTAAATTTATTTATATCTGGCTGTGCAGATGCATTTATTTTTAGACATATTTTATGACATTTATGGCTTTTTACACACATTTTACTGATGACAATTTTGTAATTTGGAGAGCAAGTTTATCTGTTCTTATTGTTTTTTTATGGTATATTTAAATATTACGAATCATTCTTTGTTTTTCACTAATAATTGTGATCAATTTTCCATGAATTTCTTAGATTTAGTAGAATAGAAAAGGCCATGGGTCCCTCCTTGCCAGGATTTGTAGAAAAGATATGCAAATCATTGCACACTTAAGTTATAGTAGTACACAGCCAAAAAAATTAAAAAGAATATTGTCAAAGGGCATTTATGTGTCAGTAGGTTAACAGATGAAAAATATTTCTTCGAAGAGGAAAGCATTTCATTAGCTAATATATTCAGCTACAGAGGTTATCCTAAAGAACTAGTTGAGAATGCTTTCCATGAAGTCAAAAGCAACAGAAACACTAAATGCAAATACTGTAGATTGGTTAATTTTGAATGGGGAAGTTAAAACCAATACTAGAAAACTACAGCATGGCTATGTAAATGTACAATTATCTATCAAAGGGCATAAGGTAAAAATACCAGGTGTTTACAATTGCAAACCTAAGTTGGTGTTTTTTTTAACAGGATGTGAGGTGTCCTACATCATGAAGTTGACAAGGGAATTAAACCGCAGAATCGACAAGTATTTACATATACATATGCATGCAGATACACTGATGATACACCCCATTATGTGTCAATTCACTCATTAAATATGCAGGTATTTTAAATAACAAAAAGACAAGTTTTACTTTTTCAGAGATTGATAAAGTTAAACATTTTAGAAGAAGATGTGGTGCAGAGGAAAAGCTTGACTGGAGGGAATATTCATGGTAACTGAAATGGGGTGCTTGGGAGTACCCTAAGTTAAATGATAAAGAGAATTTTAAAGTATTCTTAAAAAAGAAAAAAACTAAGGTACTAAATTTATGATTCATCAGTTGATCAGTCACATGATATTTATGTGTATTTAAAGTGAGGTTTTATTGTTACATTTTAGTCTGATGAAGTTCTATTAAGGGATGAAAGTGCTTATGAAGTTAATTAAAGAGTTAATCCAATGTAGCGTGATCTGCAGTTAAGAAGTTCAGTTTGCGAGTCCCTAGAAATCTGCCTGGAGGTGAGACTCCACCACAGTTGCTATTAGGCCTGAAGTCATAAAAAGTGCAAAACCTTCATAAAGAATAAGCGTTTTTTTTTTTTTTGTTCCAGTAGCTATATAGACATGGATAGTTTACAAAGGCATGACTTCCTCTGGTAAATTGTTGTTTAGATTTCTGGCATTGTGATCCAATTTGAGGACTAATATAGTAATTACTTTGGAATGTCCATCAACTGAAAAAAGGCACTGGGGTGCAGCAAGGGATTTAGCCAGTATGTAAAAGTGCTGAAATGAAACGTGCAGGCCATATTGAAAAAAGATGGACTGTCAAGCTTCTCACGCACTGAATCCTCTCTACAACCTCTGGAAAAAAAAACCAATAAAACACAGCCTTTTTATATATATATATATATATATATATATATATATATATATATATATATATATATATATATATATATATATATATATATATATATATATGTATATATATATATATATATACACACACACACACACACACACACACACACACACACATATTACAGTTATGCTGTGCTGGTGAGCTCAGAAAAGTAGCATGTCTGCAGATAGTGGATTTGGCTTTACTAGTATATTTAGGCAATTAAAGTCTTAAGAAAGCAAAACGTAAAAAGTCATGGCCATTCAGAAACCATGCAG
>NC_056743.1:580650700-580743219 GCF_019279795.1 Protopterus annectens
GTGAATTTCCCATATCCCATCTAATAATCAAGATTTTTCTTGAAGACTGCTAAGGAGGAGCTTTGTTTGATATAGATAGGTAGTTTGTTCCAGAGTATAGGAAGTCTCTGGGACAGGAATCTATCCCTCCAGCATGTTCTGTTTATTGTGGTGACAAGGTTTAGGTCCCTACAGTGTGTAGCTTGGAGGGATTGTGACTTTTTTAAGTGGAGCATGTCCAACAGCTCTGGGTTTGACATAGCTTTGTATGTTAAGCAGGGATCACCTCTGAGTAGGTGATATGCAATGGAGTAAAGCTGGAGTTTTTTGAGACAGTCTGCATAGGGCATCTGTTTGAGGCCAGTAATCCTCTTTGTAAGGTATTTCTGCAGCCTTTCCAGTTGTTGTACATGTCTTGTGAGGTACATACCAAAAGGGTCGTTGTACTCTATAATGGGTCTAATGAGTGATGAGTAGAGGGGGAACAATTACCTCTTTTTTCCTGGTTGAGAAACCTTTTGTGATGAGGTGTGCCACCTAGAAGGATTTCCTTACTACTGTGGCAATGTGATTATCAAAGGAGAGACAACTGTCCACCTGTGTCCCAAGGTCTCATCACCCTTTCAGTGCAAGTAGACTACCACCTATGTGGTAGCTCATGGGTACAGAGTTTTTACCAAAGGGAATGACAGTGCACTTTTTGGCATTGAGCCTGAGGCCATGGCTTTGACACCAGGCATCTGTCTCAGTGAGGCCCTTTTGTAGGATGTCCACATAGTTAGGAGTTTCAATTATGGCTCCTAGTTTGAAGTCATCTGTGAAATTTGTTAGCTAAAGACCTTTTGTGTTATCCTGTACTTCAGAAAAGTAGATGCCAAACAGGTACTCCACTTGTCACTAGTCTGAAGTTGGATTTGGAGTCTGCTACTTTCACAGTGTGGGTTCTGTCAGTGAGCCAGTTGGCAACCCATCTTGTGACATAGGGATTTATACCTAATTTAGTGAGTTTATCTATAATTCCAGAGTGGGGGAAGGTGTCAAAAGCCTTGGCGAGATCTAGATAGGCTGTGAACCACCTTACCCTCGTCTATGGCTTTGGTGACTGCTTCAAAGAAGTCTATCAGGTATAGGAGACATGATCTGCCTTTTACAAACCCGAACTGGGTGGGGTCCAGAGTTTGGAGATTACCAATGTCTTTGTTTATAGGTTCCATGATGATACATTCCATAGCCTTGCAGACCAGGTTTGTTAGGTTAATGGGGTAGTAGTTCCCGGGGTTTGTGGTGGCCCCCCCTTTGTGGAGTGGGATAACCGTCGCTGTTTGCTATTCAGTGGGCACAAAGCCTGAGGTGAGGCTATGATTGAACATGGTGCTTAGGTGGGGTGCCAGTTCATTCTGTAGTTCATGTAGAATGCAGCCTGGGATGTTGTTAGGTCCCATGGATGCTGTGTTCTTGGCTTTGGAGAGTGTGGTTTTTACCTGTGCAGCCATGATTACAGGAACTTTGCATTCTTCAGGTACACAGATGGGCCCTTTAGTGGGTGAGGGGGGTAAAGTTAGCACTGAAACTATCTGCCAGGATGTTGGCAATATCAGTTGGTTCTGTATATTTAGTGCCATTGTGCTGTAACTCAGAGCAGATCTGAGTGTTGCCATTGAGATTCTTGACACAGGGATAGAATCCTTTGTGGTTGTGTTTAGAATCAGTGGTGATTTTGTTTTCATAACTAGCTTTGGAGGATTTTATGAGGGATCTCAGCTTCTTACTGAGGCTGACCAGGGAGTTCTTCCAATCATGGGATTTTACTCTTTTTTGCAACAGTTTCTTTCTTCTGTTGTAGAGTTTGTTTATAGCAGGGGAACACCAGATTGGCTTCCTTTTTTTGGAGGATAGTATCTTGGTTCTGTAAGGGATAGCACGATCCATGCACTCGTGTAAGTGCTTATAAAGTGCATTTGTGTAGGATTCAGCAGTCATACCTCTATTGTCCATCTGCATGGGTGTCGTGAAGTTTGCCACTTCTGTCTTAAGAAGCGTGAAGTTGGCTTTGGAGAATTTTTTTACAGTGGTTTCCCTAATGGGGGTGGGGGGTGGGATGTGGATGTCTAGGCTGATTAGCTTGTGGTCATATCTGACCAACGAGGAATTGACCTCTGGTGATGTTGTAAGTCTATATACCAGCATACATCATCATTTGGGTATGAAAGCACTTATTTACTTCATGGGGGACAGCCCTAAAACTCAATATATTAAGGAACTAATACATTTCTGCTTGTCTAATAACATTTTTGAATTTAATGACAAACTTTATCAGCAGTTACAAGGGACAGCAATGGGGGCAGCATTTGCCCTCATGTATGCAAATATTTTATGGGCCTGGTTGAATATAGTCATATTTATAGAAGTTCATTTTATAAAAAATATGTTGTCAACTATTTTCGTTATATAGAAGATTTGACATTTATTTTTAAAGGTGGAAAAGATCAAGTCAACATTTTTATGGAGTATTTAAATAATAGTAGATTTTTACTTAAATATGATGGTCTACAAGAAGGCAATAAAGTGAACTATCTGGATTTAACATTAGAGGGGATGACAAATAAGAACACACACACACACACATATATATATATATATATATATATATAAAATTTGATAAAGCTAATTATGTGTTCGATGGTAATAGTTGTCATCCTGCACATACAATCGAATCATTACCATATGGAGAAATGTTAAGAATTAAAAGATTGTGTAGTGATTTAGAAGATGCAAAAGGTCAGGCATCAGAAACAGGTAACATGTTTATAGAAAGAGGTTATACTGAATTAACAGTTAAAGAATGTTACAATAAAGTGTTTGGACACAAGTTAAGAAATGAAAAAATCAAATATAACTATAAGTGGTGGAATAATGATAATAAAAATTGGGATGTAGAACGAACAATAGCTTGTGTCTAAATACACTATTTTTTCCGATACACTACAAAAACTTATTAAAGGCTTGTGGACCACTGTAAAAAGGGAAGTACCCTCACTTATGATTGTACAGCTTAGGTTTTCCTATCTAAAAGGTAGAAGACTTAAAGATTTCCTAGTGCATAGTGTTTATAAAAAAAACAAAAGAAAATATAGAGAATTTTATGGTAAATATAGGAACACAAAGATGTGGAAATTGTTCCATTTGTCAGTATATCACCAATAGTTTTGAGGAAATAAATGGAATTAAATTTGAAACGAAAGGTTGTTTTACATGTAAAAGTGCGGGAGTGATTTATGCTATTAAATGTGAATGTAATAAATTTTATATAGGAGAAACTAAAAGGAGTGTAACAGAAAGAATAAAAGAGCATGTTAGAGAGATGAAAAATCATAAAAATTTTAGTCCCTTGGTAGAACATAGTAATAAAAACATGGAGGGACCCCTTTAAAATTTAAAGTAGTGGCGATTTTGTTTTCATAACTAGCTTTGGAGGATTTTATGAGGCATCTCATCTTCTTACTGAGGCTGACCAGGGAGTTCTTCCAATCATGGGATTTTACTCTTTTTTGCAACAGTTTCTTTCTTCTGTTGTAGAGTTTGTTTATAGCAGGAGAACACCAGATTGGCTTCCTTTTTTTGGAGGATAGCATCTTGGATCTATAAGGGATAGCACGATCCATGCACTTGTGTAACTGTTTATAAAGTGCATTTGTGTAGGATTCAGCAGTTGTACCTCTATTGTCCGTTTGCATGGGTGTCGTGAAGTTTACCACTTCAGTTTTAAGAAGCATGAAGTTGGCTTTGGAGAAATTTTTTACTGTGGTTTTCCTAATGGGGGGTGGGGGTGGGATGTGGATGTCTAGGCTGATTAGCTTGTGGTCAGATCTGACCAATAAAGAATTGACCTCTGGTGTGGAACACGTTGGTAATGACCAGGTCTTAGGATATTGCTGCCCCTGGTGGGGGGTGTGGATAAGATGATATAAGGTGTTGAAATTTATGAATTCCAGAAAACGTTGAACAAAGGAGTTGGTACATGAGTAGTTTTCCCAAATAATGGTGGGGTAGTTGAAATTGCCCATTATAAGAGTGTTGGGTTGTACCCATATATTTTTCAGTGTATCAAGAAATGAGGAGTGGGAATCCTGGGGCATGGTGGGGGATCTGTAGCAAGTTACAATTTGTATTGTGGTCTTGCCCAGAGTTAGTTACACTTGGATAATCTTGGATGCATTATGCTGAGCAACTAGCCTGGAGGTGTGGATATCCTTAATGAATATGGACACACCTCCGCCTTTAGTGTTTCAGTCCAGGTTAGGTGGCTGAAAGGTGTGGTATGAATTATAGCCTGGTAATGCAGGGATGCTCTCTGGAGCCTTGAACCAGGTCTCTGTCACTGCACAGATGTCGATGTTCTCCATGTTAAGGAGTGCCTCGAGTGAATGCATTTTGAGGTTTATACTTCTAGCATTGAGTTGCATTACCCTCAGATTTTTCTTGCTTGTACCTGTTACAGTGGTGAATTTGTCATTTAAACCTTGTCTAAAAAAGGCACTATAGGGGTGGCAAGAGCCTTAGCCAGTATCCAGAATCCCAAGGGTGACAGGTGCAGGCCATCTCTGGCAAAGCATCGTGGTCTGTTGAGCATGTCGTCCTAGGCAGACAGATAATGGATACCCTTAGAATGACACCAGAAGCTTAGCCAATTGCTGAGTGTAGATATATAGTGAGACACATACTGTGTGTAGATATACAGTGAGATACAGACTGTGTGTAGAAATATAGTGAGATACAGACTGTGTGTAGATATATAGTGCACTCACACACAAACTGTGTGTAGATATATAGTGCACTCACACACAGACTGTGTGTAGATATATAGTGAGATGGTTCCACAACTTGTAAATTAAGTATCACTACACCTAAATGAGGAAGTGCCATTAAGGTATGATTAGGCAATTATCACTACACCTAAATAAGGAAGTGTCATTAAGGTGTGATTAGGCTGTTGTATTTATGGGGACAAAACTTTATGAACCCCCCCCCCCGCCCGAGACCCAGATATAATTACTATCTTGGGTATTTGTAAGAGCTGGTGTGGGGAACATGGATGAGCTTTTTGTGTGGGTGGGAGATGGAGAGCTTGTGCCTGGTCCCCTCAGTAGGGCAGGAAGATCTTGCATACATCAGTGGTTGACCTGTCTACTGGAAGCAACATCAAATGAGATAGCATGCACATGTGCATCCAATGAACAAGTACTTAAATAGTCTCAGCTGCAAGGGGGAGGGGGGCAGTTAGGTTCTCTGTTCAGAGAAACACCTTACTGTGCCACTGGAGGAGCATGAATTGGCTTATTAGGCTCATACCATGGTCTGTGAATGAATGATAGGATTCTCCCCAAACTGAACCAGGCTCTCACCCCCACAGGAGGAATGAATAGGGCAAATGAGTGTAATAACTGGAAATATTGGTGGAGAAAAAGTGGCGAGTATATGGTCTGTTTATATCTACATTAATGTGCAGCTGTGGAAGTGGACACCTGGATAGGCTACAGATAGCAACATGCGTATGGTACTATACAGATATTTATATGTGGA
This sequence comes from Protopterus annectens, assembly GCF_019279795.1. Classification (NCBI taxonomy): domain Eukaryota; kingdom Metazoa; phylum Chordata; order Ceratodontiformes; family Protopteridae; genus Protopterus; species Protopterus annectens. Next base: position 580,656,260 of record NC_056743.1, read on the forward strand.
ATCAAGAGAAAAGCAATAACATAAGTAACTTCCATGTTATAGCAGCTGATCTGTTGGCAACATTCAGACTCAAATGACATTTCCTTAGTATATAACTGTCCTTGATTTTACAGTACATCCCTGATTTTGCCCTGTACCTTTGCCCTGTTCCTTACATAACATTTATTGAATATCTCATAAATCACTGAGAAGCAGTCAATAATGTCGAGTTTTACATTTTCATATTTCTTATTCTTCCAAAAATACATGTTGTTGCAAAAATGTTGTTCTATTAACTTTTTAAGTGAATTAAAGTAATATATATAAATGGCCCCTGATTGTGGTTCTCTGCCCCCCACCATTATTTTTTGGCTTTGTCCAGAATTTTTGAGAAAAGAAATTCAGAGCTACGGTGCATGATAACGTGGAGATTAAAAGTGTGGAATATGTGGTTTTGAAATGTGCACTGTAACTCCACATTTCTCCATGTTATAGATTATTGCAAGAGGCAATTCCCCACTGCAAACACTATGAATGTTTCTGAGGGCCTGTCTCTGAGAACACATTGATAGAAGTAAGGCTTTCCAGAAAAAGGGCACAACAATGGTATGTATCCATGGTAGAAGCTACGTAACTAGGTAGTCAAACAAGTCAGTATGTACACCTTTCAGGTAAGTAGAAAAAAGGGAAAGGTCATGATAGGACGTCTGAGGTATCTTACGGAAATCAGTAACACATAGGAGACCAATGCCTGTCACCTAAACTAAGTAAATAAATACACGAAAATACAAGGATCTGATGATATGACTTTTTTTCATAGAGAGGGGCTGTAGGTACCCATATACTTTCCACAACCAATGGTGAGCTGAAAAGCTGTAGGAAATTCACAAACTGATAAGATACAAACATGCTAACTTGGAGAAAAGAATACAGAGAAACAGAAAGCAGAATGCAAGCTAGCTTACAACGCGATCTTGCATAATGTCCCATAAAGGTAAGCCCAAACAATCATTTTTGAGACTATAACAATTTCAGTGGGCATCAGAGCAGCTTATTTTTTGTTTTATTGTTTTTTTTTTTAGCTGCTTGTTCATTAAATAAACTGATGTGACTACAAAATTATTAACCATGCTCTTAAACCTATTAAAATATATTTTTTTGCTTTTTTACCAGTTCTGCATCCTTTATAAAAATAATATACTAGAAAATACACCGTCACTCTCTAAGGCATGCTTATACAGGAAAGGAAGGATGAACTGGTAGCAGATGAGAAAAGAGTATTCACTGTCAAGTGACTTTTTAACACTCCATAACAAATTACATAAGATGGATAGCAATCCCGACTTTCTGTAGATACAGTGCTGTCTAAAGATTTTGACTTAAGTAGAGAGACCAACCTATAAACTATACAGATTGTTTGTTTTGGCTAATGCCATCTGTTGTATAAGCCACCCATTGTTTATAGTAATAGTACCCTTCATTCATCAGTTAATCCTATCAGTTCCTTTAGCTTAGTTTAGACAGTTTGAGGCATGTAAAAGAGATTATCTGCATTGTGATACAGCCTGTCTCCTTCGCTGCACTGCCTGCCTCATGCTACTGGATTTAGTGGGGCATAACGAAAGAAGGCGATGTTGAAAAAGATGACAGATTGTACTATAAAAAATAAAAATAAACAAAAACAACCACATGAAGAAAAGTCCACTCTATAATGTGTGTGGACCCGTGTGCACATGCACGCACACACACACACACACACACACACACACACACACACACACACACACACACACACACACACACACACACACACACACACACACACACAGCCTCAGCATATCACTATCTTTTGCTTATCTTACACATATATTTTTGTACTATTATGAGCACTAGTATGGAGATAGCTACTATCAAAATAATCTTTTTTTTGGGGGGTACTTAACTATATGTGCAAAACACCATCTACTGTACTCAGGGCCTTTTCTAATTTGACAGTGACTTTCAAGGGTGCTGATATAAGGATTTAGAATAATTGGCCTGTGGTAGTCTTTAGAATGGTAAAAAGAAAAACTGACTACATAGAAAACTTCCACTCAGAGATGACACTGAAGAGGATTGAGGGGGAATGGAAATGTCCTCTTGCCAAGACAAAAGCAAATAATTGTAGAAACCATTTTTCCATGGACAAAGCTTGAGAATGAATAAGGAATATCACCAGCAAGGGAGATAGGTGAAAACTGCAAAACAGATATATCATTGTACATCTAGAGACAAATAATCCCTGGGAAAAAAGTTACAGGAGACCATGTTTAGAAAACGTTTGAGAACTCAAACAAACAGCCTTCAAACCAAACTTCAGTGAAGCGTTAACCCTATAGTGTATTCATTCCACTCATCAGCTGAAGACAATGTTTAATGGATTTTGCTGCATTATGAATTTGGAAAAAAGATGGGATATCAGTAAACAGGAAAACAGTGAAAGTATTTCTCTTCTTAAATAAATAGTCAAATTAGTGAGACAGTCAGTTTCATTACATAGGCATCATCAGAAACCTGAACAAAGTAGAAGGATAAAGGCCTGTACAAAGTAGACTTCCATCAAATGAAAAAAAAAGTATTTCATAGTAGATGTTTTAATAACTAAAACTAATAGTGGAAGTGGATTACGTAGTCTAACCAGGTCATTAAGATGCTATAGTATATTACAAGATAGCATAGTACAAGATACACAACAACAGAAGACATGCTAACTATCAAGGAAGCACAGGCCAAGCAAAGCAGGAGGTCACATTAGGGCAGGAAGATCACATGGCTAAGTTAAGCTTCATAAATGTCACAACATAAATGCTGTTTTTGAGTGCAATCAGCATTTGTTGGCATACATGACAGGAAAGATATTTCAATCATGCCAACAAATTGTTGGGGAGATTAGTAAGGTTGCCAGATGACTACATTATGAGGCAGCTAATTTTCATAGAAATAGTGTGAGGCATGAATGAGACAGATGTGAACATCAATGTCTGTTGTAAGTTATTCTGAGATTAGAAAACATTTAAATGCTATGGACTAGTAGGGTATTTAAATGAAAACAGCTTGGGACCAGAGATTAGGGACTTACACAAGATTACTGGCATTATTTTGATATATGGGTTACTATAGTGAATTGGGAAGATATACTACAGCACCAGAGTTAGAGAATTAATCACAAGCTTGGAATGTAAACTGATTATAGACTCTAGACCACAAGGTTATCACATTATTATATGTCCTCAAGACGAATGACTAAGTTGGGCTGGGACTTGAATCCTCAATGGTTGTGTTGTAGAGGCACCAACTGTAGGGTATTTACTGCCCCTATCTAAGAAAAAGGACTTAGTGTGAGCCTAAACAGTGCATGGACTCAGTGTGAGATCTATAGTGCATGGATTTGATGAGAGCATGTAAAATGCAGATTCTTTTCAGTTTATGGGCTCAGTGTAAGCTGTACAGTAAATGGGCTGAGCGTGAGCCTGTACAGTGCATGGGCTGAGGGTGAGCCTGTACAGTGCATGGGCTGTGTGTGAGCCTGTACAGTGCATGGGTTGAGCTTGAGCCTGTACAGTGCAAGGGCTGAGTGTAAGCCTGTACAGTGCATGTGCTGAGCGTGAGCCTGTACAGTGCATGCGCTGAGCGTGAGCCTGTACAGTGCAAGGGCTGACCGTGACCCTGTACAGTGCATGGGCTGAGCGTGAGCCTGTACAGTGCATGGGCTGAGCGTGAGCCTGTACAGTGCATGGGCTGAGCATGAGCCTTTACAGTGCATGGGCTGAGCGTGAGCCTGTACAGTGCATGGGCTGAGCAAGAGCCTGTACAATGCATGGGCTGAGCAAGAGCCTGTACAGTGCATGGGCTGAGCATGAGCCTGTGCAGTGCATGGGCTGAACATGAGCCTGTACAGTGCATGGGCTGAACATGTGCCTGTACAGTGCATGGGCTGAGCATAAGCCTGTGCAGTGCATGGGCTGAGCATAAGCCTGTGCAGTGCATGGGCTGAATGTGAGCCTGTACAGTGCATGGGCTGAATGCGAGCCTGTACAGTGCATGGGCTGAGCAAGAGCCTGTGCAGTGCAAGGGCTGAGGATGAGCCTGTACAGTACATGGGCTGAGCAAGAGCCTGTGCAGTGCAAGGGCTGAGCGTGAGCCTGTACAATGCATGGGCTCAGTGTGAGCCTGTACAGTGCATGGGCTCAGTGTGAGCCTGTACAGTGCATGGGCTGAGCATGAGCCTGTGCAGTGCAAGGGCTGAGCGTGAGCCTGTGCAGTGCAAGGGCTGAGCGTGAGCCTGTGCAGTGCAAGGGCTGAGCGTGAGCCTGTGCAGTGCATGGGCTCAGTGTGAGCCTGTACAGTGCATGAGCTCAGTGTGAGCCTGTATAGTACATGGGCTCAGTGTGAGCCTGTACAGTGCATAAGTTCAGTGTGAGCCTGCACAGTGTATGGGCTGAGAGTAAGCCTGTACAGTGCATGGGCTGAGCACGAGCCTCTACAGTGCACGGGCTCAGCATGAGCCTGTACAGTGCATAGGTTCAGTGTGAGCCTGTGGAGTGCATGGCTCAGTTTAAGTTGAACAGTTCATAGGTTAAGTGTAAGGTGCATCTTGCATGGCTTCAGCTTGAGCTTGGACAGCACTTTAGCTCTAACCATCTCCACAAAGCTCTTTAGTATGTGAAGCTTTCAAAGAATAAAATCCCAGACAATTATATATTTGTTACTATACTCTGAATTATCCTATTTGCAGTAATGGACAACTCATGTAGTCACATTATGGCTAGGTGATTTATGTGACATATTCATGGTTCTTCCTAATATATAAACTGTGCTAAAACACATTCTGTCCATGAAGCATTTCACAACCACCTAGAAGTGTACGTATCTGTGAAGCTTTGAAAATCCTTTTTTAAATGAGCTGCTACTTAAATCCAAGTTTCTACCAAGTTTGAAAATGTATAAAATGTTAGCTGCAAGAAAAAAAGCTGTCTTTTTATTATTTTTAGTTTTTTCTTCCATCTTTTTAGTGCAGTAGTTTCCATAAGTGTAGCCGATACATCATAAAACACACAGACACATATATATTTTATCTCTCTCTCTCTCTCTATATATATATATATATATATATATATATATATATATATATATATATATATATATATATATATTCTAACTCACATTAGATTGACTCATATATAATCTACAATATCTCATTGATCTTAAAAGATCAATAAAAATGTGCATGCTCCGGGACAGAATCCTGGAACAAACGCTGATTTACAATCATTTTTGCAGGGGGAGGGTTGCCCCATGCACTCCCCATGTGGGTGGTTGTACCCCCTATACCCAATGACACTTATATATAGGTTTTAAAGGTAGTTATTAGGTTATTGACATGTGAGGATCTTAAGAAGCCTAGCCTTACATTCCCCATGGCAGTTTTTAGCCTTTATATTTTAAAAACAAATAACCTGCAGATGAGCCAAACATGTCTCCCCTATCGAAGAGGGTCAGAGAAGCTAAACAAGGGGTGAATTTGCGATTACCCATCCACTCATCCAAATTATGTTTAAACAGAGTAAGAGAAGTACTTTGTATTACACGGAGTAGAAGATGGTTCCATAGAAGTAGAATTCTATGTGATACATATCAGAACCTCCAACATGTTCTGCTTATTTTGTAAAAGAGATTGAGATCCCTTGAGCAGATGTTTATGAGATTGCCTGCATAGTTTTTATGATTTAGGTCCCTGATTTTTTTTTTTTTCTGAGGAAAGTGCTGTGGTTGGTCTTTCCATTTGTGACACGTATTTGAGCAGGTAAGTAGATCAAGACAGATAGATAGATAGACAGATAGATAGAAAAATAAAATAAATAAATAAAGATATAATTTGTTCAACTAAACATATGGTCGACAGGCATGCCAAATTGATAATCTCTGGGTAGGGGAATATACTCTTTTCCCTGGGAATTGTGCAATCCCGGACTTAGACTATATAATTAGCAGTGGGCTTGCCCCTCTGCAATAAAGAATACTTTCTGTGTTTTTTTTTTTTTTTTTTTTTTGGTTTTTGCATGTGCTGAAAATTAATTCTTGGAGCATGTGTAGTAGGGTGTCAACATGCATAATGATCAATCAGTTTGCTTTGACATTAAGCATGTTGAAAAAAGCAGTGCTTGATGAATTTAAAATACACACACACTCATACATGTTTGTGTCAGGATCTTGGTGTCTTTGTGTCTATTTTAGATATATCACATTGGAACTAATAGCCGCTGGGTAACTGGTTCTTTTATCCACTTTTTTTTTAATTTACATTAATGTCTGTAACTGAAAAGTAAGGTGGTGCGAGCAGTACAACTGTATGATGGAGAAACCTGAACAATAAAGGCAGATGAGGAAGCTAGAGTTGATAGAGATGAAGTGCCTGAGATGATGGGGTGATGGAGATAAAGTGCATGAGACGATGGTAGGATGCACATGGACAGATGAAGAAATGAGGACATCAGAGCAGAGGTCAAAGTAGCTCCAATTGCAGAGAAGATCAAAGAGAACAGATTATGGTGGTTCAGGCACCTGTGCAGAAAAGGGGAAGACAATCTGGGGAAGAAGATTCAAGACACACAGGAAGTAAGCAAGAGAAAATGAATGCATCCAGCAAAGTGGATGGATTGTGTTAGAGATTTGCGACAATCAGACATGACTGTCAAAGAAGGCAGAATAGTGGCATTCACTTGAGAGAGATGACAGTTGACACGACACCCTGACTGGGGAAAAAGGCATCGATGATGATTAAAGTCTTCCACTACTCTGCAGAGTTTAAACTAGATGCAAGCAGTTTTGTAAACACAAGATTGTATTAGAGTAACATGCTTGAAACAGAAATTATCATAACAGATCAATAACACCTAGTCTAAACGTCCAAACTGGTGCCACATGTGAAGGGTGAGAAGTATAGAAAATGGATAAATGTTAGTGTTTGGATTTCATTTCTAACATGCATTCATAACAGAACGAAAGCTTGAAAGTCTTTTATATCTATCTGTTGATTTGCTTCCAGTCTAACATTAGCAAGTGCTAGCAGGGTTAGAAAGGTACTACAAAAGTATAAGATTTCTTCTGAGCAGAAAGTTATAACACTAGGCTTCGTCAACAATGTCAGTCAGTAATATCCTCAGACCAAATGTTAATGTGCATAGCTAATAAAGGGAAAAAATTGTATCACACACACAAATATGGGAGAAAATTAAAAAGATTTCCTAACAAGAGTTGGTCAGCAAAAAATTAGCACTTTGGGTAAAATTAAGCACATTATTACCCAATTTCCAGTTATGATTGCCAGGGAGCAATATCAGTGGGCATCCCCTGAAAGTCAACCTGCAAGAGAAAAGACAGATTCTGACCCTTCTACCGATTCTGATATACCTGATGCACCCCTTGTGAGAAGTACCAAATGCCTGCAGCAGCTAAAGATAATGAGGCTTAACCTACTCTAAGAGGAAAACAACCATGCACTGTGGTGGATTCAGCAAAATATGCAAAAATCTCAGGACTTGTGCAGTTGCAAAACCCTACCATCGAGGACCTTTGAGCTGCATTAAAAGCCTCCACTCCTCCTAACATTTTTAGGAAAATCTGGGGAAAATCTAACCTAGCTTATGCCATTCTGAAGCATACAGATGATGAATTTCAAGCTGCTAGAAATAACAGTTTAAAATCCATTACCATAGTGTAACTCCCCGCCACCTCTAACGAGGCAAGAATAAAAGCTATTGTAGAAAGAGAGAATTAATTTATCGATGTGTATCTGTAATGCATGATAGATACATTTGAACCTTTCTATGGTCATCCAGAGCCTACAGAAGGGGCATCCGCAATTGGGTTGTCAGCATATTTTGTAAAAGGTTTGTTACCACCATTACAAGAACAGATTAAAAGTTTGTTTGAATTGGTCAAGTTTACACATCTATGACATTGTAAATCAGGTACAAAATGTAGCAGGCAACATACTTAGAGAAAAAAAGAACAAAAGAAAAAGATAATAGATATTCGACGTCAGCAGTTACCAACCTCCGAGGGTAGGGACAGGAAAGAAGAAATCATAGTGGGAGAAGTAGAGTCCAATTCTTTTAGCAATCCCCAGGACAGTATCAGCAAAATGATTATCCCTCTGTCTCATCACAGGGGCCACAGGGTGTACCACATTTAAATACTTGTTTCACTTGTGGTCAAACAGGGCACTGGCAAAATGAATGTCCATTAGCAGGACATGCATCTTTGTCAAATTCTCAAATACCGCAGCAATCAGAAAGAAATCCTCCTGTATGGCACACTGCTTGGCAGCCACAGGTGTGGCAGTAAACTCATTAAGACAGTCATGAGCAGTTATTTCCCTTGGTACCAATAGATCAAGATGGCCCCTTTGTCAGTGTTACAGTGCAAAATACAACTGTCCCATTTCTTGTAGCTACAGAAGCAACAAGATCCATGATTACTTCAGCAGACGCCAAACACTTTCCACTTTCTAAGCTCACAATTTGGGGTGTAGGTGTGTCCACAGTTCCTTTAAATTATCCATAAACTAAACCTGTTCCTATTCAAATTGGTCTGCTAAAAGAACAGCATGCTTTTATTGTAGGAAATTCAGCCCCTTTTAATCTGTTAAGTGGAGATTTACTATGTAAACCTAGATGTAGTGTTTATTACACACCTACTGGTGTGTTTTCAGACATTTCTAATGAATCTTTATGAGTATATTTACAAAATATCTGTCTAAATGAAGATGCCTTTTTTGCTTTCATAACAGCAGAGCAGAGAGCAGAAAGCAGAAAATGCTGATATGGAGGAACTGTTATTCCTGCACAGCTCTGGACTATCCGTAACAATAACATAGTACTCATACAGGACGCAGAACCTGCCTGTATAAGAATAAGACCTTGTGAGGGCCTGCCTATGGTAGCTCAGTATCTTTAGTCAGTAGAAGCACACAAATAAAATACCCTAGGGAAGCCAAGAACAAATGGATGACCAGGTAGGCTGCCTTAATAAAGGTATGATGGGATGTCAGTGAAGAAGCTGGGCAACTGGTAAAGCCTTGAGAAAGGCTGTGCGTACCCAAGCGCTTGTGGTTGAAGGCTGAGTAAAGCCTTTAGAAAGGCTTCGTATACAGGTCTTAGTTCCAGCGGGTCAGGTCGCCTGGTGAGAGGAACCGCTGGTGTGGCAGCTAGAAATCAAAGATAAAACACACAGAAAAAAACAGGCAAAACAACGTAATGCAGATAAGGCTTTTTAGGGTGTCCTCTAGTTGCCACATGTGGTCCGATGAAGAGACAGTCTCTGGGTTGTTCTGCGTTGGGTGTTCTAGTTCAATGTTGATGGCTGGGGGTGTCAATAGGTCTTGTAACCACCTGGTGTCCATGGCTGTGTGAGTCCTCAGACAAAAATTAGACCAAGGTACAGGTGCCCTTGGTGAAAAATGTCCAGCAGGAAAATGATTGTCTGTGGGACCTGGGTACTCAAGCTCCTATGCAGAGGAGGAAAAATGTCCACGAATAAAATACCCTAGGGAAGCCAAGAACAAATGGATGTCCAGGTAGGCTGCCTTAATAAAGGTATGATGGGATGTCGGTGAAGAAGCTGGGCTACCGGTAAAGCCTTGAGAAAGGCTGTAATTGCCAGCTTGTGGTTGAAGGCTGAGTAAAGCCTTTAGAAAGGCTTTGTATACAGGTCGTAGTTCCAGCTGGTCAGGTCGCCTAGTGGGAGGAACCGCTAGTGTGGCAGCTAGAAATCAAAGATGAAACACACAGAAAAAACAGGCAAAACAACATAACGCAGATAAGGCTTTTTAGGGGGTCCTGTAGTTGCCACATGTGGTCCGATGAAGAGACAGTCAGTAGAAGCAAGGAAATTAATTGACCCTGTTATTTCTGCCTTATTACAACAAAGTATCATTGTCTCAACTTGCTGTCTCTTTAAAACTCCGATTTTAACTTGCTGTCTCTTTAAAACTCCTATTTTAAAAGTGAAGAAACCAGGAAAAAGTACAACATATAGGTTTGTACAAGATTTATGTGCAGTGAATGCTTTAGTAGTGCCAGCATTTCCAGTTGTTCATAACCCTGCAACAATACTGAGTTCTATCCCTTCAGATGCCACCACCTTTTCAGTGAAAGTTATTTCATCTACTTTCTTGTCTATTCCTATACACCCAGCAGTCAATATCGGTTTGCTTTTACTTATAAAGGTCAGCAGTACACTTGGACTAGATTACCACAAGGGTATGTAGGGTCTTCCACCCATTTCTCTACAGAAACAATTAGACAATCCTTGTGTATCTACTTTGAGTCAGTATGTAGATGATTTGCTTTTAGTTTCAAGAATTGTAGAATTGTAAACAGTACACCACCTTTCTTTTAACTTAGCAGAGTTTGGATTTAAGATTAATAAAAAGAAACTGCAGTTATGGAAGTTGCTGGTTCAGTACTTGGGACATCTTATTTCAGAGGATGCTAGGCAGATGCTACTTTCACAGATTGCTGTGATTCCAAACTGCACCACACTCTGCTACATTAAAACACCTGTGAGCTTTTCCGGGTTTAACAGGTTATCAGCAATGGATTTCTAAATATGCAGAAGTGGTAAACCCTTTGTTAGAATTGTTAAAGAATGATACCCCTGAACTTTTCCCTAGCAAGATTATGTACAATTGAAAACATTTTTAAATTTTCCTGCACTTGGGTTATCAGATCATTCTAATGGATTTTTTTTTCTGTTTTGTAGTGAAAGAAATAAAGCAGCATTAGAATTGTTAGTACAACATAGAGATGATGGTTTTAGATCTGCTGCTTATTTCAGTATAAATCTTGATCCTGTTGTAGCTGCAGCTCTCCCCCACTGCTTTATGTAGGTGGCTGCGATGGCATGCATTGCAGACATGGCAGCTGCACTACCTCTGCAGCACGAGGTTTACATGGCAGTTCCATGTTATGTAGAAGCTTTGTTACAGAAAACTAAAATGCAATATTTATCTGCAGCATGATTATCCAAATATTTATTGTGTTTACTTAATGACCCTTCTTCACAGATTGTTCGATGTCCACCATTTAACCCTGCCGCTTTAATCACTGTGCTTCCTCCTAGATTAGATTTGAAAGACTTCATACGTTTCCTGTGTTTGAAGACATGATGGTGAACTCGTTGCAGCTTCTTCCATTTGCACACAAGACATTGTATTAACTGGACAATTCAGTGGAAATGTATCTGATCAGGTAGCTGAACTAGTGGCTATAACTGAAGCATGTAAAATTGGTGAAGAGGTCAGTGACCTTATTTACTGATTCACACTATGCATATGGAGGTGGTCACAATTTTGGTACACTTTGGAAAGAATGGGGTGTTTAACATCAGCAGGGACAGTTATTAAAATGCTGTTTTTGTTGATGAACTGTTGGATGCATTATTATTACCAAGAAAAATAGCTGTAGTGAAATGTGCCGCACATAAAACTGATGAATCTTTTGTGACCAACGATAACACTTTTGCAGACATGGCAACAAGACAGGCATTTGTCTTATCCTGTTCAGGCTGTATTTTTGCAGCACTTAAATGAAAATATTATGTTTTCAAGACCAGACTTAATAGTCTGAGAGGAGTCAGATAAGTAATGGCAGTAGTTGCTCTATAGACCTTTTGTGGTGTCATCTGGACAGTCGATTAGTAGCCCCACTACATTTTCTAAATCAGTTGGTTAAAACCTATCACTTCCCTTTTCATTTGGGCAAAAAAAATATTAATAAAGCAAATTTCCACTGCCTGGTATGCTTCTCATCTCTCAGAAATCATGCAACATTTTGTTACTATTCGTGTAATTTGCTTAGAACATAATGTATCTAAATCAGTACACGCACCTGTTCAGTCTTTGAAAATGCCCTGGGGACTCTCTATTCCCTTCACTGGGACATTGAAAGTGCCTTGGGGAATCTCTGTTTCCTTCGCGGGGACATTGAAAATGCCTTGGGGACTCTCTGTTCCCTTCACTAGGACATTGAAAATGCCTTGGGGACTCTCTGTTCTCTTCCCTGAGGCATTATTGAGCTTCATCAATACAGAAATTTACGTATGGTCTTGTAGTGGTCAATATTTTTCTTCTGGATGGGTAAAAGCATATCCATGTGTGAAGAATGATTTACACACAGTAGCAAAGCATATCTCTCAACTTCTCAGCACAAGAAATCTGGACAAAGTCAGAAATAATGGGAGGGGGCCCCAAAAATGGGGACAGATTTTAAATATTGCTTCTATAAACATAGAAAGTTGCTAGAATAACAGTTTTAGCATTATTATGTATTTTCTGAAGGATATGAAGTCTGAAACTCAAATGCCTGTCATTATTTAGTGTTATTTAGTGACTTCAATCCTCAATGATTTTCCAGGCAATCACAAATTTTATGAGGAACAGAACAAAAATATGAGGCAAAAATCTGGACATTCTGGGAAAATCTGTACAGTTGAGAGGTATTTTCTGCTACCTCACCCTGGTCTGATTCGTCTTTCACTGATTCTTTTTCAAGTCTGACAACATTTGTTCTTGCTTCCAGTTCCAACATTACTGATTCATCCTGCCTTTTGAACACAGATTTGGACAGTGCCTTTTCTTGACAATGTTCCCTTTCAAAATCATCTGCAATTATGGCCCTTTGTTTATGATGTTTTGGTGATCGATTTTGTTTGCACAATGAAGAGCCCCCCCAACTTCCAGACTAACAACTTCTTCACAAGCCTCTCCAGCCCAGCATGCTTGTTTGTCCTCAGGGTCAATCATCACTATATTTACAGTGCTTTTCATCATCATTTTGTTTCACCTGCTTTTGCCACCTGAAACTGTATCATTCTCTGCAGCCATTGGAACTGTAAGTACTTAATCCTTTTTTAATAGTCATACCTGCTTTGCAAAAATAGACAGGCGTTTGGTTAGACTGAGCTGAGAGCCCCTGAATGTCATCCTCAGTTTAATACTTTTCCTGCTGCCTTTAATACGTAATGCACAGACCCTCAATGTCATCTGCTGCTGGGTTTGTATGCACATTCCTCCTGCACAGAATCAGGGTCTTCCATTGATTCCTATTGACTGATTCTGAGCATCATACTGCATTTTGCCTTATTTTCTTGTTAAAAATTGGAAATATAAACATGTTTCTACCCTGTTTACTGTAATGCTGTTTCAGCTACCAATGACTGCTAAAGGATGTGATTGCTATCACAAAAAGTGGAACACTTTTTGTCAAAATTAGTACTTACAATTTTACTTGGAATATTTATGATGAGGCTGGACAGCAAGGCATTGGGACATTATGTAAATATTACTATATTTGTGGAAATCAAGCTTATACTTGGTTACCTACAGACTGGTCTGGTTGTTGTTGCTGTTATACTGGTCATGTTATTCCAGCTATTCAAGATACAGCTGCTTTACTAAAAAGAAAGATTCATAATGCTCATCACAAGAGAGACACTAAAGACATTCCTAATCAAGCTGGTAAAAAAGATGCCTCCTGGGTATATCATAATACTATACAACAAACTGCTTTTAAAGGGCTTGTTCACATGGATCTTGGTGATGGGGTCATTTCTGGTTCAGGCATTGTACCTGCATATGGGGCAGTGAAGTCTGTCTGGGAACTTAGGAAATTATCTAAGCTCCTGGATTTATTAAGCAATTCCACTTTTGAGTCTATTAATTTCATAACTCAAGAACTGACTGCAATGAGCAGTAAAGTGCTACAGAACCATATAGCACTTGACTTTACCCTAGTGCTGTCCATAGTCACCTAGAAATAATTCAGAAAGTTGCTAAATATTCACATGCCAACAAAGGTGATAGCTCCCAGTAGGCATGGTTAACTTTTCTGGCTGGGGGAGAAGTTTTTTTTTTAAGGTTTTCATGCTTATAGCCATTATAATAATAATGTTAGGGCTTCTTTTCTTTATACTTAAAGCATACATTTTAAAATTATTAGAATCAAGAAGTATCAATAAGGAACCAAACCACTGGGAGGAAATAACTAGACAGGGAAAGGTAATAGCATGGGAAGAGGCCAAGTAGACATCTGGACTGAAGGCTAAAGACTGCCTTTCGTGTCAGGTACTGATGTAAGAGTATAGGAAATAAGAGAGGAACAGGGGAATCCTAAGTAAAAGAGCTGCTCTTGCAGAATTTGTAGTTGAATATAGAACAACAGAAGCTGCAGTTACAAAGGGATAATTAGCAGAGCATATAAAATATTGCGCAATAACTGCAGGAATCAATCGGAGGAGGTTAGAAAAGATTGGGAAGAGAAATTGGATAAGAAATTCACAAGGAAGCAATGGAAGGATATAAGTATGGCTCCCAAATATGCAACAAAGTCTACAATATTTAGGATTTTTGCTTGAAAATGTTTGCATGAGTATTTTTATACCATGAGCCAACTCCAAAGAATTTCTCCTCAGGTAGATGGCAAATGTTGGAGGGGTTATGAGGAAGAAAGAGATAACTGGGAACATATGTTTTTTTTTACTACATATGGCAGAAATACTGATTCATTAATTTAAAGTGTCAGTCACCACTGGAATATGTTGTTGGCTGACCAAACACTTTCTGATATTTTACCAACCAGATGTTCCTTTACTTTCAAGAAAGGTAAAAATGTAGGTTCATTTTTCAATTACTATAAGCATTCTCTGCCCAATATGCCATTGTCACAAACAACTCTCTTAGGGGACAGATTAGTAGGCTGTTTCCCCTGTGGACACTGTTCCTATTGTCCCAAGTTTGTTAAATCCAAATAATTCTCCAGTCAGAATACCAGTCGGGATTTTGATTTATCATTTTATGCTAATTGCCAATCTGACTGGGTTATATATTTGACCACATGCCATTGTTCGGCATTTTATGTCGGACAAACCTTACGTCCTGTAAAATGTAGGGTTGGGGAATATCTTAGTGAAATCAGAAATGGCAAAATGACCAATGCACTGTACAAACATACCCTTTTACATCTAAGTGCCTCTTTTAATTTTATTATTATTGACAAAATCAGAGCTTCTAGATTCAATAAATTGGGCTGGCATGACATCTTGAACAAAAAAAGAGAAGAAATGGATTATTAAACTTGGGGGATTATTCCCACTTGGACTTAACAAGCATTTATAATTAATGGTCCTGATTGATTGATTGAATTAATACTATATAAGGAGTGTACTACATCTCATGATTTTTACACTGAGGAAGGCACTCATTATTTGCTGAAACTGGTTTGTTGTTGTGTGTGCACTCACTTTTTTTGTTTTATATGTAGTCTGTACTACCAACAGATTAAATGTTACCTTGATGCTACAGCTGCTAGTCTTATCATTTTTTCCTTTGACATTGGTTCTGTTTGAGTCCTTGCAGCTGCCATACTTGCAGAGGCTCTAATTACTTCCAGATTTGCATAATTTCACACTCCCTAAATAAGCACAAACCTCTCTACTTGGACATCACTGAGACTGCAGTACAATTACTGTCTGCATTGTAAATCTTTACAGAAGTTACTAGAACATATTTTATATCAACCTACCTTTGCTACACAGTAAGTATGACACTCTAGAATGGCATTGCTGTTTATTCATATTGAAAAAAACTGCATCTGACTCAAAATTAAAACCATAGTCCACAACAGTCTTGCATCAACTTAAATTTACTGAGCAGTAATCAGCATAAAAATCACTTCTGTTCTACAATAAGCAGCCAGTTCACACACAGTCAGATTACCCAGTCTGACTTTTTCGTTAATCAAATGTAAATAAATAAAAAAATATATATCTGCAGAAGCAATTCATACATTGCAATCTCTAACACAGAAATACTTTTACTTAGCAGAAGAAGACTGAATGACATTAATCAACTATTTAAACAAACAAAAAAAAACATGTACCAGTTTTTCCAACTCCCTCCACATCCCCTCCTTTACCAACTAAACCTGTAAAGTGCTCAGTTACACAAATGACTGGTCTGAATACAGCCTAGCCAGACTTTCCCAGTGATCAAATATCAATAAATAAGCTAAATAAAAAACAAATATGTAAATACTAAATGACTTTACTAGGTCAATAACAAATGAGCCCTACTCCTATCTTGGCAGTAGGAGCCATAAAATGTACCTCTGCCTAATTAAATGAGAAAGCAGCTCTAGCTCTCAACCTTCCATCTCCAAAATGTGGAACACTTACTAACAGCTTACCAACAGCTTCAAATAGGAAACTTGCAGGATGGTTAAATGCATTACTTTATAGTTATAAAAAGTAATTTTTCATACTTTTCAGCTGTCCCTGATTTTGCCTCAAATCGTAGCACTGTCACTCTTAATTCCTCCTAAAAATGGTTAACTTTTGGAGAAAAGGTGCTGAGCTACATTTAATAAATAATGACAATAATTAGAGTTATAGACTTCTGTTACTTCAGAAAATGTATAATAAGTCACGTATCCTTATTCAGTCAATGTCTCATGTTAATAGTACTAATATTTTAATAGTTTCCTTGATTATTTCTGGATTTGTCCCTGATTAGTTGAGAGTTATGATTTAGATGAATTGATGTGATTCAGGATTATTTATCATGGATATGTAAAAAAAACATCTTAACACTAATAACCATGTGACAGACCTTATCAATGTGGAACAAAGTGATACAAACCACATTAGAAAATCAAATATTCAATTATTTCAGGAATTTTCAGCAAGTGTTAACATTAAACAGCTCACCTTTCTTATTCACTAGTTTGTAGTTATCTTGTTACAATGGTGCCAGTCATTGTCGCTCATCACTTCATCTCCATAAGTCCATAACCCCCTGTAATATAGACAAGGCATGCAGGATCATGAATTAAAAAAAAATAAAAACATGAATAAAAAAATAAATAAAAATGCAACAACAAAGCCACCAAGATTATCCAGCAAATGGTTTCCCATAATAACCTTTTTAAAGGTATTGCAATGGCGCAAAAGCTGTAGCAGCACGTCATTGGTTGACTTCTGTGTGTACCCTCATTGGCTCACTTTCTGTTACAAGTTATCAGATTTGCTTGTATACCGCAATGCCAATTGGCTGTAATTGCGGTATGGGGGCAATCAAAAAACACAAAACGTAAACATCACTATTCAATGAGAAACAGTGGAAAAGTGACTCTTGGCTATGTAAATGCAGATGTTCAACACAATCCAGAGAGCTTGACTTGTAAGATGGTCAATACAGCAAGTAAACTACACCTGGTACCTATAATAAAATTTAAAATCCAGTCAATTTTCTGCCAAACCTCAAATCCAGGACTTTTTACGTCCTGGACAGGCACTGTCCAGGACATAGGACACAAAACTGAAAAACAGGGCTGTCCTGGAAAATCCAGGACAGTTGGCAACCCTAACACACACACACACACACACACACAGATGCACCTTGCTTTCATGCACGCAAGCATGCATGTGCTTACACTCAGACAGAAACACACACACACACACACACACACACACACACACACACACTTGTTTCTGTTTCATTTAGTTTCTACACTCACTAAACAGCAAAATTGTTGCTTAGCGAGTGCAAAATAACGGCTCACTTGATCTCACTGTCATTCACATGCACGCATACAGTCATACACACAGTTCTTTTTCTTTTTTATGTATTTTACACTCACTAAACAGCAAAAGCACTGCTTAACGAGCGTAAAATAATGATAACAACTAGGTTACTTTCAGTCTGAGCTCCATGGCAATTTGACATGCTGCCATGAAGCATTGGACTCATTTTCTAGCGGGGATTACCTGTTGATTAACACCCTGTTAGAAAATGGTCATTCTCTTATCGGGTGTCAATCTACAGGCCACTTATTCTCTAAGAAATTAGTAAACAAACAAACAAAAAGAAATCTTATTTTCCAAAACTAAGACATTCCAAAGCATAAACTACACATCAGGCTGCAGTAATATTGAAGGCATTTAAAAGAGAAACAGCATCAGAAAGAGAGAAAGATATTTATCATGGGACCAATTTTTGGACACTACTTTCTCTTACAAATGATAAAATTGAAATGTCTTGGTGTCATCTATGATATGATTAAACAGTTTATTTTCAAATGCCAACAAAGGTTTTTTTTTAAGTTCCTATTCACAGTAGTCTTATTTTCAGCCTTAACAAAATGTCTAAAAACTGTTTTCATTGTGCTGCCTTTTATTGCATTTAGAGTTCCACTATAGAATGTTCTTTCTTTTATTAAACTTTGAGGTAGACTTTGTAGTAGTTGGGACATGACAATTGCAGTTTTATATTTATTTACTTATCTAAGTAAATAAATATAAAACTGCAATTGTCATGTCCCAACTACTACAAAGTCTACCTCAAAGTTTAATAAAAGAAAGAACATTCTATAGTGGAACTCTAAATGCAATAAAAGACAGCACAATGAAAAAGGTTTTTAGACATTTTGTCAAGGCTGAAAATAAGACTACAGTGAATAGGAACTTAAAAAACCTTATTTACTTATTTTATTTTCATCTACTGCGGTGGTGGTGCTGCGGTAGCGTTGTCGCCTCACAGTAAGATGTTGTCCTGTTCGATTCTCAGCTAGTGTGTCTTCCGTGTAGAGACATGCGTGAATAGGCGTACCTTTGTTGAAGGTTGTGCATCAGGGCCGGCAACTCAGCACGTAAAAATCTACTGCCAATCATTAGCGGACCGGAATTCCACTGTGGCGACCCCTAACCGGGAAAAGCCGAAAGACGCAACAACTTATTTTATTTTCATCTCTTTATGAGGATAGCCCAACTAGTTTATTGCCCTTTTCAGTAGCGGCCTGGGGAGAAAAGGTCCACTATGAAGACATTATGCAGCAATACAGAATATTCCATATCCAAAAATACATAGTCAGTATAAGTAGGAATATGTATCCAAAACTCCAGAGATAATACATAATGTATCAGAAAAAACAGTACTTCTGAAAAAGGGAGCAAAGTACAACAAATAAAACACAAAACATCCACAAGTAGAGGTATCAAACAGAGAAAATGTATTTGAATAATGTAATATTGTTGTCCTTAATCTTCCATTGGACTTCTTCAGGATAAATATGCAAACAAATCGTGTTTAAATATGAAAAATAAATCGCATGTCAACAGTCACATGTTCCTACCCAAACCAATATGTTCAAAAAGTCAAAAACAAACAGTTGTTCACAACTTTCTATATAAAACAAAGTCAATTTAGAATTGTTTAATTTATTGTTTGAGCCTACTGTCTTTGAGAAAATTTTAGTATTTATGATTTACTCAGTCCTGGAAATTTGTCAGCCTGCAGCTTAAGTTACCATTTAGTTTCCTTCTTGCTTGATTTATTATTAAAATACCCCCCAGTCTAAAAATCAACTGTCAACAATTAAGTAAAAGTACACTGTAATTATTCAATAAACAAAAGGAACCCATTCTTGTAACAGATGTAGTGACTGCAGATGTATTGAAGTTCTACATTTAGATAGAACTGTGGCAACACCAAACTACTACATATGCTGCTCCTTCAGTATTGTATATATTGCCTTTTGCTGTTACTGCCTTGGGTTTTATGTAGTTATGACTACCAAGAGATTATCAAACATAATTAAGGAGCAAAATTACCCTGTTAAAAATAAAATATGTTTAACAATGATTTGCCTAAACCTACTATTTGGAGTCAATGTATTACATTTTACTTTTTATCAATCAGCCCTTTGTATTTCCACAGCTGGGCAGCTGGTGCAAATGGTTAAGGCTGTGGGCTGTAGTTGTCTTGGTACAGGACTTGATCCTGAATCCTTTAGTTCTCATTTCTTACTGTGTGATCTTGAGCAAGTCCCTTAATCAGAAATTGCTCCCGAGTCGCCCCTGAAAAAAGCTTATGTGCGCAGTAGGCCTACCTGGTTAACAGATGAATTATTATTATCATCATGGTTATTATTCCTCATTATAGTGGCCTGGTTTATGATTTACAATTACTCCATTTGTAGACATTAACAATGACCCAGTCTAGTGGCATTTCATGTCTAGTCCAAAGAAAGATATCCCTCTTCTGCAAATGCACACGCACGCACGCACACACACACACAAAACCCTGGAGGCAGCCAGTCTACCAGCACACAGCCTATTTCAGTATACTAGTAAATGCTAACTGAATTCACCACTTTTAAATTGGGGGGCGGGTACACACTCTGAACTGACATATAGCAGCTCCAAGATCACCACACCTTGAAGAAAAGGGAATATTCTCAGAAATGGCACCTTGGGCATAATATATGTAAGTCTGATCTTTCAGCCCTTCAGTCTCTGAAATGTCGGGATCTGCTAGAGCGACTCCCGAAATACAAATAGTTACCTTTTTTTCCTCACTTTTAAACATGCCATCTGTGGTTTCTTAGCTTCAGTAATGTTCAGTAAATTCACCATATGAGCCTCGCTGGCCATTTAAAATACCTAGACATAGTAAGGCCTTATTAAGTTTAATGCTATTGGTTGCCAAAAAAGCAATTACTAGAAAATGGAAATCAGGGTGTAAAACAACTGTAATTGAAATGCTGAATATTGTAAAGGAGATAAAGCAACTGGCGATGAGATCTTTAGAAAAGATAAGGAGCGTATCATATAGAAATAAAAAGGTCAGTAGTTGTCTAATCTAATACCCAGTGCTGCTCCTTGATATGGTGCCTTCAACTCTAGGTTGAGGAGCAAAAAAATAAAGAAAAGGTCTGTTGTTACCCCCAGTTAGGTGTGCTTCACACTTAAGCACTCCTCAGAAGGAGAAAAAACAAAAAAAGGACTAAACACTGTAGTATACAACTGAAGTAAGCACTTCACTCCTAACAGGAAAAGGCAGCTTAATAGTATCAGAATTAATTTTCAGAAATGCAAGTAGGGAAGTGAATATGGGTACTGCACTATTTACTGATTGACATTTGTCAATCATACTCCCTAACATCTGGCTCCAGGGGTGGCCGCCCCCTTCACCCCACCCTAGCTGCATTTCTAGAAATAAATGGAATTTGAAAGAATAATACATGCAGAATAATGTTCAGAAGGAAGAGTGAGGTTTAACAAAAGGTAGAAATTGAGCAATTTAGGTAATGCTGAAGCAAATGCTAATTCTTAAAAAGAAAGAAAAGATATATGCAATGTGTAATGTATGAAAATCATTAATATTGTTTCCATTTCTATTAATGTATATTTCCCTATGCCTTAAAAAATGTTTTTAAATGCCTTTATTAAATTAAGACTGAGTTATTTCCAACCCTCATCCTATAATCTTTAGTTTGAACCTATCAGTCTCCAAATATTTATATGTGCAACTCACATAACCAGACTGTATTTTTGCTTTGCTTTTAAAAACAAATAAAACAACTTATGGTGTGGCCTTGCATCATACTTCTCCATGACTGCGATCACATTTCTCCCCATGTCAAAAGAGCTGTTCTGCTTTCCTAAATCTGACTTCATAGTCAGTGTACAGTCACACAAACGCTGAATTAAACAATCACATTATTTTACTGTGAGCAAGCACAGTGGGGCAAGTTGGTTTTCCAGTCTGGTTCCCAAGTAAAGTGCAAACCACATGTTGTATGCATGTCTATATGGGTTTTCTGGTTTTCTTTTACATCCCAAAAACGTATGGATAGTTGAACATGTAAACCTCTAAATTGCCTGTAAGACTATCTCTATTAAGAGGGTACGTATGTATCCTGTAATGGACTGGTGTCCCATCATGGATTGCTTCTCTGTCTTATGCTTGTTGCTTTTTGGAATAGACTATACCTCACACTCAGTCCTGAATACAATAAATTGGCTATTAGAAGATAAATATATGAATGAATTATCTTCTTGCATAAATACAATCTAAAAAGACTACAGATATATATGTCTATAAACTTGAGCACTAATCCTGGCATTCTTTAAAGTATTCAATTGTATTTATTACTGCTTGGTAGTAACTTGATTAAAGTGTAGCTATCATTCTAAGTCTTTTGGATTAAGCACTTGGGCTTCAGACCAGTTGTTTTACATTAGGAAGGTTTGTGGCCTGCACTGTGGTGGCAGGACAGGTAGCTTACATCCTTCTAATTTGGGAACTGCTGATTGAGGGCTCAGTGTCTGTTATTCTAAAAGTGTATTAGTTCTGGTTTAAGCACTTGGGCTTCAGGCCAGTTATTTTACATTAAGAAGGTTCGTGGTCTGCACTCTTTTGGGAGGAGAGGCTGGACTCTGCCCTTCTGAGCTGGGAATTTCTGGTTAAAGGCTTATAGTGCCTGCATATTTAAACTGTTTCTTACTGAAATTGGTACTCCTTGTTTGTTGTAGCATAGACTAGATCCAGGCCTGCTGAATCTAGCTTTGTTTGTGTGCTTGTTGTTTGTTTGCTTGTTATTTCCCTGAAACGCTAATTCCACCTAAAACACGGCTTTTCAGCGCTTCTGTGGATCCCTAGTGATATCTGCATTGCTTACTGTACTTATTTCCTTGTTTCACTTGAAAGTTACTGTTTGTCATTTTTGCATTTAAGTTACCTGTAACATATTGCATTTAAGTTACCTGGCACTTGCTCACTAAGTCAGCACTAAAAAATGAAAAGCACTACACCCTCACAAACTCCCCTTAAGTACCTTTGTTCCCCATTGGCCCTTTTTCAATTATAAAGGAATTCCCAATACTATTCTAGCATGTCCAAAGGTCAGTTGTCAATCTCCTCTCCGGTCCAGCTGGTGAATTTGGGAATCTTGAGGCAACGTTACAACTGCCTCATGTACACAGACAACCCTCTCCTCCTCCCAACAAATTCCAACACATGTGAGAGATGCAACCATATAGCCAAACTGGAGGCTAAGCTCTCTCAACTCAGTACTGGCGTAACCAGTCAGGAGGAGAAGGAAACCACACTCACTACAATTCCAGTCTCACATAGACCTACCACAACAGCAAACCAAACACATAAACACACAAAAACATACTCGGAGGCTCTAAATAAAAATCTGCTTAAGCAGCAGAGACCTCCAAAGCAGACACCCAAGCAACCGCTACCCCAAAACAAAACACGTGCAACACATAG
Source organism: Protopterus annectens (assembly GCF_019279795.1). Taxonomy (NCBI): domain Eukaryota; kingdom Metazoa; phylum Chordata; order Ceratodontiformes; family Protopteridae; genus Protopterus; species Protopterus annectens. The sequence goes on from NC_056743.1 coordinate 580,679,394, forward strand.
CTCACAAAGCCAGTGTGCCAAACAGTCACAGCCCTTAAGGCTAAACAACACACCTGATACACTTGTAATAGGTGACTCTATCGTCAGGCACACTGACGTCCCGCTCACCAGGCTGCACAAGGAGAAGGTCACGGTGAGCTGCCTGTCGGACGCTAGGATCTGCCACATAACACAAGCATTCAGGTCACTCCAAGGCAAGTACAAATATGACTCAGTCATTGTCCATGCTGGTGTGAATGACCTGAGACGTACCTCCCTGGACTACATGAAAAGAGACATAGAGGAGCTCTCTGAGCATGTAGCCCAGGCTGGTATGACCCTGACCTTGAGTAGCATCTTACTCTCACCAAGAATAATGCCACAATATGAAGACAAGATGATCAATTTCAACAATTGGCTTAAGTACTGGTGTCATTCAAAGGGGATCCAATGCCTGTCAGCATGGGATGACATGCTCGACAAGCCACGATGCTTCGCTAGGGACGGCTTGCACCTGTCACCCCTGGGCTTTCGGATATTGGCAAAGACTCTTGCTACCCCCATAGTGCCTTTTTTAGGCAAGGCTCAAAAGGCAAACACACCTCCATAGGTATCACAAGGGATAAGAAACTAAGAGTAATGCTACTCAATACCAGAAGTCTAAACCTCAAGATGCACGCACTCAAAACTCTCCTTAGCACGGAGAACATAGATATCTGTGCAATAACAGAAACCTGGTTCAAGGCACCCAAGAGCACCCCAGCACTACCAGGTTATACCTCGTACCATGCTTTTTGGCCCCAAAACTTGGACCGAACCACAAAAGGAGGGGGAGTATCAATATTCATCAAAGATACCCACACCTCCAGGTTGGTGGCACAGCACGAAGCATCAGAGACTATCCATGTGCAACTAACAGTGGGTAAAACTGCCTTCCAGTTTATAGCCTGCTACAGACCACCCTCTCAAACCCAGGAACCCCAATCGGCCTTCCTGAGAACACTGTAAAATATGAAGGTCTCTCCAAACACCATTATATTGGGCGACTTCAACTACCCAAACATAGACTGGGAGCATTACTCTAGCTCCAATGCTATGGAACAACTTGTTACCACTCCCACAAGAGGGGAAAACATACTGGACCTGATCATCACCAACATGGGGACTCTATGCTCCAGACCAGAAGTGTATCCCTCACTGGTAAGATCAGACCATAAACTAATCTCACTGGATATTCACATCCCGACCCCACCCCCTGCCCAAAAAAACACTGTGAAAAACTTCTCTAAAGCAAATTTCACATTCCTCAAAACTGAGGTGGAATCCTTCAAAGCCCCCAGGCCTGTGGAAAATATGGTCCAGACCGCAGAACCCTTTATAAACGCATTCTATGAATACCTTCAGGAATGCATGGATCATGCAAGCCCAAATAAAACCAAGACCCAATCCTCCAAAGGCAGACATCCTGTCTGGTGGACCCCAGCTATAAACAAACTATATAATAGAAGGAGGAAGCTACTACATGATAGAGCAAAATCCCAAAAAGGGAAGGCATCTCTGATCAGTATTAGCAAAAAACTACGGGCACTCATAAAATCGTCTAAGGCCAGCTTCGAGAGAAAAATTGCACAGGACACTAAGGATAATCACAAGGCTTTCTTTAGTTATGTTAGGAACCTGGGTGGGAATTCCCAGATATGCTCAGAATTAGTCCAAAATGACAAAAATACACGAACCCACAGACATTGCCAACATCCTAGCTGACAGGTTCAGCGCAAACTCCCCACCAAAAGGGCAAATATCTATCCCAGCAGTGTGCTGCCCCCCTGACATCTCAGATGCTCAGGTAAGAGCCGCCCTCTCCAAAGCAAAAAACACAGCATCAATGGGACCAGACAGTGTCCCGGGCTGCATCCTACATGAACTCCAAGAAGAGCTAAACCCAAACATAAAACTACTGTTCAATCTCAGCCTTACTACAGGATATGTACCCAAGGAGTGGCGTACAGCAACAGTGGTCCCTCTCCACAAAGGTAGTGCCTCAATAGATCCTGGAAACTATCGCCCCATAAGCCTGACTAGCTTGGTCTGCAAAGTTATGGAAAGGATCATCATGAACCTCATAAATATAGATATTGGGGACCTACAGACACTGGATCCTACCCAGTTCGGCTTTGTTAAGGGCAGATCCTGCCTCTTAAACCTGGTCGATTTCTTTGAAAAAGTCACCAAGGCCATTGACGAGGGGAAGGTGGTCCACACAGCCTACCTGGACCTCGCAAAAGCCTTCGATACAATACCCCACTTGGGCATTATAGATAAGCTCACCAGCTTAAATATAAACCCCTGTGTCACTAGATGAGTTGCAAACTGGCTCAAGGACAGAACCCACATGGTTAGAATTGCTGGAGCCATGTCAGACTCCAAACCAGTTACAAGTGGCGTCCCGCAAGGCTCAGTCCTGGGACCTCTCTTGTTCGGTATATATTTCACGGAGGTACAGGCCAACACAGAAGGACTGTGGCTGACCAAGTTCGCAGATGACTGCAAACTGGGTGCCATAATCGACTCTCCAGCCGACACAAGCATCCTCCAAAAGGGCCTCATAGAAACAGACAACTGGTGCCAGAGCCATGGCCTCAAGCTAAATGCCAAAAAGTGTATAGTCATCCCCTTTGGCAAAAACAAAGTGCCCACAAATTACCACATAGGTGGTAATCCATTAAGTACAGAAGAAGTAATTAGGTACCTGGGGATCCAAGTTGATAGCAATCTCTCATTTGACAACCACGTGGCCAAAGTGGTTAGAAAACCATTTTATATAGCCCACCTAATCATGAAGGGATTCACATCTAGATCAGGGGAGGTCATTGTGCCTCTTTGCTCATCCCTCATCAGGCCCATAATTGAGTACAATCCCCTTTTGGGATGTACCTTACCAGACACCTGCAGCAACTGGAAAGACCCCAAAAGTACCTCACCAAGGGGATCAAAGGGCTCAAACAGATGCCATATGCTGCCCGGTTAAAGAAACTCCAGCTCTACTCAGTGGCATACCACCTGCTCAGAGGCGATCTGTGCCTGACGTATAAAGCCATGTCCAACCCGGAATTAATGGACATGCTGCACCTCAGAAAATCCAAATCCCATCGAGCTACATGCTCGAGAGACTTGAACCTCAGCACTGAAATAAATAGGACATGCTGGAGGGACAGATTCATAACCCAGAGGCTCCCTTCACTTTGGAATAAAATTCCAGTCCAGGTTAGGCAGAGTCCCTCATTGACTCTCTTCAAGAGGAATCTTGATGAGTGGTTGGGAGATCGTAGGTTTACCCCGGGTATCACTTCTGTGTTACTGTTAGATAGAGGCACAGTATACTAACCTCGAAAAAGGGCATAGCAAAATTAATTTAAAATGGGTGGTGAAAGCCAAACACACTCTGGCTAGGCTTATAAATGCCCTAGGGCAGACAGCCTAGTATGAACCTATGAACCTATAAAGACTGGAAACCACTACAGAAATTTACCTGCGTTATTGCAGATTCATAACTATTTCCAGAACAGGTGTTCTTTCAGAGCTACAGAAGGATATATGACTTGATTTAAAAAGCATGGTCAGCAATTTTTGTTGTAGACTGAGAAACTGGTCTGCTATACCCCCATGATAAATATTATGGAACAAAACATTTAAAATCTGATGTACGATGCTTGCATCTTTGTTCCACTTTACCTGTGCCCACATTTCTACACTGCATTCACAAATGCATTAAACCACCACTGCTGTAATTCACCTGCAATTTAAATAACTTCCTGGTATTAAAATTGTGGCTTTATGTTTCCTAAACATGGCAACCTAGGATTTAATCCTAAGTGTTCTGCAGTCAGTAAATAAGCTGTAAGGTAGACTGGGGTGTGACTTATTTCATAATATACAACATTATGACTACTAATCTCAAGGGTTCTGCAGTCAGTAAATAAGCTGTAAAATAGACTAGGTTGTGAATTATTTTATAATTTACATTATGACCACTAATCTCAAGTGTTCTGCAGTCAGTAAATAAGCTGTAAGGTAGACTGGGGTGTGAATTATTTCATAATATACAACATTATGACTACTAATCTCAAGGGTTCTGCAGTCAGTAAATAAGCTGTAAAATAGACTAGGTTGTGAATTATTTCATAATTTACATTATGACCACTAATCTCAAGGGTTCTGCAGTCGGTAAATAAGCTGTAAACTGAGGTGTGAATTATTTCATACTATACAATGCTGTGACCACATCCGGTTTACTCAGTACAGACAGAATGAGGAGAGAAGAAACATGCTGTGGGTGCCTAAATCCTGTAATACCTCCCACTGAAATGTTCATTACTGCCATACAAATTGCTTCAAAACTGGGTCAGAAATTTCTTGTTCATCTGCTCAGCGAGCAAATAGTCAGGGTATAACTTTAAGCACATCCCTCATATTACATGCAGTTGAATTTGATAGCTGTATAGGAGATAATAATTCTATTTAGTCTGCCCTTTAACCTTTGTTTAGCATTCGATTTTCCTCCCACCCTACCTTTTCCCATGCCACTTCTCCCTCTGGTCTGTGAACTCTTCAATGCCTCTCTGAATTCTGTGACTCCACAGTCTGTAATAATTTATCATACCCTGTTGTACCTTACCACATACTTACTGTCTACATCTAGAACTCCTAACATTAAAAACTGGATGGTCATTGTGTGGGACATGCATTGCCATCTTTTTGGATTCCATAGGGCCACAGTCCTCTCCATAAAGATTTACTTTCTCATATTTAAGAAGTCGGTCTACAGAATCTGCTGCCTGTGTAGCCTTATCCTCCCCACTCTGTATTTGCTTTTCAGCATGACCTCTTCAGATCTCCTTGATGTGACTTAATGAGTTCATATCATCTTTCCCTGTCTGATTCAGTTTCTAATTTCACATCCTCTATTCTTTACTTCTAAATATTCTCCTCTATCCCACTCACCCTTTGAGAGAATTTCTTCTGAAGACAGCACAGCCTGATGCAAGTCTCTTTTTATGGACACCAGAACCACACACAGAGTACTTATGATATAGCCTGAGCAGAACAGTAATGTGGAAGCATTAACACACTGTTTCTGGAATCTTTATTTAACATTTGTTTACTGGGAAAGTCCAACTTGGAATGAAGCCAATTTTCAGCAGAGGCTCGGAGAGAAACACTCCAGATGCATGTCTTTAGCCCTGGTGATACCACCCCAAGGCGCGCACACACACACACTTCATTTGCTGCTATTACTGCCCTCTGGTCCAATCCAGGTGTAACTGATATGCTAAGATCTTTTTCCTGCTGTGGTGCCATCAGTTCCACTTCACCCAAGCAGTTCTTCACACCAGGGTTGTAGTGGCCCATTTACAATACTTACCATTAACCCTAATTTTTTACTACTATATATATAATGGTCTCTTATCAGGCTCTTCATCAGCTATGTTCAATACAAGCACAACAAAAAGAAATGGACCTGGGACAGAGTTTTCTATAGTTTTTCCTCATTTCTGCTGTTATCCTTTTCATCACAACCCTCTGTGTCCTACAATTCATCCATGCAGTGATCCAGTTTTTCTGTCTTATTTCTGCTACTAACTTCTGCAACTTTCCTAACAGCCATTTTTATGTGACCAAAACAAAAGTCTTTATAATGTCCATGTGGACCCCATCTACTAGTACTCCCCCAAAAAGTTATCATATAACATAGTTGTGAAACTGAATCAGCCTTGATAGCCAGCTCTGTTTATCCATGGACTCAATAATCATTGGTTGTTTTCCTGTAGGAAATGAATCAGCCTCTCTCTCTGGACTCGCTACATAATCTTCCCTACTACTGCAGTTAACATAGCTGCCCTATAGTACCTAGTATTCTCCTGGATGCTTCCTGAACAAGGATGCCATAGAGTCTGGCTCCAATTTCTCATCCCTACTGGAATAGGCAGTGATCTATAGCGGATACCTATCAGGGGATCTAGCTGCACACTTGTCAGATTGCAGAGGATCTTGTGACAGCCTATTTAATCGCTGTGCTCTAGCCTCCTGAAGGGAAGCTATTTCCCTTTCCTCCTCCTCCTTTACTATCCTTGTATCTCTTTACTGGTTTTCACACTGTACCCTACACCTCCCTCTCAGCATGGTGCCTTCACCTTGCTTTCCTTAGGGAAGGCTGAATCAAAGCATTCATTCATTTATTTCTCATTCTTTCATGATTTCTCTTCTATCTTTGCTTAACTTGGCCAAGTCTGCCGCTCCTTTCCTACTTTTTGCCATTTACCTGAGAGTCTTTCTTTCCCTTCCTGACCCTTCAACTCTCCTCATCTCTCCTTCTACTCGTACCTTCATTGCATCACCTCTTTCATTGCCTGCTTGTTTCCATGCACCGTGATTCCCTCATCTTCCCCTATTCCACACACCATATTTCACCTCTTTCATTGCCTGCTTGTTTCCATGCACCGTGATTCCCTCATCTTCCCCTATTCCACATTCCATATTTCACCTCTTTCATTGCCTGCTTGTTTCCATGCACCGTGATTCCCTCATCTTCCCCTATTCCACATTCCATATTTCACCTCTTTCATTGCCTGCTTGTTTCCATGCACCATGATTCCCTCATCTTCCCCTATTCCACATTCCATATTTCACCTCTTTCATTGCCTGCTTGTTTCCATGCACCGTGATTCCCTCATCTTCCCCTATTCCACATTCCATATTTCACCTCTTTCATTGCCTGCTTGTTTCCATGCACCGTGATTCCCTCATCTTCCCCTATTCCACATTCTATATGTTTGCACTGCCCACTAGTCTAACATTTTGCAGACATACTGCCCTTCTGTTTTTGCCTCGTCCTCAAAACCATGTCCATATCATCGAGTACTCAATCCCAGAGTCATTCCCTTAATGTGTTTAATTTGTCTCCAGTCTTCCAACTCATCTTTGACCTTCCTCTGCTACTCAGCATAATCATCTCTCCACTCTTCCAAAACTGCACACTATCACAACAGCAGTCAGCATTATTTTATTATACAAACTGAGTCCTGCAAATGTAGAAACAAAACTAGCAAAGTATGGTGCCCAATACCTGAGTTAAGCAAAATCTATGCACACTACGTATTCGTGTTACATGCCAGTTTTATTTTAACAATAATGCTGATGCAATGCCCTAGTTCATTTACGTGTTATAAAAGTAGGAAAATACTATAGTGTAGGGTAGGAAATCTTGTACTTTAGAAAGTGCCTGTAAGCTGCATCCAAAGACACTGCCACCTCTGCTAAAGTACAAGAATGAATCCCTGATGAACTAGGTAATCTCTGCCCATTTGGTGGCTTGAACTGTTATAGGGGTGAGAGTAATGAAGCCTTGCTTTCTCACCTTTCTCTTGGAGGATGAACTAGGATGAAGCACTGGAGGAACAGGCCCATTTTTTGTAGATCTGGTGAACACAAAGGCTCAGATCAGTGCTGGGTTAGGAAACACGAAGGTCCTGGCACGTGTTGCTGTCCTAGGGTCCGGGGTCAGTTAGCTTCTGGGGCCACTACTCATTGCTCACCCAGCTTAAAAGCTTTTCATGGCACTGAAAGGAGTTGGCATTTAAGGGAGCCACATTGCTATAGGAGGAACCTGGAAAACCTAGCTAAAAAAAGCTACAATTACAAAAACAACAAATCGCATAAAATTGCATTTAATTTATTAGTTCCCTAAGCAATCTGGTACCTCCGCAATTCACTTTAAACAGATCTAAACAACAGCCTGCAATGCATCCCTTATATAACAAAGGTGCAAGTCAATGATTCAGTTAATATTTTATTTAAATTATCTAAACAAACACATATTTGCACATCTTTATTTCAGTCAGTAAAGACATATAACATTTTTATTATATGGTAGTCACTTTTATTTCCTGATTCAAAACATTAGGTATTAATATACATTATAAAATTAATTTTTTTCTCTAAAGACAAAAATATTGCTTGCAAACCACTCACCCTAGTTAGAATGAGTCTGGTCAACATACCGAAAATAAACTGGTTACTTTAACCCCATGATATTGCAAATAATGTGCAGTCAGAGGGTTAATTTCATTCTTGTTTGTTACATCGCTTAAATGCTCAAGGAGTCTATCTTTAAGTTCTCTTTGACTGTCACATAATTTTACACACTGACAATTTTATCATATGGTATATGCCAATACATCAAATTAGAATCAAAGACCATTAGAAAGATGTGTCACTCCATTCATTTTTTTCATGTAAATTTCCCATGCTATTACATACATTTTCAATTAACAACAACAAAATGCTCCTCTCATAATCATATTGCCTGGTCCATTAAAACATGGTGACAAATATTTTTTTCACGTTTCTATGTCATTTACAAGAAAATGTTACATAGTGAAGGCTAATTTTAATACGTTCTAAATTTGATTTTAAAATATAAAAATGTTATTTTACTGTTCTCTTCAACATAGTTATGAAAGTAGTATTAAATGATCACAAAAATAGCCTCACACCACCTTTTCTTTTTTCTTCTGAATAATTAACCCCACAATATTCCATGTTCTTAAAACCTCAATCTTTCCTTCTTTTTGATTTCAAATCTTTTTTTTCAAGCAGCAAAACTTGGTTTTATGAATTAACAGTATTCAGTGCATCTTTTTTCTCAACAAGTGTTTCTCAAAATCACTTCATCTGAATAATTTTGAAATGTCCTGTAGAATTCATCATAACAAGTTCAACAAATGTGGTGGATGATGGCTAGAAGCATGCAAAAAAAATATTGGCCACAGTCTTTCCAAGCAAAGAATACATAACTAAATAGTTATATTCAGTGGCATACATTGATACAACGAGTATAAGCCATTACAGATTCTGTCCTTCAAATCCCAGTATAAAGATAATCTTAAAAATAAAGAACACAGGCCTATAATCTCAAACATAAAGGACACGGACCTACCACCTTTACAGAGACCTGTCTGTAATTTATCAGTGACAAAGCATTAACTGTCCTCTTCAACAATATAAAGTGGCCACAGAAAAGCTTCTGAGTTGCACTCCCAGAGGGCTAATGTTTTTTAAGAATCTAACATTTTCTCTAGGGATACATACTGTAAGTTTTGTGCAAGCAGATCAAAAGTAGAACAACGAATGCGAATTGACCCCACTACAGGGATGAGGTTTGAAGTTGTAGCAAATTCTTCTGTGTAAGCTGTAGTAGCTGATTCATAGCATTTATAAGTGTTTGCTGTACCTGTTTCTGCCTGTTCTGTGAAAAAAAAAAAAAGAAAAAAAAAAAGAAAAAAATATCTCTTGTTTTTCCTGCTTTACTAGTTTAGTCCAGTTTCAGAGTTGCTGATTCCTGGGCTTTGGTTGTAGTTCCTGTGTACTGTTTCCTTGCCTTATTTGGGGGAGAGGAAGTTACCTTGCTTACCAGTGGGGTGGGAAGCATTGAGCTGCCTTTTGTCCAGTTTTGTGAGGTTTCAGCCAGTAACTAGTAGTTTATTGGTCGTTTTGGGCCAGTTTCTAGCTTTTCCAGCCCCTGGTATAAAAAGCGATGGCGCGTTAAGCGTTGATTTAAGCGGAGCTGCCACTGTTGCACACTAGGGCACGCGCCCGGTTAGGCAGGTTTAAACTATTGGGCTACCTAAAGTCCACTCTTCAAATTTTCCCTTAAAACTACCTTCCTCGAACTATACTACTGATCTAATCAGCTTATCCTAGAACTAAAAGATCATCTCCACTTGACTCCAAGTAGACTATTCTCTATCTGTTAAACCTAGCACTTGCTCCTACAGTACTTATTACCTTGATCTGACACTCTTGTCATAGATAGTACCCCAAAGGTAACCCCCCATTTCTCAGTCACCCGTCCCCTGAATCTTTTTAAAAGTTTTTGTCTATCCTTCTAGCATGTCGAGGGATCAGTTGCTAGTGTCCTCTCCTGCTCAGCTGGTGAACCTGGGAATACTGAGGCAATGTTACAATTGCCTCATGTACACAGACAACCCTCTCCTCCTCCCACAAAACACAAATACATCACGAGAGATGCAACTATACTTTGTGGAAACTGGGCTGAGCTCTCTCAACACAGGACTGGCAAGACCAGTCAGGAGAGAAGGTTACCACACACACTATAGACCCAGTCTCACATAGCACCATTACAACCTCAAATCATACACATAAACACACAAAGACATACTCGGAGGCTCTGATCAAAATCTACCAAAACAGCAGAGGCCACCAAAGCAGACACCCAAACAACCACCACCTCAGAACACAACACCTGCAACACATAGACCTCACAGTCAGAGTGTCAAACAGTCACAGCCCTTAAGGCCAAACACAATGCCAGACACACTAGTCATTGGTGACTCCATAGTCAGACACACTGATGTCCCGCTCACCAGACTGAGTAAGGAGAAGGTCACAGTAAGCTGCCTGTCGGGCTAGAATCCATACACATAAGCATAAGCACTCAGGTCTCTCAACAGCAAGTACAAATATGACTCAGTCATTGTCACGCTGGTGTAAGCGACCTGAGGCGCACCTCCTTGGACTACATGAAAGAGACATTGAGGAGCTCTCTGACTATGTAGCCCAGGCAGGTATGACCCTGACCTTGAGCAGTATCCTACCTTCACCAAGAATGATGCCACAATACAGAGATAAGATGATCAGCTTTAACAATTGGCCAAACACTGGTGTCATTCAAAGGGGATCCAGTATCTGTCTGCCTGGGATGACATGCTGGACCAATACGCTGCCATGAGGTGACACACCTGTCACCCCTGGGATTCGGATATTGGCAAAGGCTCTTGCCACCCCATAGTGCCTTTTTTAGGCAAGGCTCAAATTCTAAACCTACCACCCTAGAACACAAAAAAGGAAAAAAACTAAGGGTAATGCTGCTCAATGCCAGAAGTCTCAATCTCAAAATGCACCTTTTCGAGGCCCTTCTCAGTATGGAGAACACGATGTCTGTGCTGTGACAGAAACCTGGTTCAAGGCTCCTGAGAGCACCCCAAGCTATCAGGTTTTACCTCATATCATGCGTTCCGGCCCCAAAATCCAGGACAATACCAAGAAAGGAGGGGGTATCCATATTCATTAAGGACACCCACACCTCAAGACTGGTGGCAACGCCACGATGCATCGGAGACCATCCAGGTGCAATTAACCATAGGCAAGACTGCTCTACAGAATTGTAGCATGTTACAGGCCACCCTCACAAACTCAGGAACCTCACATGGCCTTCCTGAAAACACTAGAGGGGATAAATGTATCACCAAACACCATCATACTAGGTGACTTCAATTACCCAAATATAGACTGGGAACACTACTCAAGCCCAAACACCTAGCCCAAAAGTTCCTGGAATTCATAAACTCCAAATGCCATGGAACAACTAGTCACCATCCCACAAGGAGATAACATACTTGATCTCATCATCACGAACATGGGGCACAATGTTCAACACGGAAGTATACCCCTCACTGGTGAGATCAGATCACAAACTAATCTGGCTGGAGGTCCTCATCCCACCCCACCTGAAATAAACAAGACCACACTAAAGAACTTCTCAAAACCAGACTTGACACTTCTAAACACTAGTCTGCTGTCCTTTAAGGCCCCGAGCTGGTGGAAAACAGTACTCAAGCCGCTGAATCACTTACAGGCCTTCTACCAGCACCTGCAGGCTGCATGGATAAGGCAATCCCAAACAAAACAAAGACTCTTTGTACCAAGGCAAGCGTCCAGTCTGGTGGACCCCAGCCATAAACAAACTCTACAATAAAAGGAGGAAGCTACTACAAGATGCAGCAAAATCCTTAAAAGCTAAGACACCCTTGATCACTATAAGTAAAAACTAAGAGCTCTCATAAAATCATCCAAAGCAAATTTGAGAGAAAAATAGCTAAAGACTCAAAAAGACAATCATAAGGCCTTCTTTAGCTATGTTGGACACCTAGGAGGAAACTCCCAGATATGCTCAGAACTAGTTCAAAATGATGTGGGAGATTACTGATCCTACAGACATTGCCAACATACTGGCTGACAGGGTTCAGTGCAAACTTCTCCCCTCCCCCAAAAGGAGAGAGATATCTATACCAAAGCGATTGCAGCCCCCAAACATCTCCAAGCGCCCAAGTGCGAGAACTGCTCTCTCCAAAAGCAAAAAACACAGCATCCATGGGACCTGATGGTGTCCCCCGGCTGTGTGCTCCACCTAACTCAATGAGGGACTAAACCCACAGCTGTGGACAGCTGTTTAATCAAAGTCTTAATACCTCTGGATATTTAAAGGATCAAACTGCAAGGGGTCCCATTAAAAAAGGGGAAACAATAAAATTTAAAATTTTATTTAAATTATCTCAAACCATGGGAATCTATACTCATAAATAAAGACATAAATTTAATTTGGACCCCCAAATTTCCTTTTAAAAACAGATTTTCCTTTAAAAATTTTATTTTTCAAAGCACAAAATTGTGAAAACCCAGTAATACGCCTCCCCTTTCCTGGTTTTTTTAACCCCAGGGGATATTGAAAAATTCAGTAAATTTTAAAATTTCACCCGGGGGGTTTGCAAATGGCTAGGAAAACGGGGGCCCTTTTGCGGGCCATTAATCAACCTGACAATTTTTCCCAAGGGTATTGGGCCCACTCTTTTGGAATCAACTTTTAAAAAAGGCAACCAATTTCTGAAAATTTCCCCAATGATTAAAATTTTCAATTAAAAACAAATCTCCCCAATATTTCCCGGGGTCTAAAAAGGAAAATTCCAACTTCCTAAATTTAAAGAAAAATTCATAGTATCCCTTTGAAATTTTTTTAAAATAAAAAAGTGTTTTACGGGCCAAAAGTTATAAGGATGGGACCCAATAGTAGTTTTCACCACCCTTCTGAATAATTAACCCCACAATATTCCATGTTCTTAAAACCTCAATCTTTCCTTCTTTTTGATTTCAAATCTTTTTTTTCAAGCAGCAAAACTTGGTTTTATGAATTAACAGTATTCAGTGCATCTTTTTCTCAACAAGTGTTTCTCAAAATCACTTCATCTGAATAATTTTGAAATGTCCTGTAGAATTCATCATAACAAGTTCAACAAATGTGGTGGATGATGGCTAGAAGCATGCAAAAAATATTGGCCACAGTCTTTCCAAGCAAAGAATACATAACTAAATAGTTATATTCAGTGGCATACATTGATACAACGAGTATAAGCCATTACAGATTCTGTCCTTCAAATCCCAGTATAAAGATAATCTTAAAAATAAAGAACACAGGCCTATAATCTCAAACATAAAGGACACGGACCTACCACCTTTACAGAGACCTGTCTGTAATTTATCAGTGACAAAGCATTAACTGTCCTCTTCAACAATATAAAGTGGCCACAGAAAAGCTTCTGAGTTGCACTCCCAGAGGGCTAATGTTTTTTAAGAATCTAACATTTTCTCTAGGGATACATACTGTAAGTTTTGTGCAAGCAGATCAAAAGTAGAACAACGAATGCGAATTGACCCCACTACAGGGATGAGGTTTGAAGCATATTAACACTAGAAATAAATCTCACTTTACAGATGCAAGGATACTTATCATGACTGCTATAAAAGGTTTAGGTAAAGCAGAAAGTAATACATGTATGTTGTCAATGAACTATGGATACGTGAAACTTAAAAATTCAAGGCATTCAGCATGAAGACTAGCCAATACAGAGCAAAGAGGAACTCGCTTTAGGCTTTTTACTGTGATTAGTTTGCATCTCAAAAAATGGTTACTCTAGAAGGCTGACACTATGCTTCAAACTGCACAAGAATAAACCACTAAAAAGAAAACAAGTTAAGAAACTGTGCATTTTGTATCTTCCTTTAAGTAGAAGTCAACAGATAGCCTATATTTCCAAAGCTTGGATTATTAACATTTTAATATTCAGGCCACACTTTACGATACCCACCAGCATGTCATATATGGAACCCATTGTGTCTACATGTAACTAGTATACAACCCTGCAAATGAAATGCACATTACAATTGTACGATGGAATTTTACAGTGTAACCACTACCAGGTTAGTTAACAGCCCCTGTGCCTCCAGATAGAGTTTAGCATGCCATTTTTGGCTTTGCCCACTAAGAAAGTATTAATTATGATGGTGCTTTCAAAAAGAGAAGCACAGATGTCTACAGTCAAAAAAAAATTGCTTAAAACAGTAAAGGCAGATTTATGTACTTAGATCTTTCAATTTCAGTACATGCATAAAGTCAAGTTGTACAACCACAGGACTTAAACATTTATAAACATCTGAGTGTATCTCTCATCAACATGCATTCCTTAAGTATTAGCACTGCCTAAGAAACATTTCAGAGAATGACTTCTTTTCAAATATCTAGAACCCTGAAAGCTAACTGAACACCCATCAATTATTGCATAAGATATTAATCTAATTTCCCAACAGTCTAAAGTACCTGATGAAACAATGGAATTGCTCATTGTAATGAAAGAGATGTGTTTTGCAGTGTTAGCCACTTACACTTTTTTTCACAAAATGACTGTTGACAGACAATATATCATTCAAACACTGCATTATGAATACTTAACACTGTCTTAGTTCATTTAATAAAATAAATCTTGCACTCAGAGAAGTACAAACAACTAACCGTGCAAACAAAAGCAGCCCAAATAGCACAGAGAACTGGAAACCATTGTGCATTATTTTCTCCTAAAAGAAATGGCTTTCTATTTAAAGGGCACTACAAATTGCACAGGTTTCTGAATTTTTAACTTGCAGAGCATTTATAGCTACAAATAAAAAGATAGCCTCCTTACACATGATTCTAAAGCAGCTGTTTCCCAGGTTTTTCAGTATGTATATACCATTTTATATGTAATCCTACACTACTCCCTGAAGGTGTGACATGACTACGTATGTACCATTTTATATGTAATCCTACACTACTCCCTGAAGGTGTGTAACATGACTACGTATATACCATTTTATATGTAATCCTACACTACTCCCTGAAGGTGTGTAACATGACTATGTATATACCATTTTATATGTAATCCTACACTACTCCCTGAAGGTGTGTAACATGACTACGTATATACCATTTTATATGTAATCCTACACTACTCCCTGAAGGTGTGACATGACTACGTATATACCATTTTATATGTAATCCTACACTACTCCCTGAAGGTGTGTAACATGACTACGTATATACCATTTTATATGTAATCCTACACTACTCCCTGAAGGTGTGACATGACTACGTATATACCATTTTATATGTAATCCTACACTACTCCCTGAAGGTGTGACATGGCTACGTATGTACCATTTTATATGTAATCCTACACTACTCCCTGAAGGTGTGTAACATGACTACGTATATACCATTTTATATGTAATCCTACACTACTCCCTGAAGGTGTGTATCACCACCACCTTAAAGAAACTTCTTTCAGAACAAAAATGGTTATGACACTCCACTCTTCTACTACAGATGAATGGTCCTTGGAGACTGGGGTAATCCATTCCTATCCTTGTCCTAACAAAGGCCTGAAGTTCCACCCCCTATAGCCGCAGAAGTCCCAGTCCATCTGGTATTAGTTAAACTAACTGAATCTCTCCACAGCAGAAAACTCTGAAAATCTAACATGAAAAAATACAGCCCATGGTTGGTTATGTCCATGTCTTTATTCATAAATAAATTTTTATTTTTATGTGTTAGAGTCAAGGATGTGAAGGAATTCACCTTGAGAGAAGAGTGAAGTAGACCTCGTGAGGTGAATCTTGGAAAACAGAACTACTGTACTTCATTATGATCTTAGAGGTTGTAATAATTTCTTTGTAGTGCATAGAACTTTATGCTGCAGAAAGAAAAAAGTCTGGGAAAACTATAAAACACGTAGTACTGAACAGAATATAGCAGGTGGAATGACGTGTTCATCCGAAGAGTGAACTGCTTTAAAAAATGGAAGATACTTCACTTTGCCACATTGTGTATGCATGTGTGTCTGAGAGAGAGAGAGAGACAGTGAAGTGTGTAACAGTTGTTAAAGCAGTGTTCCTGTCAGGTGTTCTGTGGTGGCCACTGTTTTGCTGTAACATAAGACTAACGTTAACAGTGCTGAAAGATACTTAATGAAAAAAAAGTGCTTAAAAAAAGTTGACTTTTTCTGAAACTTGAAGAGAAATTTTAGTGCACGTGCACTACCATGGGGTAAGTGGGTAGCTGTGTGGCAGTAAAGCATAACTCAAATACTTGGGCACAAAGCAGAAGTGATTTGAATCCCTAGACTTTGAGATCACAGCTGACTCAGTTCTACATCTGAAGCCTATGTTACAAAACAACCAAAAAAGACTAGAGGGTGCACATGACATTTTCAAAGTGTGGTGGGGAGTTAATCAAAGCATACACTTTTCTAAATGGCATTCAACAGAAGAGGTCCTCTTCCCCATTCACTTTAATGTCTGCATTTCAGACATTCCTGAGGGTAGCAGCAGCAGCAGTTCTTGCCAGCGACGTCATCTATATTATGGCCTGGATTAAGAGGGTCAGTCAGTACATGGGGTATGATGCTGAACATGTTAAAATGCAGTACACCCTGAATCTGTGGCCATCTCACTCAAGCACACACCCATACATGTATTGCATTAACAGCACACTGCTAAGGGACACAGAAGAAGATAAAAAATACCATGTGGTTTAACTAATGAAACATTTCTCCAGACTCCCTGGCTAGTACTGTAAAATTATTATATATGCTAGCATAGACGGTTTGTAACCTATAGCTGGTCATAAGCCAATGAGCCATTTTGGGAGATGTGGATATAGTATAAAGAAGTTATGTTCTTACCATAACGTTCCATTTGTTTTGTTGATCTTCATTCATTCATGATGGATGGGTCTCTGTTCCATCCTTGGAACTGACTCAGCCATTATAACAAGCTCACACCAGCCAGAAAACTCTCGAGCTACATATACACATAGTGCACCTCTCCTCATCTCTTCAGATCGAGTTTGCCCATAAGAAAGGAACGTGGAGGCCTTGTCTGAGCAAATGCCCTATTATAAAGCTAGGAGCAAGTTTGAACCTCTAGGAGTCTTTCGGAGGGGGTAGGATCGGATGTCATGGATGAATGAAGATCAACATCACAGATGGAACATTATGGTAAGAAAATAACTTCTTTATCTGATGATGTTAATCTTCATTCATTCATTTATGACGGATGGGACAGAGTCCCTAGCTACTTTATTTCCTGGGAAGCCCTATGGAAAGATATTCCTGAGCACCATTGAGCCAAAGGATGCTCTCCCCCAGAGACCAAATCCAATTTGTAATGAGAGATAAAGGTATGAGTAGCAGCCCATGTGGCTGCTGCACAAATCTGGTCGAATGTGCCTTGATTTTAGCTGTTAGATGCATTTGGATTTGCTGGTAGGCAAAGGAAATACAGTCTCTCAGCCATTTTGCCAAGGTTACTTTGGTAACAGGTTTTCCCAGTTTGGGTCCTAAAAAGGACAAGAATTGGTCAGATTTTCGTAGTGATTTAGTCCTACCCAAGTAGAAACATAATTATCTATGCACATCCAATAAGAGTAAACAATATTCTCCTTTATTAGAAAAACTTGGGAAGAAAACTAGCAGGTCAGTGGACTGATTGATGCTCAATTACGAGACAACTTTGGGTAGAAAGGATGGGTTAGTCCAAAGTGATACTCTCTCTTTCTGGAAAACTATGTAAGGGTGTTTTATGCACAAGGCTTGTAATTCTAATATTCTTCTTGCTGAGGTAATTGCTACCAAGAATAAAGTTTTCCAAGACAAAATTTTCATATCTCAAGTGGCAGCAGGCTCAAAAGGAGGGAAAGTCAAGGTTTGTAGGACCAGCATCAAATTCCAGGGTTCAATCAGCTCTTTGAAAAGCAGTTTAATGTGTGTGACTCCCTTCAAAAAGTTTTTTACAGAGGAGATGAGATATTAAAGAGGAATCTTGGAAACCACTGTGAAAGTTTGAGGTAGCTGCTAAGTGGATGTGTATAGCAGAAGCTGAAGCTCCTGAATGGAGTAGATTTGATAAATACTCCACAACCGAACTAATCAAAGCTGAGAAGGCGTCTAGACCTTTTTCATGAGACCAAAATGTGAATCTGTTCCATTTGCTAAGATAAATTTTCCTGGTGGATGCTTTATGGAAAGTCAGAAGAATCTTTCATACAGGGAAATATAGGTTATTTTGCCTGGCAATTACTGGAACTGGAGTAACCAAGCTGTCAGCTTGAGGCTTGATAGGTTTGGCTGGATCAACCCTTGTGGATGTGACAGTAACCTCAGAGTTGGGTTCAGAGTCCACAATCGGTGAACTAGATGAGGCCAAAGGAAAAAGAACCAGACTTGGGCCAATAGGGTGCAATGAAGATTACTTTGCTTCTCAACCGAAGAGCTTTCTTCAGAAACTGTAGGATCAGGAGAAAGGGAGGAAAGGCATAAAGTAGTCTCGTGGGTCAATGGTGTAAATAGAGTGTCCCCCGGGAACTCCCTCTGAGGGGTGATTAGGGTGAAGAAATTGCTGCATTTGTGGGTGGGTGACATGAATAGATCACAGCAAGGCTGACCCCAGCAACTGAATATCTCCACCACTGACAGGGTTGAGGGGCCACTCATGAGGCAGGAGAATGCATCTGCTCAGTTTGTCTGCAATCACGCTGGAATCCCTGGGAATGTGCATTGCTATCAGAAAGCAGTTGGAAGAAATCACCCACTGCCAAACTCTCATGGCTTCTTGACACAACAGGTAGAATTTTTGGTTTCCCCCCCTTTTTTGTTGATATACCACATGACTGACATGTTGTCTGACTGGATAGCAATTGTCCTTGATGGAAGGACAGATTGGAATGCTTGCAATGCCAGAAGCACCACCCTTAGTTCTAGGACATTGAAATGCAAGTTGGCCTCCATGGAGCATCAAGTGCCTTGGACGGTCTTTCCCTGAAAATGTCCCCCCATCCCATCAGGGATGCATCCATGGTCACTATGGCTTTGGGCTGAGAGGCTGAGAAGGGGAGACTCCATAATTCCTTTTCTGGCTTCATCCACCAATTCAAGTCTTGCTTGCAGTGGTTTGTTATGTGGATTGGAAAAGACATAGGGTGTGTTAACAGGGACCACTGTGATGCCAGGAGCCATTGTAGTAGTCGTATGTGTAGTCTTTCCAGAGGCAGTATAGTAATCATTGCTGCCATTGATCCTAGCAGTTGAAGGACTACATGAGCTGGGACTTTGTCCTGAGAGAGTATCACTTGGAGTTGATATCTTAGTCTTAATCTTTGGAGCCTGTGAAGCGGAAGGGCGACCAGGCAAGACCATGTGTCAAATGTCGCAACTATGAACTCTAGATTTTGAGTAGGTACCAGTTTTGACTTTTCTTTGTTTATTCAGATTCCTAATGATCTTGCTAGTTGTAGTGTGTAGTGCAAGGCAAGAGGCAGTAGATGCTTGGTAGGGGCGCTAGAGAGCCCATCGTCTATATATGGAAACACCCTGAATCCTTGCAGTCTTAAATGAGCAGTTACCAATGCCATACATTTGGTGAACACTCTGGGGGCTCTGGAGAGACCAAAGGGCAGCGCTCAAATTTGGTAGTGACTGGCTCCCAGCTGGAAGTGGAGAAATCTCCTGGAGCGTTTGTCCATTTTTATATGATAATACACATCCTGGAGAACTATCGAGCACATCCAGTTGTCTATCTCCAGATACAGGATAGATTAAACCATGACCATCTGGAATTTTTTCTGTTTGGCGAACTTATTTAGGATACAGTCATCCAAAACTGGCCTCCAGTCCCCTGTCTTTTATGGGACTAAAAAGAACCTTGAATACAATCCGGATTCTATCTGGTCTGGTGGGACTGTTTGGATGACTCTTTTTAGAAGCAGCTTTTGAATTTCCTGTGCTGCTGTATCCCATTGACTGGGTGGAACATTGGAGATACAACTTTGTGGCCTCAGGTAAAGATCGAAAGGTATGTGGTAACTTCTGGTAATTATCATCTGCACCCAAGAATCTGTCATTATGGAATGCCAGGCTAGGTGGTGCAGATAGAGAGGCAAGCAATCAGGCTGCTCTTCAGGAGCACTGGTAGGGTTGCCCAAGGAAAGGATCTCTGGACCGCTGGTTACGCAGACTCCCCCTCTGTCTCAGGGAGGGCATCTTCCTGAAGAGTTCTCCCCTCTGTCGTGGGGGGAAAACTTGCCCCATATGTCACAGAAATGCCCTTGGGATTTTATGAACCACATCTTTCCACTTCTCTGATTCCTAGAGTAGGATCATTGGGGAGTGGAAAAATGCAGGCCCACAGCAGACGGTGTCTTGCCATTCTTTTCACACCTGGCTGTGTCTTTAACCTTAGGACCGAAAAGAGAGAAAGTGTCAATGGGAGCATTGACAAAGATAGACTTAAAACGGTCCACAAAGTCACACAAGTGCATCTAGGCATGACGACTCATGACAATGCCTGCACCTGCTGCTCTGGCCTTCCCCTCGATAGTATGAGAAATCAACTACACGGACGAATTAGATATGGATTCCAGGGTGGCAAGCTCTGAGGCAACTTGGTCTCGTACCTCATCAGACACAGTTCCTGCTAAGATTCCCAAGAGATCCGTGATGAGGTCCCACTGGAGATTGGTAAAGTGTGCCAAGTAATTCAAGGTCAATAAAGCATACACCCACTTCTCTAGTCTGTCCTTTGTCTGAGACTCCCTGTTTGGAGGATGGACAGCAGAACTGTCCTCAGCAAGTTCCTTCCTAGTTGCTGCCACCGCCACCACCATACCGTTTACTGCCAAGCCTTTGGTCCAATGATAGTGATCCTCTGGAGGGGAGAGAATTTTATCCAGTCTCCAGGGATTGGCTCAATGGTGTCAGGACTCTTCCAGGCATGCTGCATAATGAGCTGGACTAATTCATCTGCAGGTGGGGTCACTCAGGAAGTACAGGGTTGAGCACGGAAAGCTTGCAAGAGTACAGACTCCTCAGAGGAATGGTTGGTGGGCTTCCAGACACCACACTGCTTTAAAATTTCTAGTTTGTCTCCAAAGGAGACATCCTCAGGGGGAGACCGTGGGGACCCTTCCCCTTCATTGTACCATATCTTCAGTAAGGGTTTCCTCAGGGGAATCCATGTGCTTCCTCTTGTATGATCTCTTATGGGGTGGCTCTTCATGGGGGGACACTGAAGAGAGGGTACCCTGCAGTAGGGTATCTTGAGGTTCCCATGCCCAATTTCCCAGTGTAGTGGACTGTGTCAGTTGTGGACCAGAGGACATGTAAATGTGGCATTCTGACACCAAAGGAACTAGCTGTGAACCTGCTGAGGCGAGTGCCCTCTCCATAACCCAGAAGGCAGGCCCACCCGAAGAGGGATGCGAGCCCGGAACCAAGAAAGACAACCTCACTCCAATGAACCAGGCCCCAGGGAAGGAGCCATGAGAGGACTTGAGTGGTCAAAGCAACCGGAACCATAGACGGCACCATAGAAAAAATGTGTGCCATACTAGGGGTCATGGTGCCGACAAACCAGTCACAGTCTCAAGGGTGGGTCAGCTCCAACTGAGTTGTGAACCACAGGGTAGGCTCAGTAACCATGGTAATATCTACCAGAGGAACTGAAGTAGCTGGCACAAGGATAGGTGTCAGCATCGAGGGCTCCAAAACCTGCGGGGAGGTTGAAGGAGGAATATACATTGGAGTCTGTAGAGAAAAGTCCTCAGCTCCGGGTGGGAGGGAGGATTTAGATGGAGTTGGGATTCCTCTGACTGCCAGGAGCTGATCCATAAGTCTCACTACATTGAGTTCTGAAAGGCTCCTGGTGGAATGGGTTGACATCTCTGACAGATATTCAGGTTAATTAAGAAATGGGCTAACATCCGAGAAATGGATCGACAGACGGGGAGTATCAGATCCGAGCTAGAGTCTCAGCCTTCGGCACTGTGGTCGGTAGACCAGAAGGTTGTGTTGGAGGTGGGGTAGTGATCTGTATTAGAGAGACTATTTTTGGTGCTGAGAGGGCCTTTCTGACCATGGAAATGGTCAGTACCATAGGTGTAGAAGTCATTATCAGCTCCGTAGACAAGGACGGCACCATGGATGGAGTATTAGACTCCGGTGCTGAGATCTGTGCAGAAGTCAATTTTGCCTGTTTTGGTTTCAGTTCCATGTGGACCTGGGCCTTAGTGGATTTTCCTTCCAGAGAATGTTGAGAAGATGGTACTGACTGACTCCTCTTCTTTGATTCTTTTTTAGGAGGGTTTGAGACCTCCATCTCAGATAAGGCCTCCAAAAAAAGGAATTTTAGAAGACCCTTTAATATCAATTTATTCTTGCACTCAGCTAAAGTGCAGGCACTAAATCCCTTACATAGCTCACATAGAGGTTGAACTTTTAAATGCTGTACTCCAAGACAATAAATCCAGGAAGATGCCCATCAGAGTTAGGCATCTTCCTGCTACATTTATCACACTGTTTGAAACTTGTTCCCTTCTTATCTGTCATTCTGGTAGTTTATTCTCCACAATATATAGTGAAAAACAGCAAGATAAAAACCCTGACACAATTAGCTGTATGATACATATATACACACACACAGCCAAGAAAGGAGAAGAAAGCTTTTTTTTTTTTTTTTTTTTTTTGAAAAGTGCCAATGATGATAATTAAAGTATACTCAAAGGATAAAGGAAAAGGAGGTAATATTAATGATGGTATTAGAAACTACCACAGAGGTAAGAGAGGGGCCTGTACCACCAATGGTATGAAGAAATACCCAAAAAACATTAAAAGGGGAAGAAAAGGACTTGCACATGCAGACAGAAACTATATCTAAGTTGAAACGACTAGCTAAGAAAGAATTAAAAGAAAAAAAATTCCAGATGTTGAGGAAATATTTTAGAAAAAAACAAATCACTTAGCTGGAAAGCTGGCCTGATGCATTTTGAAACTCTAGATGACAAATGAGATCTGAAGAGATGGGGAGAGGGGCACTATGAGTATACTTAGCTCAAGAGTTTTTTGGCTGGCGCAAGTTTGGTATAATGGCAGAGTCAGTCCCGAGGATGGAACAGAGACCCATCCGTCATGAATGAAGATTAACAACATCAGATAAAATATTACAGCAGACTTACTGCCCAAAACTACCAGGCACATCTGATTTTATTTACTGAGCTATTTGTGGAAGATGGCCTATCAGGGCTCCATGGTATGTCAGCAGAAAATGCTTCAGAGTTTCATTTAGGAAACTGGTAGTAAATTGAAAAAGATTTTCCATAAACACTGCTAGGTAGGACAGGACCAAATCACATAGAAACAGTTAACTGATGGGATGAGATTACCAGCAGGTGTTACTGCCAGAGCAGAAAAGTTTATTGGTTCTTTCAAGATACATCTATCAAGTAAGAATGATTTCTTGATGCATGAGGGTACTGAGGTTTCTGCCCAATCTACTACAAATATCTCTTTTGTGTTTTAAGGAACTATGCCAAACCATTTTGTTGCAACAGGTAGTTTCATAGTACAGTATATGAGGAGGCCTTGAATGGTTGCTGTATCTAGGATTTTAATCAGTACAGTAGATCTAGGAAGTTGCTGGGGTGAAGGCTCAGTCACTAGCAGCTCCCTAATCATTCTGACCTCTGACTTTACACCCCTCATAGATAGGTAGTCTGCCAGATTCTTTGAACTGTATGCCTAATTTGAAAGCATTTATACAAATCCCTTTTGGTGACCTATTTTTGATATGCTATTATTTACCCAATTAAATTAGTGTCATGACTACTTCAGTGCTAAATTGTTTCAATCAAAGAATTTTCCAGAATAGAATGAGCTCAAATGCCTTGGCAAGATTTATAGAAACTACACCAATTAGTAGGCCTTTATCAGCATTTTGGAAGCAGTCACTGGTTCATGACCAAACAGAGCTCGTGACACTTCTGCCTACCTCAGAAAACACTGGATATCACAGCTGGTATTCATAGTGAAATTGCAGATTTTGCTGGTACACAGGACGTGGCCACATGCAGACATGTTGTAAATCATAGTACCAGCTGGCATTACTGAGCAGACAGGAATAGAAGTATGCAAATGATCATAAAATGACATGCAAATTATAGCACACAATCTAATAAGTGTATAACGAGATGCAAATAAATGCCTCTGAAAGAAGTTTATGATTCATACATGTAGGATAAAGCAGGCACAGAGCAACTGTAAGAGTTAAAGCCCTGCAGTAATTTATGAAGTTGTAAAAAGCAAAGATTTATGAGCAGCAGCACTTGCTGCCTATAAGTGTTCCTGTCAACCAGTAATGCAACACGGCAGCAGGCATTACAAAAACAGTACTGGCAGCATATCATCTACAACCAACTGACAGACTCAGGTAGACAGAAATATTGTATGGGTACTGGCTTACATCTATTTCCCACAAACAAGATCAAATAGAATGTGTGGACTTTCTGTACTAGTGGACACTAAGACATGTGTATCACTTACTATGCTAACATTACATACACTAGAAATTCAGGAGATTTTCAGGGGCAGGGGGGACCTGTGGCTACATGTGTGATGCTATGAGGTAGTGCCATCTGTGCCAGAGAGAGTAGGACAGTACATTTGTACATATGGCAGCATAGCTAGCTGGAGTTTTGTAATGAATTTTATGTTATTTCACTATCACACTGATTTGTACAGATGTTTGAGTTAAAAATATATTTGAAATGTTGTGTTAAAACACATCAACCGTAGGTCCTGCTGGACAGAAGGAATGTATGCATATATTAGGTTACATTACTGATCAAATGTGTATGTTTATCAGAGAACTCTGGAAGGGTGGAAAGTTTGAGATTGTGTTATAGCTTTCAAATGCTGCCACAGATCTTAGCAAAGGAGTGTGTGCGTGTCACATCAGAGGTGATGTCATCCCCTAACCAGCATCTGTTTTCTTTGGAACATTCGCAGCAAGACTTTGGAACTTGAGAGGATATATATCTCACACATCTACACAGACAGACATCTGGATTTTACTGTGGTAAGATACTCATCAGCTTCGCTTGCTTTAGTAAGTAGTCAGGGAACAGTAATTCTTTAGTCAGTCAGGGACATTTAGTGGGAATAGTTTAGTATTGTTTCTATATCTGTGAGAAACTATCCAACTGTTAAACGAAAACAATAAACTGAATCCAATAAATGCCAATGCACCACATCTCTTCAGCTATAAATCACGAACTTGAATGGTAAAAAAGATAGATACTTTAATGACAAAATAAACAATGTTAGCACTTTCATTTAAATCTCTGTTAAACTTCATCAGACATTTAAAATGTGTTACATCATTTCCTTTTATATCGCCACTTTGTTTCCCATTGGACTCTCGTTAACATAAATTAGCATATACATAAATACTACCATTTGAGTCTATCTAAATACATATCAACCCAATATGTGGATTTGCTCACAAAAAAACTTGAAATACTGCAGCAATGTACATTTTAAAAAATACTGAATTGGCATTTAAAATATTTAAAACTTTTAAAACTTAGAATTGTTTAAAATGTCATAAAATTCTTTTTTACATATAAAAAATGTAAGAACTGAAATAATGTTGCATCAAGATGATTTTAAACAAGAAAAATGTAAATATTTACAAATAAACATTATAATAACATGTAAAAAACTGAACAATTATACATAGCACATAAATAACTTAAAATGCATGCCATTAAACAATGTTCTTTCTTTGTAATGCTTTTAATTTTAATACAGGTGCAATAGAAGTGCATTCATTAATTCCTGGCCACTTATCGGCTTTTTTTTTCTTGTTTAAAATCCTTTTGATGCAACATTATTTCAGTTCTTACATTTTTTATATGTAAAAAAGAATTTTATGACATTTTAAACAATTCTAAGGTTTAAATATTTTAAATGCCAATTCAGTATTTTTTAAAATGTACATTGCTGCAGTATTTCAAGTTTTTTTGTGAGCAAATACACATATTGGGTTGATATGTATTTAGATAGACTCAAATGGTAGTATTTATGTATATGCTAATTTATGTTAATGAGAGCCCAATGGGAAACAAAGTGGCGATATAAAAGGAAATGATGTAACACATTTTAAATGTCTGAGGAAATTTAACAGAGATTTAAACAAAAGCACTAACATTGTTTGTTTTGTCATTAAAGAAACTATCCAACTGTATTATTTTTTATATCTCTGTGGTTGAAACTCTGTTTATTGTATACAGTATTCTCCTGTTTTCTGTTTTATTTATCATTAAATATTTTAATACCTTTTATTGTGGCTGGTCCTTTAGAGAATACTTTTGAGAGTACTTATTCTTGTTTTAGTAACACTGTGTCTGCTTTTGAAAGCCTTGCTGCTTTGGTCACACTCTACTATTTGTATTAGTATTAATTTTACACAATATAATTGGGTTCCCTTTGTAAGAAACTTAGGGTAGCTGACTAGTGGCAGCATGATTACCTCAGAGTCTGGGCAGAAAGGGGCACAGCTAGTAAATCTGTGCCAGCTTTTCCCAAGTATGCATGTGTGTGTATGAAATTCAAATATCCAAGTGAGTGTGCCAGCTACAGGAAATAGGGAAACAGGCCTCCAAAGTGGTCAGTGTGGAGTTTTGTGTGGGCCTGGAGAGAGAAAGAGAGTCCAACCCCAGGTATGGAGCATGATCCCTCTGTGCTCCTAAGGGAAATTGTGCTTGGTGCAGGGAGCTGCACTTGAAAATTCTGTCAATTCATCTTTGCTCTTAGTGACCATCCCTCATCGGTGTTAGTGGTGAGGAGTGAGTCTCCTTGATTGCTGACCCAGAGTAGGGGCCCTTCACAACATGTATTATTATTGACATTTGTTGACTGGGAAAGTCCACTGGGCCAATGACCCATTTTCAGTGGAGGCCCAGGGAGAAAAGCTCCATACAATCACAGAAATCTTTACATATCAGCTTAACTTTGAAAGTCAAAAAGGTTTTTACACAATACAAAACTGAAATATATATACAAGACAAATACATATTATAGAGGTATACAATACAAGAAAATAAACCCAGTGTGTTAGATTTTTAGTAATTTTGTTTATATATTCTCATAAGGATACTATTTAATCAATTCTGTTTATTCATCTACAGAAATAAAGAAAGCAAGAGAGATTGGATATGAAGACAGATGGTATAAATTGCAACTATATTAAGTTAGTAAAGTGTATAGTGGCCAAAACATTTAAGGTGGTTTAATTATATGACTACAAGAACAGATTCCTGGCACTGTATAACATCACATTAATGTGCTCCAAATTAGAATGTACCTGCTTGGAATGCCTATCAGATGGACTCTGCCTAAAAAGGCACTATGAGGCAGCAAATGCTCTATCCAGAAAGCCTTGGTAAAAAAGAGTTGTGGACCATCCCTGGCAAAGTGGGAAGGTTTGTCAGCTGTGTCTTCCCAAGCTGACATACTGGATCCCCCTAGAATGGCACTAGCTAAGTAAGCCAATTATTAAAGAAAATTAGTTTGTCTTTGAATCTTGACATTCCGAGTGATAGTAAATAACACCCAAGACACCTTTCTTACCTCAGATACATGAATAGCAAGCAGTCCCTACAAGAATAGCACCTGGGGTCATTCACCCACATGTGGACCATTATCACATAAGCACATTTCGGGATCGAAGCACTTAACCTGTGTTATGTCCCAGATTCTGGTTCCAGAAAGAGAGCAGATCACCTATCCAGCCTGGTGAGAGTGGTGTCCGTATGTCTTGACAATAGAGCCATCTGTCACCAAAACATTATTGTGGTTAGGTGCAGTTTCAGTGGGCTAGTATAGGGATGGTAGCACTCACATGGGGCAAAAGTGAGATGCTACCAGTGGGTTTAGGCTGTCTGGGCAATTAACTAAATCTATCTTCCACATCTTATAGATGGTTTCTACAGACAGAAGTTAAAATTATGCAGAAGAGGAACTGTGATGTTTTTTTTCTGCAAAATTAAACAAACCAGGGTAGGAGACTGTCTGAACCAGAGAAACATTTTTTTTTCAGAAGTAGCAAAGAGGAATGTAGGGTGGAGCTGGAGGAGAATGGGGAGGGTGTGGGGACAGGTTGGTGAGAGATGAAATAGATTACTGAATTCCTTTAGAAAGTCAGAAGTGGTGAAATGGCATTGTATGTATGGAATGGAGTCAGATGGTCTGCTATTGTGGGGATTTCTTCTAGCCAGTCAAGAGCGACTGACTTCACTCCAGAACTTTTGGACTTACTAAGGAATATTGTTTAGCATTCAGGTCTTATTCTTTATGCCTAGACATGGCTTGTTTGGACTGATAACATAGCATAGTAAACCTGTTCTGAATGTTTGAGTTAGGGTTAGCCTTCCACAGTCAGAGCACACTCCACCCTGACACTGAGGATGGCTTTTAGTTCTTTTTTAAACATGTTTTTTATTGAATTTAAATAATCTTGATGTGATAGGAAATAGTATCTCGTAGATACAAGAAAATTCTGATGAAAGTTTCTGGAGGTATGTTTTGAGTAACTAAAGGAAAGTACAGAAGATCAGTCACAAGTGGGTAGGTGTGTTTTAAGTCTGTTGTTTGAGAGCAGTCCAGTCTGAAGGTAATTAGTTTACGGGGGACTCTTCACTGTTATTTATTGTAAAGGAAATTGGGGAATTGTCACTGATGGAAGGTGGAGGAATATCAATGAAGGATATTTTTAGTGAGAATGTTAATAACAGACTGAGCAGCAAGTGTGACGTGATTTTAGGCTGGGTCATGTGGGGCTGTACAAGTTGAATGAGACCATTATCTGCCATGCTAGCTGAAAGTGGGCCCTATCAAGTTTAAGATGAAGCCACTCAGAATAATAAGGTTTTTGTACTTTTATGCAGCAAAGATGTGTGTGTGATTTGAACAAAGTGGAAGGGAAAGGATACAGGCTACTGCAAGATGAATGGACTATTACTTGTTAAGGATACCGTAGTTCAGAACCAGTTAGTGTCAGACTTTGATGTGGAATTAATCTAGCAGATTGGTATTAAGCTCAGGTGTGACTTTAATAGGAGCAAAGTGCCTCCTCCTGATCTATTGTCAGGTCTTCCATCAAATGTTTAACTGTAGCCATTCAAAAAGGTGGACATTGTAATTATCTTATTTAAGGAAGGATTCAGTAATGGCCATAACATCTGCAGAATACCAAAACAGGAAATTAGATAATCTGCGCTAAATTATTTCTGATGCTTCCTGCACTTAGTGAGCTGCAAGTTAAGTTGTTGTGGCAAGAGTTCCCCAAGATGTTAATGGTAGGTATCAGACCTGGGCTGGATTCAGTATTGTCTCTAAACAAGATTAAAAATTGATGGAGAACATTTATAGAAGTGCTTAGGTAGTTTAATGTCATTCCTAAGTTTCCTGGTAGATTTACTGCTTGGTAGTAAGTATTTCAGAGTAAAATACCTCTGGGATGAGAGCCGTTTACAGGTGTATGGGTTAAAAATTGCCAGTCTGAGAGTAGAAATGGTGTGTATGCTGGGCAGAACTTAATCTAATAAGTCAGCAGCTAGTGAAAATGTATATGGAGTGTGAAAGAGGGGAAAAGTAGGAAGAGGATGGGTAAAGTTTTGGGAGTGTAAGAATTGTTTGTGTAAGTGGGTAAATGTAGTGATGGAATGGGCATGTGGCTACTGGTGTGAGACTTTATGGCAGGGGAATATGGGGTACAAAGCAGGGAAAGGTATGTTGTATGTGAAATGTTTAGAAAGAAATGGACAAACATTATTCTTCTGAAGTGAATGTGATAGAACAGAAACAACTCTGCATGTACGATAATGGTGGTATTTACATAAGAAATGAATGATGAGACTCATAACAGATGGTAATCGTAAATCTGAACTCCACTTCCAAAGCAATATCAATAAACGTTATAAAAAAAATAGGCATGCTATAGAGAAACAAACATTTTCTGAGCGCACTCACAAAAAATTACACTTGTCAAAACCTATCTTCTGCCCTCCCTACTCTATGGAGCACCAATTCTGACCAATTTATAGTCCTCCATAAAAAACAAACTTGAAAGCTGCTAAAGCAAAATTGCCAGGTTTGCTACTAATTCATCTTTCTTTACCCATCACCTTAAAGCTCTGTATACTCTTAGCTGGCTGGAACTCCCCCTCCACCTCTCCGACATTCAGCTTATAATACATAAAATAATACACACCATTAGCCTGCCCATCATTCACCCCTTTAATCAATGTATATCTCCCTAAAGAACTCTTAGATCAGAAGACAAACAACTTCTCACCATAAATAAACCAAATAAATCCCGGCCTAGACAAAGCCTATACTCATGCAGCAGCAAAAAAAAAAAAATGGAACTCCATACCTGTAACCACCAGAACTATTTCTAATCTACCCACCTTTAAATGTTCCCTAAAAGAATACTTTACAAAATCATTGACCTGCTCTTGTGCCAATCGCTGTACTTCATTCACTCCCCTTCAAACTAAGTCACACTTCACAACCCTCTTCAGCCTCCTACTGCACTCCTTTGTTTTGTTTTCCCCACTACCTTACCTTATCCAGTTTACCTGTACAAATTCTTTCACTTTCCTCCATACACACCTTAACTACCTGAATACTCCCTACCCTGCACTCTTTTTATAATCTTCTTCGCTCCATCTTAAGATGTCTCTCAATTTCCCGTCACTGCTTCTAATCATGTAATCTCTAATATGTCTTTAAATATCTTATTAGTATTGTCTCAGCTCTAGTTTATTACATACTAATCTATGTAACAAATAGTATGACTATTCAGTTTTTCCTCACATATTTTCTCTAACTTGTTTTTAACTGCACTCTACTATAAAACATATGTTCTAAGTTTTTCTCATTACATTTTTTCACTGTTATGCTTTGCAGTGTAACATGATAATTTGTGATTTAAAATATCTGTACTTGATTTTTGTAAGATTGTGATTGTGGAGCTTTTCTCCTAGGCCTCCACTGAAAATTGGCACCTTCTGGCTCAGTCAGACTTTCCCAGTAAACAAATGTTAAGTAAATAGGGTGCCATTCTAGCAGAGGCACTGTTCCAGTATTTATTTATTTATTTTTTCTAGTAAAGAAATGGTTTCTTTAAAATGTGTTTAATGAATACAAGAAAAACTGAAGAGTAAGACAAACTGTGAGAAAAGGGAAGAAAAAAGTAATCTGGATGGTACAGGTAGACCAGGATGGGGCACCAGGTGGTGTGTGTGTAGGAGGTGCTGTGGAGCCCTTTTGCCTAGGGCACTAGCTGACCAAAGACCGGCCCTGGTTACCAAGACTAATTAGGCAACCACTAAAATTTTAGACCGGAATTCTTCACAATCCAGCTTTATTAAATATATATATAGAGTACTGAAAAATTGCTCTGTGAAGAAAAGGGCAAATTCAAACAAAACAGCTTCCTTAGTTTGCTGAAATGCATAGCAGGTGTTTTATAGTCCATGAAGGACAACAAGCAAACAAAGCACCTATGAATACTGTTAGTAAAGCTGAACTACAAGGAAAGAATGTGTGTTTGAGCCAACACTAGTAGTTCCTGGATATGTCAGCAAGGCTAACTGTTTCTTCCTATCTCAACTAGTACAAGATAATGATGCACAATCCAACGATAGCGGTGGGGAGAAACTGAAAAATGGAGGAGAAATATGTAAGATATCATGGGAGGGTGAGACTTAAATGCAGCTTGGGGAAGTTATATATGCTGAGCTAAGCTAAGCATCCACTGCATATTACGTCCTGTAGGCTAACAAAGACTGGGTTCTCCACAGGTAGATTTCAGGCTGCAACTACTTTCAAGAGTTCCTAAAAAAAAAAAAAAAAGGCCACCAATAACGAAGAAGAATCCAGAATGGCACATCGAGGGACTTCTTCAGAAAAGTTCCACCATCCATGACTAATTAACCATCATTGCAGTAGAAGGCCATTAAGCTGCACTCATTACTGAATATGCTGCCCACCCAAAGTAAACTACAGAAACCACTGCCAGAAACGGATATGTCTGTAGGCATCAATCATGGCCAATGATATCAAACAAAGCCCTTGGAAGCAATAAAATCAAGAGTGAAACTGCAACTATGTAATAGTCTACAAACTGAAGTTAAGAATCCTGAATCCGAGGAAGGAAATGTTGAGCACCTATAATGGAGCTGTGTCTGTAACTTCAGTGCATAACCTAATGATTGTAGGAGTTCAGCCAGTCCTAAAGAGAATGCTCCCATCATGTCCACCTTCACACCCCTTGAAGGTTAGAAAGAGGGGAGGCAGCTCTGAAACCTCTTTGCCAACTTACTGGGAGCAAGGAGGAGGGAAGTATAAACCTCTCCCTTGTTTTTGAACAGACAGGCCTCTTAGCCAAAAAGGACTCTGATGCATCAACAAAATGTCTGGCACCAGCTGACCTACTTGCACAAATTGAACTAAGCAACCTCAAAACATGGTCAGCTTCTACAGCATCCAGAAATACTTGCCCTGAGCACTACAGAATTAAATTTGTGCCAAATGAAAAATATGCAGTAGAGAGAGAAATGTCATTGGAAGTCACTCCAGCCATACATGCTTTGTGATCCAATGGATGCATTCATAGCTGGAAGACCCATGTTTCACAACTATGGGAACTTTCCATATGATTTACCCTTTCAGATGATCCAGACTTTATGCGTGATTAGAAGAAATGCCATGTATGGTCCAAAAGAGGCAAGTGCTGGGACTCAAACCAGTGCTCCACTGAGATGAATCAGACCAGATTCTATTGCTATATACTTTTAATATTACAAAAGCAGTCAGTGGAACAAAATAGTCTCCACCCTCTGGCAAAGAATGGATGGGGCAAGGGGAGGAAAAATCTACATTAGAGGACATAGATCTGTCCTGGTCTGCATTATTGTATATGTGATCATATGCTGTAAGATGATACAATATCACCGTATCATACATGTTTGTAACAACAATGAAAAAATTGTTCAAAAAGGTACCCTTGGGTAACCATCAAGTGCCAGATAGTGAAGTACACTTGGTTAGAATGTAGTTACTCTAACAGCTGATCTTTGAGGACAGGTTACTGTTGTATTGCATAATTACATTTTGGTTTACCCCATAATTCCACCTCAACTACCCAGCCAGACTTCGTCAGTAGTGGTATATCCTCAGTGGGGAATCAGGACTGCTCTTACACTCTGCTTTAGTAAAACTGTAGGTGGCACAGCTCATATATATCCTATGATATTCCTCATTCCAGTTCTTTAAGCCTGTGCTCCCCTTAGGGATGTACATTTGTGACAGACTGGTTATACTAATTCATACAATAGTAAATATGAATCAATAACACCATAAACATGAGGCCCTGTGCAAAAACATGGAAATGTAAAAATAAGAACATGGCACTCAGAATTCAATAAAACATAGCTCTGAATGTGTTAAGTATCTAAAGTGGAATCCTAATAAAATAACAAAAGTAATAAACTAAAGAATATAACAGAAAATGTTAATATGCCTTGCTTCCTTGTCTATTATTGTATGTGTACCCATGTCATAATTTAAAATGTAAAAAAATAATAAAGTTGTTTTAAAACATTTTCTTCTGGCAAACAAAAAAAAATATTCAGTAAGTAGCTAAGTAGTAGTGCAGATACACAAACATTCTAATATTTTATGTATGATTGAAAAAATATCATATAAAACATCAACACAAACATGCATTGCTACTTCTAAAACAGAAAAATCCATGTAAAACAGTATACATGAAAGGCTGGAGAAAACAATATCTTCTCAAGATCTACTATAGTAAAAGCATCTTATAAAATTTATAGTCTATTCATCTGTAAATGTAGTAGATCAACATAACAAATAGACAAAACAAAACTTGCTATGTTGTTGGTATGTATAGTTAAGCAGGCCGTGTGTCAAGTTTTCTGGGTTATGAGTTTTGACCTTTTGTGTTCAATGCTTTGCTGTTTGGTTTTTTGGCCATTCAGAATTTTCAGTGTATTCCTTATATACACATACTATATGTTTTTACATTTTTTTTTTGCTACAAGTTTTTTATTGGCACATTCTGTTCAAGTAAATTGTTTAATTACAAAATGGTTGTAGGTTTTGGTGGAAATCAGTGTGATGAAGTCTCATTTTTTGTCTCTAATGAAGTGAAAGCACTCTTTCCACATTGCAGTGCCTATTTGCTTTTCTTCATTTGGGTCCATTTTTTCATTTGCCTGCAGCAGCATTTCAGTATGATTTGTTTTGTGAGGGATAATTGTTTGGAAAGTATAAATAGTATAACACAAAACTTATTTGTTGATTTTAATGCAACAGTATCATTAATGACACTATCCCACATGACCCAAAAAGTCACAAGTTCAAGCTATATAGACTGCTTGCCAAAGTAAGGCAACATACCAAAACAACCCCCTTTAGAGTAACAGAATGGAAAGCCAATATCATTTAAATTTACTCATACTATTTCTTTTAATGGGGGTGGGGGTCCTCTCTGAGTGACTCCATGCAAGTCTATGCCTCTACCTTAACCCTTTTACCTGCACTTTATTTGCTCTATTACAGGTTTCATGGCAATCTCTAATTTTTGTTATATGCTTTTACTACTTTCAGACCAACGTTGTTTCTTCAGAAAAATGCTAATCCACCAAATGGCTTTTACCAAAATGCTATTTGGCTGGAAAAAATATAGAAAAGTAGACAAAAAAAGAAAAGTGGCCAAAAACCACTTTCAGCAATCACAAAAGTAGTCTGTTTTTAAAAGGGACAAGCCTTCTTGCACCCCCACACAATATATAAATACCAACTCGGTTTGCACAACATTGGGGGAAAAGTGCAACCTCAAGGATCACAATGCTGTTTTTGGCCATTACACCTCAACCTATCTATTTTAAAGCCGCTTAGTATCTTGACATGTTTCTATTTCATTTTTTTATTATTAACCTTTGTTCAGATGTCTATGACGATAATTTTCATTTACAATAGATGACACATGCTGGCAGTATCCACATTCAGTTAATTGAGGAAGTTAAACAGTTTTATTCCACTTTCATCAACAGACTTCTTCAGAATACTCTAACATTTCAACATCATTTTTGTATATACACACACTAAAATTGTTAAACAATTAAGTAATTAAACTCCATTTAAAATTTTAAAAACACACAATACATTTCACAGAAAGCAAATTAGACTTTTTAAACCTTTAATCTTTTTGCTTTTAAAAAACATTTTATGTTTTCATTCATTCCTGGATGTTGATTAGCAGCCAGTCTAATTTGCCATTTTACTTCTAAGGTTTCTAATTTATTTTTGTAATTACTTCTCCCAAGATACATCTGCCACGGTGGTAGCATTGTTGCCTCACAGCAAGAGGTTCTCCCGTTCGATTCTCGGCTGGCATGCAGGGAGTGCCTTCTGTGTAGAGTCTGCATGTCCTCCTTGCGGTCGACTGGTGTTCCGAAAGACATGCGTGAATTGAACTGAAGGTTGGGTGTCGAGCTGGCAACTCGGCACAATAAAAACCTACTGCCAATCATTAGCAGACCGTTCCACTGTGGCGACCCCTAATCGGGAAAAGCTGAAAGACAAACAACAACAACTTCCCCTAAGATCCTGAGGTAAAGATTCTAAAACAGAAAACAAAAATTTCTTATAGTCAGTACAGGAAATTGATGATTGTACAAAGCACTACTGGGATCTTTGACCTTAATGTTATACAAATGTTCTTTGATACGTTTGTCCAGGCTTCTTGTGGTCATGCCTACATAGAAGCCTGGACATCCTGAACATAAGGCTAGGTAGACTAAACCCCTAGACTTGCAGGAATATCTCTCTCTCAAATAAATAGCAAAGTTAGCACTTTCAACATGAATATATTCAGTGACATAAATATACTGACAAATATTACATTATTACGTTCTCTTCTCATCAGTTGTACTTTCATTAAAGAATCCTCTTGTTCTAACAAAGTTTTAAAGCATCTTCCTTTACTATAAACAAAATTGGACTTGGATCCTACTACATCCCATATTTCACAATTCTCCTGCAGTATCTTCCAATTTTTGTAAATAATTTCTCTTATAGCAGAGGAATCTACAGTCATAGCTAACATAAAAGCAGGTTTTTGACTATATTCTCTTGTTTTCCTAAATACTTCTATATTGCCTCCTTTCAAAATTGGTTTAAACACCACCTTCCTCTTATTGTATATTTCAAGGGCTACCCCAATGTAGCCAATGGTCAATATTTCATTAAAAAAAAATAATTTTCTCTAGTGATCATTCGAGAGGCACAAATTAACTGTCCCCTATGTAATTGTTTCTTAACATAGGAATGACCGCTTTTAAAATGTAAATAACTATTGGAAAATGTCTCTTTCCTATAAACTTTACTGATTGTTTCTCTCTTCTCAATATCCTATTCTAAACTTATATCTAAAAATGTATAGTGTTACCAACCCCATTAATTTTAAATTTCAAATATTCAAATTTACTATTAAGTTCAGTCATAAAACCTCCTAAGTCTTCCGCTTTTAAATTAATAATAAAAAAGAGTCTACAAAATGTTTATACAAAATTACTTTAAAAAAAAAAAAAAAAAAAAACATTTCCTTAGTATTTCTTGTTCCCACCAACCTAAAACTAGGTTGGCAAAGGACGGGGCCACACTAGATCCTATTACCACTCCCCGAGTCTGTTTATATTTATTAAATAAAAAATAATTGTTTTCTAAAATGACTTCCATCAATAAACACACAAATGTAATCACCAGGAAAGCCTGAAATGTTAACCAAAAACAACCTTAATGCCTCTGTCCCTTGATTATGTGGAAGACTAGCAAAAAGTGAATTAACATCCACTGTAATAAAAATAGGATATTCATGTTCATAGCCATAAGTCACAATAAATTCACTTAATTTTTCAAGAAAATCCAATGAGTCCTTTAAACAGGAACTCAACTTCTGTACCAAAGACGTCAAGAAACTGTCTAAATACAACGCTATGCCATCACAAATGTTGCTTTCTGCAGACACTATTGGACAAAAAGGAGGTTTATTTAGGTC
The DNA here is from genome assembly GCF_019279795.1 of Protopterus annectens. NCBI lineage: Eukaryota > Metazoa > Chordata > Ceratodontiformes > Protopteridae > Protopterus > Protopterus annectens. Next base: position 580,716,576 of record NC_056743.1, read on the forward strand.
TTTGTGTAGCTTAGGTATCCCAAATAGGGCACTTATTCTAGGAAACTCAATGTTTATGAAATCATATAAACCATAATTAACATATCCATTCATAAATAGTTCGTACAAAAGACTTCTTATAAAATTATAACTTCTATTGACACTACACAAATCAACCTCTAAATATTTGTCTTTGTTATCTAACATTTCTAACATTATCTCGTTATATTTAGCTTGATTCATTATCATTTTATACCAAGTCAAAGGGGTTATCCTGTTGGGATAACATTACAGCTAAAGTTTTTTTACACATAAGTTGAACCTGAATTTTTTTGTTGAAGGACATTGGCATTTTTAATTTATTTTAAATACCTTCTGTGTTCAACCCAGGTTTATCTTATGCTATTAAAATGTTTGAAGAAATCTCAAGAGACTGAAATTAGGAAAACTTTACAATGTAAAACCAAAGGTAAAAACAAATATTATAAACTGTCCCCCAGTGATGTTAAGGTTTTAAGGGAACTGCAGAATAATAAATTACTACGGTTTATGAAAGCCGATAAAGGGAGCAGGCTTTTGGTAAGCCAAGGATAGAACAGCTGGCCAGCTTCCAAACCTTCAGATCACCTTCCATGTGCCCAAACTGCCTGGCAGCTTGAGCTGCTCTGATTAAAAGACAAGTTGGCACACCAAGACCTACAAAGCTTTCCTGCCAACAGACAGAGGAAAGATGAGCCCTGAAAGAGCAATGCTAAGAACACAAAATACACTCTGGCATAAACACACCAAAAAAACAAGGGGAGGGAGGGAGCAGCAACTACAGCAGTGATCATTTGAACATCTACTGTTATAGTAAGTTTACTTACACGGCTATACTACATGTTCACTATACTGCTCACTGCTGCAGTAGCCTTAGCTATATGGGTTAATTACCCTAGCTTACTACATTTCAGAGAAGGAAGAGCCCAGGAGCCCCTGGAGAATGGTCCTTGCATGGCCTGATCTAGACCTAAAGAAGGAATCAAGCTTATAGTGCTTTGTAAAAGTATGTACAGAGGATCAAGTTGCAGTTTCTACATTACTTCTACAATCCAACCCTTTTTTAAAAAGCCATAGATGAATTAAAAGCCCTGGTACAGTGGGCCTTGACCCTGTCTGGAATAGTTTTGTTATGGTGAGTATATCACAGCCTTATACAACACATGGAAACATGAAACAGTCTGCTTTACCAGAGGTTCTCCATTCTTTTTATCTTCACAAGAAAGAAACAATGGATCCAAAGATCTGAAAAATGTCAATCCGTCAAGATGGTACCCAAGTTGGCTGTGGACATCCAGGGTATGGAATATCCTTCCTTCCTTCCTCCCTCCTTGTTGGGTTCAGGAAAGAAAATGGGCAGATGGATAGTTTCGCTTAAAGAAAACTCTGATACTAGTTTAGGTATAAAATTAGGGTTAGTTCTTAAAGAAAAAAATCTTGTCCTTGCGGAAAGTGAAATAAGGTTGATTCACCATAAGAGCTTGCAAAAACCCAGATAACCTCCTTGCAGAGGTCACAGCAATCAGTAAACTGTTTTCCATGTTAAGAACCTCAAGTCAGCCAGGTAAGCTGGTTCATATGGAGGAAGTGTTAGCTTCTCTAACAAAATTAAGATCACAAGGATGGACTACCGGTTTTCTATGAGGCCTCTTATGGAAAACCCCTTTCAAAAACATTTTGACATGAAAATGTATTGAAAGAAAAGGATCATGGAAGACACTCTGAAAGAGCCAATAAATGAACCTTGATGGAGTAAGAAAGGCCATAAGAGAGCAACTTACACAGATGTTGCCAAACCAGAGAACTAACCCTGAATGGGTGCGGGTTATGCTGTTGGCACCAACTAGAAAACCTTCGCCATTTGCTAATATTTGTACTAGCAGGCTTTTTTGCCCCCCATTAGTACCTGCTACACATCCTGAGTAAACAGGTGCTTAAAAGGAATTAAAACCCCATCATCCAGGCAGTCAACTGAAGTTGATTGATGTCGGGGAATATTAAACACCCCTATTCTTGTTAAAGTTAGATCCGGTCTGTGAAGAAGAAATTGCCTCTGGCCATTTCCAAAATAAGGGAGAACCACAGATGCCTGGGCCAGAATGGAGTCACCACAATCAGGTAGGATGCAAAGAGGTCTAGTTGAATTTCCCACAGATGGATTAAATCTTCGTAGATCACCTGATATAGTTTCCACTCGCAAGGGTTTGCCCTTGTCCTGCTCAGCTTATCTGCCACACAATTTTGCTCTAAAGAAATGTGGGATACCTGTAAAGTGAGCTTGTGCTGTGAAGCTATATCCTAGGCTAACATGGCTAGTCTGCAGAGGGAGGTTTGGAAACTGTCCAGCTCATACCTTGGCAGGATACAACTTATATAGCTACTAGCAACAGTGATGACTATGATAAACATTAACCATATCATAAAAAAACACTAGGGAAAAGGGGAACAAGGCAGTGGGATTAGAAATGAATGGGAAATTTAAATTAATTTTCAAACTATAGAAACCATTTTCTCTTTATGATGATATTTGCAACTACAAACATATCTAACTTTTTAACAAAAGAAACTGAGACACTAAAAAGAAAACTATGATGACATGTTTAGCCACATGTTCTATTCTAGGATACATCAGTGTTAGCTGTAGCCACATTTCAAGAATACAGAATGTCCTTGTTAAGCATCTGTTTCTAATCCAGTTCATTGAAAACATCGCTAAATGTTATTAAACATATTCCTAAGAGTTGAATGCCTACTACTCACAAATGCACAAAAATCAAACGACCTGGGCAAATGAGGAGTATGGCAGTGGCAGGATTCCTGAGTATCATTTCAAAGCAAAGTACCTGTCCACTGGTTCTCATGGAGATCCAAGAATGCACATCTGGATGATATAGTCTCACTAGGCAATGGGAAACCAGTAGGCTAGAGACTGGAACCTTTGAACAGCAGCATAACTTGGGCATTTTACAGCTGGACTTTTGTTCTTTCTTCCTTTGCGCTCCTCTTTAGGATCTATGCACTAGCATTTGAACTGGTCAATACACTGGCCGTTATAACCCAACCAGAAGCTAGGCACAGATGGATGCCCATTATCGGATTATGGTGGATCACTGAAATGAAAAACTGGGAACTCATTTACATCTTATTCTGGTCCCAGAATATAAAGACAGCATCTGCAGTAATCCTAGACTCTGGCCTTGCAGCCACAGTCACGCTCTATGAGCCTAAGATTCTTAGGCATAGAAAACGTACCATTTCAATCTATACTTGCAAAGAAAAGATCCAAAATGTGTAAATGACACAATGCCTGGGTATGTACATTACTTTACTCTGGCATGGTAGGACCATGAACTGGCCAAAAGGACATGCCTGCAGAAGGATAACACCCTAGAGTTTATACAAGAACCATAAAAAAGGCACCAGAAGGAAGTACCCTTGTTTTTATTTCACTGCAACAGCTTTCGCAGTACAATACATCCACTTTAAATGCAAAAGTTAAGCCAGCGTCCTCATGTTTTAAGGCTGTAGGGCTGCAAAGATGTACAATAATTCTTGCTTTACATACTAAATGCAGTTCAGGCACCATTAGGAGTCGCACATACCTGCCAATGGGGTTGGCATAATGGTTAGGATGTTTACCTCGGACACAAGGTACAGGGTTTGAGTCTTACCTCTGGTTTGGGAAATTTGGCTAGGCTTATAAGGACCTGCAAGGGCAGATAGCCTAGTACTACTCTATGAACCTATGAAACACTTGGACACTATATAGCTCACACACCCCTAGACAATTCAGCAAATAAAAATATCCACAAACTTATGCTACTATGTTTGAAAAATTAATGCAAAACACAAAAAAAGCTATTTTTCTCCTATATGTATTTACAAATTGTACACAAAGCTATCTTACTTAAAATGAATAGTACAGTGATTATGGCAAAAACTACAGATACTCACAAGAGAAAGCCTCACGCTCACGTATTGTATTTTACAAATATTTTAAATTCTCTCCTCCTTACTTTTTACATCATCGTTTCAAGTTTTAAGCTATTATTGCCTCAATCTTTTAATATTCACTCTTTGGTCCATAAAAACATTAATGTCACTGAGCTTAAATATCATTACCATCCACAGAAACTTCATGCGGACTACAAATACCTGAACAACTCCGACAGATAACTTTCTCACACTATATTTTTGATAGCAGGAAGTACCCACTTGCATTTGATCTTTGCTGAACTTGGCTATATTTATTTACTAGTCAAAACATTAACATAATGGTTGTATTCATTACTCGACATGGTTTAGTGTCTAAAACAAACTAGCTCTGTTAAAACAGGAGTTAAATCTACGCACATGAATGAGAACAAAACGGTAGGAAGGCTGCTAAAGCAAACCAGGAAGAGACGACTGATGCCTGCTGGATGTACATTTTCCTTAAAAAAAAAAAAACATGAAAACCTCCTCCCTATAAAGGGATTTCAAGCTTGTGGCCTTCAGGCCTAAAGCAGCCCTCAAACAAGCATAATTTTGGCTAAAGGAAACTACTATTCTCTACTATATTCTATACCGACCACCCTTTATGATTTCGAAACTGTGGTCCACAGAAGAATGCCCTAGCCCTTGTTCGACATTCCTGGTTATTTGGATTTACATTCCATTTAACACAAACAATACAGCAAGTGTCCATCTGCTACTGTTTAAAGGCACAAAAAGCTTCAGGGCCTACCAAAAACTAGATCTTGATATTTTTACAACAGAAAATATCTGTGTAAAAATAACCTCCTGACAGAAATTAAATTTACTGTACTCAGAGCTATGGAACTGATACAAGCCATACGTTTCAACCTCTTAGTGCAAAAAATCTGGACAAAGCCTGACAAATTTGGGAGAAAAGGGCCCAAAAAGAGGGACATATTTTAAATATTGCTCTTATAAACTTAGAAAGTTGCTACAGTAATAGGCTTTGTTTTAACATACATTTTCTCTAGGTTGTAAAGTCTGAAACTCAAATGTATGCCATTATTTGGTGACTTCAATCCTCAGATCATCCCAGTGATTTGCCAGAAAACCACACATTTTATGAGGAACAGGCAAAATATATGAGCCAAAAATATGGACAGTTGAGAGATGTTACAAGCAGTGTAGCATCCTTTAAAAATTGAAGATGCCAAGCATGATCCTAATTCTTAATTAATGCCTGTTGTGTATGCCATTTTTGAGATTAATACTCATATTCTAAGTGATGTCACAGAAACAAAATATGCGGAAACAGTGATTGGTTGGCTAAGACTCAAAGACAAAGATGGCTAATGATTACCCATTAAAAGTTTAGGAAAACAAGAAACTGAAGGTACCTTAGAAGAGCATAACACACTTATAATACGGAAAGTTGCTAATCAGTAAAATGTTTACAAATTACTTACGGGACCTGTAAAAGAAATAAAGTGCAGCAGTCGTAGCACTGTGATTAACTTACACAACTGACCAACGAGATATTTTCTGCTTGGCGGTACAAGACAGATATGAACTGATCACCTCTTTAACCGACTGACAAAATGGATTTTTGATTACAGCATACTGGAGTGCACATGTCAAACAGCAGCTATGAAGATGGCAAGTTTATTCATTTTGCTTTACGTATAGCATATGAAATGTGCAAACTAAGAGATACAAGACCTAAAACACAGTTTAATGTCTAATGTAACTTCTTCCTTTACAATCTCTTCTGTGTCATGCCACACTGAAAAACTCTTTACCATAATCTCTGATAGAACGCAGCATATTGGATATATATGTCACTTTAATTAAAGAAGCACCTACTAGAAGAATAGACATGATCTTATTTCATTCAGATAATTTGTTACAATAACAAAATGTAGTTACCACTGCAACTGTACACCACAGCTTTCTGGTGAAAAATGCCACCTTGTACTTATCCATACATTAAGATTTTTAGAATGTTTTTAAAATATACTAATACTTAACTGCACTGACATCCCTTCTTTTAGATTTTGAAAGTGATGAACTGGGAATGCGTGGTTTATTAAGATGCTGTTCAAATAAAGAATACATAAAATTTTAAAAGAAAGTGATTTATAAAATACAGCAAATGCAATTCCTTTAAAACCATTTCCAAAACTATTCCAAAATGAATTAGAACATTTCAGTCAGGTGCTTGTAGTGGTGAATTCAATTGTGTATGGCAATTTTATTAATGAAGTAGGGAAGGCTACACCAAAAATGACACTTCAGCTTCAAAGAGATGAGGAATAATGACCAGATACTCTGTTAAAAACTGCTGTACACTGCATATGCTCTTAGTAAACAAGACAAACGATCAGATGCGTTAAGAATCCCTTGGTCATTTCCCACTACGATGAGTGCTTTTGTCATAAAATTGCCATGAATCACACCTCACAAAGCTCAACTGCTCAGAAACTCACTTCCCAGTATGCTTTTACATTACACAACTGCAAAGCAAGATTGTGCTTATGTGAACATTTTTTCACCCTTTTTAGGATTTTTCTCTTTGCACAGCTGGGATAGAGTGCTGCTAGAATTCGTAGAAGGTGAAGCCAACCCACACCACAAGTGACAGGTATAGTAGGGCTTGCTCTCCTGCAAAAAATGATGTTTAAACTTGTCACCCACAGGTTCAGTGGGCAAGTTGTTCAATGAGTCTGACTTTTCCAGTTTTCTGTTGGTTGGTTTGGTCATGCGTTTACTTCTTAAAGTGGATCCCCAAAGCTGTTTTTTGTGTGGAGGGGCACAGAAGGTAATTTAAAGGATTTTGTCAAAGAAATGAATGACAGCACAAGTTTTTTTAAATTTTCACTGGAATATGATTTTTTCAGGATTATTTAGATTTAGGCATCGGTGCTGCAGTAGCGTTGTCGCCTCACAGTAAGACGCTGTCCGGTTCGATTCTCAGCTAGAGCGTCTTCTGCGTGGAGACATGCATGAATGGGCGACGTTGAAGGTTGTGCGTCAGGGCTGGTAACTCGGCATGTAAAAATCAACTACCAATCATTAGCGGACTGGAGTTCCGCTGTGGCGACCCCTAACCGGGAAAAGCCGAAAGACTCAACATATAGATTTAGGCATCATTAAGGAACAAGGACAGACATTAAGTACAGTTATAAGTTACAAGAATGTGGCTAGTAATAGCTTACTTAATACACTAGCATGCACCATACGTACGTCAAACATAATATAGTGAAGGGGCAGCTGATTAGGGTAGAGAGACTCACAAGTGATGCTAGCAAAATAGATTTGTGGGAGAATTACATGAGAGGTTCAAGCACAGGGGATATCCCAGTAAGATAGTTAGCAATTTATTAGGATTAGAAGGTGTAAGAAAACAGACTAGGGAAGGAGAAGAAAGGGTAAAGCAGGACAAGAGATGGCAAGCGGCCATGCCGTTAATCTTCACAGTGGACATGAAGCTATCAAAGGAATTATTAATAATACTTGGAGGATTAGTAGCAAATAAAGAAGTTAAGGCTGCAGTGGGAGAAGAACCCATATACATTAACAAAAGGGCTAGGAATTTTAGAGATTCTAAAAAACAAACATGCACCCAGTAATAGTAGAGTTAAGGGTATGTATAAGTGTTTAGACTGCAAAGAGTGCAGATTTATAGCAGAGGGACCTTATGTAGAAGTAAGTACCTAGGAAAAAAACATTACAGTGCCAGGTAGGTTCACATGCAGTTCAGAATTTGTGGTATACATGGCAAAGTGTCTAGCATGCAATTCCTTCTACATAGGAAAAAACAGATCACTGAAAAGGAGAATTTATGAGCATTATTATGGAATAAAAAATAAAGATTACAATAATGCATTATTCAAACATACATTAGAATGTTCCAAGTGTTCAAAGTTTTTGTTTTCAGTAACAGACTATGTTTCTCCTGATTTTAATGGGGACAAAGAGGGAGAGCTTGAATATAAAGAGCTTAAATGGCAGATTCTGCTCAATGCTCTTAACAAACCTGGTCTTAATAGTGGGGTGAATTATAAAGTTGTTTTACGCAGAAAAGCAAAGTACAATAAATGCAAGTAGAAATGCAAAGTACAATAAATGCAAGTAGAAATGCAAAGTACAATAAATGCAAGTAGAAATGCAGTTTTTATAAGTGTCTTATAGTAGTGTTTTTAGTTTATGTTATTTATCTTATTTGTATAAAACATTAATTGGTTAATTGAATAGTAATTTTTTGTTACTGGAGGGTATTTAAGTGTCTTCCATTGGGATTATGGGGGTTTCTGATGGACATTTTCATGGCTGAAAGTGCTTAAAGTCTGTATTTGTGTCAATAAAGGAAGTTTTCTTTGGGATTCACCACTTGGCAGCTTTGGATTTTATTGCAACACCTTGCAAGTGCTTTTTTGTATATTCAACTTTGAACCTTCTCTTGTACAGAGGCATATTTTCAGTTTGTCTTTCATTGGTGTTATACTTTACTGAAATATGCTTCACCTTGCTGCCAATAGAGAGGAGGAGGGGGAAGAGACATTAGATCTCACTATACATCCAGATAGTACAGTTGTGTACACTTACCATAAATGTAGATGTTTGAGTGTATTCACTGTTGCAGTCATCACATTTGGGTTATCCGCCTGCAGGTAGCCCTCAGTCAGACTGAATACCAGAGTCTTGGGATTTCTACATCAGATGCTGTCACTTCTTCCATGACGTCAGGTTGTCAGGGGTATAAAACACGCAGCCGATGTCATTACATCAATTTTTCTTGTCCCAGATGTCAGAAGCCCCCAAAATAGGAAGCAATTGCATGGTATGGAACACCTCCAGCAAAAAGCAAATACCAATGATATAAGGTATGCCAAACAAAAAAGATAAGTAGAAGTAAAGAGAAGTCAGGGGGGCTGGAGGGAGGGTAACCAGGACTGCAACAGTGAATACACTCGAACGTCTACTTTTATGATGTGTACACAACTGTACTATGTTCTTCATGTTTAACTTTTGCAGTCATCACATTTGAGTTGATTCCCTAAGCTAAGGATGGATGGAGGTAGTTAAGAAGCATTAGGGCTGGCAATCATGCCCTGTAAGACTGCTGTGGCAAATCCAGCTCTGGATTCAGAAACGATAGGCAAGTGGTAATGCTTGGTGAAAGTGTGTACAGAGCTCCAGGTTGCAGCTTCCAGGATGTCCCTGGTAGGGACTCCCCTGAGAAATGTTGTAGAGGTTGATGCAGCCCTAGCGGAATGTGTTGCAATCCCTTGTGGGGTAGGTTTCCTATGGTGTTTGTAGCAGAAATGGATGCAGTATGCTACCCATTTAGAAATGGTTTGCTTTGAAATGGCCTTGCCCTCTGCCCCTGCAGCAAAGCTGACTAGCAGTTGGTCAGATTTTCTGAGAGGCTTAGTCCTGTCCAAATAGAACCTAAGCTGCCTGTGCACATCCAGGGAGTGCATGATCCTTTCCTCTTTATTCTGGGGATTAGGAAAAAAGTTGGCAAATGAATGGATTGCTTTAAAGCCACACTAGATACCACCTTGGGCATAAATGATGGGTTAGTCCTAAGGGAAACCCTGTCTGCATGGAAGATAATGAAGGGTTCCATGGCCATAAGGGCCTGCAATTCAGACACTCTTCTTGCTGAAGTGATGGCTAGAAATAAAGCTGTTTTTCATGAGAGGAATTTTAACTCTGCTGTAGCAGCAGGTTCAAAGGGCGGAAGCGTGAGCTTTTCCAATACAAAGTTAAGGTCCCAGGCTGGAGTGGGAGCTCTTCTGAGGGGGGGGGGGTCTTAAATTTTTAGCTCCTCTCAGAAAATGTTTGCCAGAGGATGAGAGAAGAGGGGTGGCTCGGTATTATAATGAGCTGAGATGGCAGAGGCATGAATCTTAATTGAAGAGAAGGGATAGGCCTTTGTGGATCATTTCTGTTAAGTAATCTAGTATATGAGGTAAGCTGGGCACAGTTGTGTCCATTCCCTATGACTGGCTCCAGGAACAGTATCTTTTCCACTTTTCTGAATAGGATTTTCTAGTACTAGGTCTCCTTGCCTCAAGAATGACATCCAGCACCTGCTTACTGAGGGTTACTGGTGATGAGTTCAGGGGATGAGCCAGGCTGCTAGGTTCATGGCCTGTAGCTGAGGGTGCAAAATCTGGCCCTCCTGCTGGGACAGAATGGAAGAGGTCTGAGGCAGGTGCCATGGTGGTACTACTGTCAGACTGCACAAAAGAGGGTACCAGTGCTGGTGTGGCCAGTCTGGTGCAATCAGGATTATCTTTGGCTTGTCCTGTTTGAACATTAGTAGAACCTTCGAGAGGAGGAGCAGAGGGGGAAAGGCATAGATTGAAAGGCTTTCCCAGGTAAAGGACAGGGCATCCACTTTCTAAGCTTGGCTGTGGTGAGTTCTGGTGCAATATTTGCTCAATTAATAGTTCTGAGGGGAAGCAAAGAGATCCACCTCTGGTGCCCCCCACCTGTTCCTCAAAAGCTTGAATATTTTGGGTTCCAGTTTCCACTCGTGTGGGTCCATGAGATTTCTGCTCAAGTCTGCCAGTGAATTTAGTTTGCCTGGCAGGAATTGAGCTTGCAAGTGCACTTGGTTGCTCAAGGCTGTGTTCCACAGAGCCATGGCTAATCTGCAGAGTGGGTAGGAATGGGTTCCCCCCTGCTTGTTTATGTACCACATAACTGTGGTGTTGTCTGTCTTTACCAATAGTTGTCCTGGAAGAATAAGGCCTTTGAAAGCTGTCAGAGCATTCTGTACAGCTAACATTTCTTTTTGATATGAAGGTGCACTTGCTTTGGGCTCCATTTGCCTTGAATGCAGTGTCCTGCCATGTGAGCCCCCCCCCCATGCATAGTCTGATGCATCTGTTGTTAGGGTTTGGGTGGCAGGGGGTTGAGTGAAAGGGAGTCCCTTGTTGTGGTAGCAGGCCTTTGCCCACCAAAGGAACTCTGTCCTTAGGCAAGGAATGATAGGAATCAGTGTTTCCAGGTCCTGAGAATGTTGACACCAGAGACTTTTTAAGTACCATTGAAATTTCCTCATATGCAGTCTTGCATATGGAATTAGTAGAATGCAAAAGGCCATGAACCCTAGGGCTTGCAGTATTTTTCTTGCAGATATCTGGGTTTTGGTGGCCAGTAGATTGAAGTAATTTGTGAAATAAATTTGTTTTTGTGGAGTGAGGAATGCCATCTGGGAAGTTGTGTTCAAGCTTGCTCCCAGGAATACAATCTGATAGCTGGGTACCAGATGTGATTTCTTTTTGTTGATGGTGTACCCAGTGAAGTAAGAAATCTCTTCACAAATGTCAGGTGCTGTAGTAGCAATTCCTGACGGTCTGCCTGAATCAGGCAATCGCCCAAGTATGGGTAAATTTGAATTCTTCTCTGCTTGCAATATGCAATGGCTGGAGCTAAGCATTTTGTGAATACCCTGGGCACAGTAGATAAGCCAAAGGGAAGTGGAGAGAACTGCCTGCTCTGAAACGTAGGTATTTCCTGCAAGATTCCCTCATGGGGATGTGCAGATAAGCGTCTTTTAAGTCTAGGGTTGCTAGCCAGGAGTCCTTGGCTAGCATAGGAAGCAGCTGTTGGAGAGTAAGCATTTTGAATCTTGGAATCACCAGAAAGGTGTTGAGAATAGACAGATCCAGGATAAGATGCCAAGAGTTTTCTTTTCTGGATACCAGAAACAGTCTGGAATAAAAGCCCTTGTCCCTTTGTTCTGCTGGGACAGGTTGAATAGCGTTGATACCGAGAAGAGAAAGCACTTGCTTTTGGGCCTCTGCCCACTGGTTTGAGGGGAGGTCTGGCCATCCGCTTGGGGTTGGAAGTGAGTGGAAGTGGAATCTGTATCCCTGGGAAACAATGTTTAAGCCCCATCTGTCCTGGGTAATGTACTCCCAGTTTTTGACATGCAGGGCATGTTTCCCTCCTAAAGGTGCAAGTACTTGGGCAAGGCTTGGAAGAGTTAAGGATAAGTCTTTGTGAGATTTTACCATAGGATGGAGGCTTACCAGTCTCTGTTTTGGACATGGGAGCACTCCATTGCTTAGATCTGTGCATACCCTGAGACTGTAGTCTTGGTGGTCTGCTGTCCCTGGGTTTGGACTGGGAAGGTCTGGGAGGGACTGGAAAAGACCAGTTTTTAGAAGGCCAATGCCTACCAAATCTAGGTGGCTGTACTTGTAAGAAATCTTTAACAGTTTGCATAGATTTAGCTTTTACCTTCATCCTTATGAGGACTTCTTCTGCTTTATTGCCAAATAGACACTCTTGGTTTAATGGTGCATCTAGTATTTTTTCTTTGACATGGTCTGGCAAGGTTTGTTCCTTAAGCCAAGCATGCCTTCTAAGAACAGACCCAGTGACAGCAGCCCTGCAAGATGCTTCTAAGGCATCAAAACCACATTGTAAAGTATGTTTACCAACCGGTTAGCAGAATGCATTAACTCTTGTAAATCTTTATGCTCTGCACAATCAGGAATCAACAACATTTTCTGTTTAATTAGTTCCATAATATGTTGCTGATACTTTAAAATATGAAACTGGCAATTTAAAGCCCTGATGGCAAGAGTAGCAGAGGTGTATACCTTCTTACCCCATCTGTCTAAAGCCTTTGAATCCCTGTCCGAAGGGGTAGGATTTTTGGCTGTAGTAGCCTTAATGCCTTTAGGTCCCTGGGAAATGGTCTCTGGATCAGCAGCAGGATTCTTAAAGAGGAATTTGTGGGAGTCAGGTACTCTACTCTTATAGTACCTATCAGGTTTCTGGAGCTGGAGGCAAAGTATGAGGGGTAAGGCTGAATTCCAAGAAGACATCATCTACAATTTCCCGAATAGGAGGGATAGCTAGAGGTCTGTGCTGAGGCAAGTTTAAAAATTCCCTGAGTCTCTTTTTGGACTGAGAGTAGTCCTGTCTCTCCCAGCCTAAATGCTCTCTAAGGGTATGCAGGGTTTCACCAAAAGAAAAATCTTCTGGTGGAGAAGCAGAGGGAATGGAATCCTCTGCATCAGAATCCTCATAGGGTATGTCCTGGTAATCAGAAGGGTCAGAGTTATCAGACTACTGATCTGAAGAATCAGAAGGAAAATCAGTTTTAGGTCTTTTTGAGGGAGAAGGTGGACTTGCCCTAATTAAAGTAATAAGGTCTTCAGCCATTCTAAGCATTTGTTTTTGTGGCATGTGGGTCCGAGAATGTGCTTTGGTCGGTTTCCTAGGCGTAGTGCAAACTCTAGGCCTGAGAAATTTGGTATTTTTGGTTTGAAACAAAGTCGGTTTAATATGAAAATCGGAAGGCCTGAATACACCATCAGAATATGGTGTCTACACAGTGGCTCTGGACCCATCCAAGATAGAGACATCTGCAGGTTCCATAGTCGAAAAAGTATCTCGCAGCATACTGGACTTCAAATGGGTTTCAGTAGTGGCCTGGAAATCTGTAGAAGCAGGCATCAGGGGCTGCAAAAGCACCTCACTGAGTACAGGCGGACTGGGGACTAGCTTAACGGTAGGGTCATCGGCAGGTTTGGACCTATGCAGTCTCTGTCTTTATCCTTATGTTTTTTCAGAAGATCGGTGGTCAGATGGCTTATCGAAGCCATTTTGGAATACAGAGATCAAGAGCAAAATTTAGTGACAAAAATAGCCCGACGACAAATAGTTCGGGTGTTGAACAAGGCGCAAACCCGACAGTGAGTGACAGCTTGGTCTGGGCCTAAACAGGTGCGCATTAAGAATGAAAATCTCTGTGAGGTATTTGCTTTCCACAGGCAAGACAATTATTAATTTTTTCTGACATCGGTTAGAGCAAGAGAAAAGGAATCCCCAAAGAGGTACTTATCTTTTAGAAGACTTCAGGTCTGAAACTCGAAAAATGAAAATTTCAAGAGGCGGCCGACCAGCACTTGCGAACTGCTGATGCTTCGGCCACTGCACGGCAAGAAAGACTGATGTAATGGCATCGGCTGCATGTTTTATACCCCTGACGACCTGACGTCATGGAAGAAGTGACAGCATCTGACGCAGAAATCCAAAGGCCATGGTATTCAGGCTGACTGAGGGCTACCTGCAGGCAGATAACCCAAATGTGATGACTGCAACAGTGAAACATGAAGAACATCCTATGGATACTCCAGACTTGGCAAGGCAAGAAGAAATTGAATTGCCTTAGAAATCAAGTAACAATGGAAACAGCAATAAATGGACAGAATTGGTCAAAAACATAATGACCGCACTAGTTATCAATCCACCCGAAGAGGCATAAGTCTTTTCGGTTCCAGAGGGCATGCCAAAGGTCTATTTAAACAGACTGGTTATCTAAAGTTGAAGGTTGTGTGTTAGGCCCGGCAAGCCAGCACGTAAAACTCTATTGCCAATCATTAGCGGACCAGAGTTCCGCTGTGGCGACCCCTAACCGGGAAAAGCTGAAAGACAGTTATGGCTTATTGGGAGACAAATCTCTTGCCTCACATAGCAGGGTACAACAATCTTTTATGTTACTACAGATTTACTGATTTGTTTTTTTGTGTGGAGGGGCACAGAAGGTAATTTAAAGGATTTTGTCAAAGAAATGAATGACAGCACAAGTTTTTTTAAATTTTCATTGGAATATAATTTTGTCAGGATTATTTAGATTTAGACATCATTAAGGAACAAGGACAACAGACATTAAGTACAGTTATAAGTTACAAGAATGTGGCTAGTAATAGCTTACTTCATTACACTAGCATGCATCATATGTACGTCAACCATAATATAGTGAAGGGGCAGATGATTAGGGTAGAGAGACTCACAAGTGATGCTAGCAAAATAGATAGATTTGTGGGAGAATTACACGAGAGGTTCAAGCACAGGGGATATCCCAGTAAGATAGCAATTTATTAGGATTAGAAGGTGCAAGAAAACAGACTAGGGAAGGAGAAGAAAGGGCAAAGCAGGACAAGAACTGGCAAGCGGCCATGCCCTTAATCTTCATAGTGGACATGAAGCTATCAAATGAATTATTAATAATTGGAGGATTTTAGTAGCAAACAAAGAAGTTAAGGCTGCAGTGGGAGAAGAACCCATATACATTAATAAAAGGACTAGGAATTTTAAAGAGATTTTAGAAAACAAACATGCACCCAGTAATAGTAGAGTTAAGAGTATGTATAAGTGTTTAGACTGCAAAGAGTGCAGATTTATAGCAGAGGGACCTTATGTAGAAGTAAGTTGGTATGAAAAAAACATTACAGTGCCAGGTAGGTTCACATGCAGTTCAGAATTTGTGGTATACATGGCAAAGTGTCTAGCATGCAATTCCTTCAACATAGGAAAACCCAATAGATCACTGAGGAGAATTCATGAGCATTACTATGGAATAAAAAAGAAAGCTTACAATGAAGCATTGTTCAAACATACATTAGAATGTTCCAAGTGTTCAAAGTTTTTGTTTTCAGTAATACACTATATGTCTCTCCTGATTTTAATGGGGACAAAGAAGAAGATCTTGAATATAAAGAGCTTAAATGGCAGATTCTACTCAATGCTTATAACAAACCTGGTCTTAATAGTGGGGTGAATTATGAAGTTGTTTTACGCAGAAAAGCTAAGTACAATAAATGCAAGTATAATTGCAGTTTTTGTAAGTGTCTTATAGTAGTGTTTTTAGTTTGTGTCGTTATTTGTGTAAAACATATTAATTGGTTAATTGAATAGTAATTTTTTGTCATTGAAGGGTATTAAGTGTTTGCCTCTGGGATTATGGGTGTTTCTGATGAAGGCCATTTTCATGGCCGAAAGCACTTAAAGCCTGTATTTGTGTCAATAAAGGAAGTTTTCTTTGGGATTCACCACTTAGCAGCTTTGGATTTTATTGCAACATCTTGCAAGTGCTTCTTTGTATATTCAGCTTTGAACCTTCACTTGTACAGAGGCATATTTTCAGTTTGTCTTTCATTCACTAAATACTAAACTACAACAGTGACTTCTCACTGGGAAGGTATATTTCAGATTATTGGCATACAAGTGGTCCTCGTATGTAGTAATTTTCTCTTTTATCGTGTAATTTATACACGATACAATATTAAATTAATTGACAGACTGCAACAAGAGATACAAAACCAAGAGAGGCAGCTGCAAAAAAAAAATGAATATATACTCTAGGATAGCAGTAGTTCAACATAGTAGATAAACATTTATGCTCAGGGATAACATAAAGTCACCATACTATGACAATGGATTTAAACTCAAGGATAGCAGTAACTCAGCATACAGAAGAATAATGAAGACTTTTTACTTGGAAGTGCACTCATCAAGGTATGAGCCAACATTTGGCCAAATCAGTTTCTGATTCATAGTTATATAAAGTACATAAGTCAGGGGAAAATATACTGCCTTTTTCTCACTTGCATATCAGCATAAAAGTACTAGAAAGAACCTTGTACCCTGCTTTTAATATATATCTAGTGTCTGTAGTTCATCGACCGGTACAAGCACTACTACTACTACAAAGTTCCTGTCTTAAATTATTATAGTACATTGGGGGGGGGGGGGGAGTAGCAGCATGCAGAAACATATGGTACAACTTCCAGAAAGTGCAATAAAATGTACTTGCCTGCTTAACTACAAGTCAAAGGGGAGATGAAAAACAAAAAGCTTGGCCATTTTTTGAAAACACAGCAATGGATATTTTAGAGATGAAGGTCAGTAAAATAACTGAAAAGTAGGTATTTTGGTTATTTAAAGCCATGTTGACAAAGGGCCTACATTGTAATGGCAGAGGAATATTTTCAACTATAAGCCCAGCAATAATAATGCAGCAAGGTTCTTGCAGAAGTGCTGTGTTACAAAGCTCACTTTCTTGCTGATTTAAAAGTTTTGGCTAATAAAACTAACTTAAAAGGCTGGAGTACAATGGCATTAACAATTAACTGTGCTCCCTGTTTTTATTTCCAATCCTTCAGGAAACAAATTTAGCCTAAACCATACATGCACATTTATAAACTTTGAAATAAAGTGTTGCACTGGTTAGCATTGCTGCCTCACAGCCCTTGCTTTATCCACTTGCTTCCTGGAAGGTGGCTTGCCTTCTGCAATGATTCTGCATGTCCTCCCAAAGTTTGCATGGGCTTTAGACCCCTTCCTCCTGCTTCCCCAACACATGCAAACAGGTGAATTCAGACATCTAAAATGCCTGTAGAGTACAGTGAACAGTGTGAGAACAGTGTGAAGCATACCATTTGATGGACTTGTGTTCCATCCAGGACTGGTTCTCTGCCTCACTCCCAACAAATTGTTTGAATAAGCTTTGATTCTCCCTGACCCCCTGCACTCTTGACAGCAACTGGGATACAACTTATCATCTGTTTGCATACTTTAATATCCATGTGGCAAAATTATTTTAGATTCATAGGTAAGTAGTATGCTAGCTGCCCTCATGGGACATTTTGAGCCTGGCCAATTTTCCTCAAAAGTGAGATTCAAACTCTGCAGCTAGGAGTTTGTGAGGCAAACTCAAACATTTTGCCAACTCCCAACCCTAGCAAGGGAGATTACTTTAAAGTACAACATACAATGAACACACAGTGCAGTTACACAAAAACACAGATGTCTCTGTGGCACAGAATGATAGAGCCCTATCTGTACCACAGGCAACATGAGTCTGATTGATGCCCATAAGATTTAACAGCCAGTACGGGAGGGATGCAAGCCAACACTAAATGCCAGCTTGTCTAGTCTAGACAGAAGGCCGATTGTCTCATCCAACCACAAAGCATCTTCTGCACAATGCCTATAAATGGACTCCATCCACAGATATTCAGAAGTTGAAGCCCCCCCCAAAAAAAAAAAAAAAAAAAAAAAAAAAAAAACAGATGCGCTTTGTTTGAGCACTGTGGGTATATAGAAGCAAGAATATGTGCTCAAACTCAGCACTGTGCACTTTATACCATATCAGATGTCAACAAGTGAAAGGTGGCGAGGTGTAGACACTTCAAAAAATTCTCCTAGGTCCCTCCGTAGTACCCTTTCAACATATGATGCAGGATGCGGAGCTATAAGATGGGGATGGATGGGACTGCCTCCTTAGGTGAAAAGTAAGAATATCAATATTATAACATTTTTATTATTATTTTTTTTTCCAAAAAATGTTTTTTTTATTTTATAAAACAATGAATTTAACAGATCAAATAAGAGTGAAATGAATTAACTATTTACAGAATATACAATGGCCTCAAATCAGATAGACAAAAGGAGTACAATCATAGATATACAGACAAATAATAAAGATTGTTATGCAAAGACAAACCAAATTAAAACTTGGGTTCTTGCTTCCTCTCTTCTTATGAAGATAAAGTTGTGTCCGTTTTAAGCGTCTCAGTTAGGGAGAGAATTTTCTCCCAAGGATTATTAGTCCATTTCTTCGGAAAGATTCTCATTTCCTTGACATTCATTTCCAACAGTGCTACTTCTTTCAATAGAGTTAGAAAATCATCAAATGTTGGGTTGATAGAGGAGTTCCATTTCCTTGTGATACATTTTTTGAGACTGACATTGTAGTCCAAAGAAGATAAAGATCTTTCCTTTTCTTAAGTGTTTTCATTTATATTCAGAAGAATTAATGACTTTGACAAAAGGAAAGAATCAGTAAAAACAGCTTGCAAAAATTTACCAATATCCTCCCAACATTTCTTAATATGAAGACAGTCATATATAATATGTGATCAATCCGCATTACATTTTAAGGAACATCTCCAGTATATTGTATCATTAGTATTTTTAAATCTAGCTATTTTATTGGGGGTGTAAAAGGCTCTATGCAAGAATTTCCATGCAAAGATTTTCCAACTTTGTACATTTGAAGTTAACTTATTTTTATTATTTTTTAATACCTTTTCCTAACTCCCCTCCCTCATGCGAGTCAAAGATCACTGTATTCACACTGCCTTAGCTCATAACCTGGTAACTTTCTCACATTCCAGTACACCGCAATCAAGAAAGGTGTTAGGGTCTCTCACATTTGTGACATATCTGCTTCTACAAAATGTTACAGTGTCAGTCAACACACCCCTCTTTTCATAAAGCATCTCAGAAAAAGGGTTCTGTAATGCATGGCAGCATCATGTTGCTAAAGACATGCAGCTCAAGTTTTTTTTTTTTTTTTTTTAACTCAACAGTACACTGTTAAATGCTGGACTGCAGAAAATCTTGCTTTAAGCCACAGCACTATTCTAACAACTATGTTGCCGACAACATTGGTTTCAATTTTATTTTATTTTATCCATTTATTTTTTTAAATACTGGGTCACTGTGCAGTTTAGGTACTTCAGAAGAGCTCTTATTGCTGCAGAACAATTTTGTGTTAACAAGTGGTCCATCTTACAAATATTAAGCAGAATGTCACAGCTCCGGTCACAGGAGTAGCAAAAAGCCAAATGTTTTCCACAATTATTTACAATACTTTACTTAACTGTTGTTATACAGTTCAATGCAAAATGTTGCAACTCCTATCAGGACATCCACTCATATAATATAGTCCCAGTTACAGTATAGCAGTTTCTGCAATTCAGAATAGTGTCCACAACGTCAGTCTTGCTGCTGGGGGGACGGGCTAGGATGCAACATGATTAAGTCACCTCAAACAGCAAAGTCTATGCACTATATCTCTGACAGAAGTGGAAAGAATTCTCCCATAGAGGGATGAAAGGCTATATTTGGTGTGTGTGTGTGTGTTAGGTGGTAGAGACTATGGTAAAAATAAAGATACAGAAAACAAATTCATGTCTCTCACTGAAATCATCCCACCTGTACCTTTCTTCCCCCACTACCCACCCCACCATTCACCTCTATTCCTTACTCATCTCCACCTCTTCCTCCCACTAACCTTTCTTTACTAAAATTATCTCCTCTAATGACACAGTACTCTAATTCTATCTATCCCACTACACTACCTAGCACTTGTCTCCAACCACCTGCTCTCTATTTACAGCTTGGCTTTAAAAAAAAAAATTCAATACCTCCTGTAACCATACGTAAACTGCCTTCAAAATGCTCTGTTGTCCTTGGACAACAGTCCAATATGCGTTACCAGTCCTTTGGAATCAGCAGCTCATTGCATTAAATTTTCCATAACTGTGATGTAAACGTCTCTATAACCAGTTTTTTCTTCCTACCTGAATTTTTGTAACAGTTGTTGCATAATCATTTTTTTACTTTGAAGTGTTTGTTCTGTTATAAAAATTGATGATTGTTATGTTATCTGGAGCTTTTCTCCCCGGGTCTCTGCTGAAAAAGGGCAATTAGCTCAGTCGGACTATCCCGGTCAACATATTTCAAATAAATAAAACAATACCAATAAGAAAAATGTGCAGATCTATGAACTGATGCAATGCTAAAAGTCCAGGATATAATACGTATGCATTAACTGACACTGTGTGTACATGTATGTATGTAAATATCTATATCTCTATATGGGTCTACTTCGAAATCCCGATGCCCAGATCATTGAAGTTTAAAATCCCAAGATGGAAATCACAAAACCGTGGAAACTCGAATGTTGGATTTTTACTAGGGTGAGTAAACACTGGCCAAATGGAAATGAAGCTCACGCTGAGGTAAGTAAAACCCACCTAGATGGGGGGGGGGGCTGCACCCCCCAAACTATATATACCAACTCCGAGATCTCACTAAAGTGGAGAAAAGGGCATGTGGGGCAAGTGTCAACTTACCCTAGTAAAAAAAGTTTCATGATTTTTGTCTCGGGATTTTAAACGTCGATCTAAGTGTTGGGATTTCGAAGTAGACATATACATACATATATAATTATATAATCATAGGATGTTACTAGGCTTTTGATCCTGAGGCCCTTATAAGCCCAGCCAGAAGTTTAACCCATGTTTAGAAAAATTAGCACCCAAAGCCCCTGTCCAGCAGAGACACAAGTGGAATCCCAGGGGTGCATTTTCTGTTTCTTATCCAGGTTTCGCTTAAAAGGGATAATGAGGTACTCTGCTTGACATGGAGAAGGAGTCTAGTGCACAGATGGGGGAGTCTCTGGGACACAAATCTGTCCCGCCAACCAGTCCTATAGATGTCACAGACCAGGTTGCGGTCACCGTGTCCGGGTTGAGTGGAGCTCGACTTGCGGATATGCAGCAGTCCCATCAAGGCAGGGTCTGAGATTGCTTTGTATGCTAGACAGAGGTCACCTCTGATGAGTCTGTGTGAAACAGAGTACAGGGACAGGACTTTTAGCCTATCTGTGTAGGGTAAATGTTTGAGGCTGGATCCTTCTGCTGAGGAACCTCTGTGGTCTCTCCAACTGCTGCATGTGCTTTGTGAGGTACATGCCGAAGGGGGCATTGTACTCAATAATTGACCTTATAAGGGAAGAATAAAGGGATGTTATGACCTCCTTGCCCCTGGATAAGATACCCTTACTTATGAGGTGGGCCATGTAGAAAGCTTTCTGTACAACAGAAACATGGTGGTCAAAAGTCAGGTTGCTATCAACCTGGGTGCCCAAATTCCTCATGACTGATTGTGTGCTTAGGATGTTGTTATTATTAATTAATATGTGCGGACATCACTCAATCCAAAGGGGATGATGATGCATATTTTGGCATTCAGCTTGAGGCCATGTTTCTGGGACCAGTCATTTGTTTGGGTGAGCCCCTCTTGGAAGACGTCCACATCACTTGGGGAATTGATGATCATGCCCAGCTTGCAGTCATCTGCATACTTGGTCAGCCATAGCCCACTGGTTTTGGCCTGCACCTCAAAGAAGTATATCCCAAATAACAGAGGCCTCAAAACTGATCCCCCTGGGTACGCTGCTCATTACAGGTCTACTGTTTTAAGTGGGTTCTATCAGTGAGCCAGTTTGCTACGCATCTGGTAACATAGGGATTGATGTCTACTTGAGACAGTTTATCTATTATGCCTGAGTGGGGAATAGTGTCGAAGGCTTTGGCCAGGTCAAGGTAGGCGGTGTGCACCATCTTCCTCTCATCCATGACTTTAGTGACTGTCTCAAAGAAGTCGACCAGCTCTAACAGTCATGACCTCCCCTTAAAGCCAAACTGTGTGGGGTCAAGTGTTTGGAGGTTGCCAATGTCCCTGTTAATGAGGACCATGATAATCCATTCCATGGCCTTGCAGATCAGGCTAGTTAGGCTGATGGGTCTATAATTTCCAAGATGAGTGGACGCTCCACCTTTGCGTAAAGGGATGACAGTGGCTGTCCACCACTAAATTGGGACAAAGCCAGGGTAGAGAGAATGGTGGAAACAAGAATGAATAAATGTATTTTGTTAGCACATATAACATTCAAAGTGAAGACGTTAGCAGTATTGTAAGATATTATTAGAATTTTCTCCACAAAGATGGGGGTTTGAGTAAAATTTTGAGTAAGCACCTTATGATGTCATACAGAGAAGTTTAAAGGACATGTTTCTTCATGGAAATTTTGTCTTACCAAAAAGTAACTCCAGTGTTTGTCCAACATCTATGGGCACTTATAAATGCAATAGTTGTTCTATTTGCAAATATATATCATATGTTCCTTTGACTATATGAATAAAATCAAATATGTACCAAGGGGACGTTTTTCATGCAACATCAAGGAGGTTATTTATGCCTTAAGATGCATGTATGTTTCTTTTATATTGGTGAAACAAAAAGTTGTAAAGTGAGGTTAATGGAACAGATCAGTGACAAAAAAAAAAATCAAAAGAAAGACAAGATTTTGGCATGTCATAGGTTCATAATACTAGGCTATCTGCCCAAGGGCATTTATAAGCCTAGCCAGAGTGTGTTTGGCTTTCGCCACCCATTTTAAATTAATTTTGCTATGCCCTTTTTCGAGGTTAGTATACTGTGCCTCTGTCTAACAGTGACACAGAAGTGCTACCCGGGGTAAACCTATGATCTCCCATCCACTCATCAAGATTCCTCTTGAAGAGAGTCAATAAGGGACTCTGCCTAACCTGGACTGGGATTTTATTCCAGAGTGAAGGGAGCCTCTGGGTTATGAATCTGTCCCTCCAGCATGTCCTATTTATTTCAGTGCTGAGGTTCAAGTCTCTCGAGCGCGTAGCTCAATGGGATTTGGATTTTCTGAGGTGCAGCATGTCCATTAATTACGGGTTGGACATGGCTTTATACGTCAGGCACAGATCGCCTCTGAGCAGGCGATATGCCACTGAGTAGAGCTGGAGTTTCTTTAACCAGGCAGCATATGGCATCTGTTTGAGCCCTTTGATCCTCTTGGTGAGGTACTTTTGGGGTCTTTCCAGTTGCTGCAGGTGTCTGGTAAGGTACATCCCAAAAGGGGCATTGTACTCAATTATGGGCCTGATGAGGGATGAGTAAAGAGGCACGATGACCTCCCCTGATCTAGATGTGAATCCCTTCATGATTAGGTGGGCTATAGAAAATGTTTTTCTAACCACTTTGGCCATGTGGTTGTCAAATGAGAGATTGCTATCAACTTGGGTCCCCAGGTCTCTAATTACTTCTTCTGTACTTAATGGATTACCACCTATGTGGTAATTTGTGGGCACTTTGTTTTTGCCAAAGGGGATGACTATACACTTTTTGGCATTTAGCTTGAGGCCATGGCTCTGGCACCAGTTGTCTGTTTCTATGAGGCCCTTTTGGAGGATGCTTGTGTCGGCTGGAGTGTCTATTATGGCGTCCAGTTTGCAGTCATCTACGAACTTGGCCAGCCAAAGTCCTTCCGTGTTGGCCTGTACCTCCGAGAAATATATACCGAACAAGAGAGGTCCCAGGACTGAGCCTTGTGGGATGCCACTTGTAACTGGTTTGGAGTTTGACATGGCTCCAGCAATTCTAACCATGTGGGTTCTGTCCTTGAGCCAGTTTGCAACCCATCTAGTGACATGTTTATATTTAAGCTGGTGAGCTTATCTATAATGCCCGAGTGGGGTATTGTATCGAAGGCTTTTGCGAGGTCCAGGTAGGCTGTGTGGACCACCTTCCCCTTGTCAATGGCCTTGGTGATTGTTTCAAAGAAATCGACCAGGTTTAAGAGGCAGAATCTGCCCTTAACAAAGCCGAACTGGGTAGGATCCAGTGTCTGTAGGTCCCCAATATCTTTATTTATGAGGTCCATGATGATCCTTTCCATAGCTTTGCAGACCAAGCTAGTCAGACTTATGGGGCGATAGTTTCCAGGATCCGTTGAGGCACCACCTTTGTGGAGAGGGACCACTGTTGCTGTACGTCACTCTTTGGGTACATATCCTGTAGTAAGACTGAGACTGAACAGTAGTTTTATGTTTGGGTTTAGCTCTTCTTGGAGTTCATGTAGGATGCAGCCCGGGACACCATCTGGTCCCATTGATGGTGTGTTTTTTGCTTTGGAGAGGGCGGCTCTTACCTGAGCATCTGAGATGTCAGGGGCAGCACTCTGCTGGGATAGATATTTGCCCTTTTGGTGGGGAGGGGGGGGAGAAGTTTGCGCTGAACCTGTCAGCTAGGATGTTGGCAATGTCTGTGGGTTCTGTGTATTTTTTGTCATTTTGGACTAATTCTGAGCATATCTGGGAATTCCCACCCAGGTTCCTAACATAACTAAAGAAAGCCTTGTGATTATCCTTAGTGTCCTGTGCAGTTTTTCTCTCGAAGCTGGCCTTAGACGATTTTATGAGTGCCCGTAGTTTTTTGCTAATACTGATCAGAGATGCCTTCCCTTTTTGGGATTTTGCTCTATCATGTAGTAGCTTCCTCCTTCTTTTGTATAGTTTGTTTATGGCTGGGGTCCACCAGACAGGACGTCTGCCTTTGGAGGATTGGGTCTTGGTTTTATTTGGGATTGCATGATCCATGCAATCCTGAAGGTGTTCATAGAATGCGTTTATAAAGGGTTCTGCTGTCTGGGCCGTATTTTCCACAGGCCTGGGGTTTTTTGAAGGATTCCACCTCAGTTTTGAGGAGTGTGAAATTTGCTTTAGAGAAGTTTTTCACTGTGGTTTTCTGGGCAGGGGGTGGGGTCGGGATGTGAATATCCAGTGAGATTAGTTTATGGTCTGATCTTACCAGTGAGGGATACACTTCTGGTCTGGAGCATAGAGTCCCCATGTTGGTGATGATCAGGTCCAGTATGTTTTCCCCTCTTGTGGGAGTGGTAACGAGTTGTTCCATAGCATTTGAGTTTATAAATTCTAGGAACCTTTGGGCTAGGGTGTTGGAGCTAGAGTAATGCTCCCAGTCTATGTTTGGGTAGTTGAAGTCGCCCAATATAATGGTGTTTGGAGAGACCTTCATATTTTCCAATGTTCTCAGGAAGGCCGAGTGGGGTTCCAGGGTTTGGGAGGGTGGTCTGTAGCAGGCTATAAACTGGAAGGCAGTTTTACCCACTGTTAGTTGCACATGGATAGTCTCTGATGCTTCGTGCTGTGCCACCAAGCTGGAGGTGTGGGTATCTTTGACGAACATTGATACTCCCCCTCCTTTTGTGGTTCGGTCCAAGTTTTGGGGCCGAAAAGCATGGTATGAGGTATACCCTGGTAGTGCTGGGGTGCTCTCAGGTGCCTTGAATCAGGTTTCTGTTACTGCACAGACATTGATGTTCTCCATGCTAAGGAGAGTTTCGAGTGCGTGCATCTTGAGGTTTAGACTTCTGGCGTTGATTAGCATTACTCTTAGTTTCTTATCCCTTGCGATACCTATGGAGGTGGGTTTGACTTTTGAGCCTTGCATAAAAAAGGCACTATGGGGGTAGCAAGAGCATTTGCCAATATCCGAAAGCCGAGGGGTGACAGGTGCAAGCCGTCCCTAGCGAAGCATTGTGGCTTGTCGAGCATGTCATCCCAGGCTGACAGGCATTGGATCCCCTTTGAATGACACCAATACTTAAGCCAATTGTTGAAATTGATCATCTCGTCTTCATATTGTGGCATCATTCTTGGTGAGGGTAAGATGCTACTCAAGGTCAGGGTCATACCGGCCTGGGCTACATGCTCAGAGAGCTCCTCTGTCTCTTTTCATGTAGTCCATGGAGGTACGTCTCGGGTCATTCACACCAGCATGGACAATGACAGAGTCATATTTGTACTTGCCTTGGAGTGACCTGAGTGCTTGTGTTATGTGACGGATCCTAGCGCCCGACAGGCAGCTCACCGTGACCTCCTCCTTGTTCAGCCTGGTGAGCGGGCGTCAGTGTGCCTGACGATAGAGTCACCTATTACAAGTGTATCAGGTGTGTTGTTTAGCCTTAAGGGCTGTGACTGTTCGGCACACTGGCTTTGTGAGCTGTGTGTTGCACGTGTTTTGTTTTGGGGTAGCGGTTGCTTGGGTGTCTGCTTTGGAGATCTCTGCTTCATTTCAGAGATGTACGTGGCAGTGATTTTTCTATGCTTCAAGGTTGTATTTTAGAGCAAATATTTGTTGAAAATCATGATGAAATTCTTTTGAAAGAAAAACTGTTATACAAAGAGTCCGTCTTGATTCTTAAATATGATACTTTGGTCCCTATGGGACTAAATGAAGAGGTTAATTGGAAGTATTTAATTGTTTGATTGGAATATTGATTTTGTTTTTGTATAAAAGGTAGCACATTTTTAGCTGAATTTTGTAACTCCTGGAAGGTTTTGTACCAAGGCACTAGAGAATAAAGTACTTTTGGGTCTGA
>NC_056743.1:580850829-580985829 GCF_019279795.1 Protopterus annectens
ATATTATTGTGTTATTTGATATTCAATTGCTATGCTAATTAGATATCCACATTTTTGGCTGGATGTACTGACTTTTCAAAGGGCCTTTGTACCCATTTTCAAGGTCTACAGGTTGAGGGGTATGCCCTCCATTGGAACATGGAATAGAGTCTTGGCAGCTTCAGCTGATGACTTGCTGGATGACTAAACAAGAAATGCATTCGACAAACTTCCTGGATGTGGTTTACTTGAAATGGCATTAACCTTCTTATAAGCTGAAAGGAGACAAACTATTCTGACTTCTTGAGCTTATTCACCCTGAAGACGTAAATGTGTAACAGACAATGAATACCCAAAGGCATGGAGCTGACCAAGTTAGGACTCCTTCCTCAGAAAGAAAATAGGGAGACGAATGGTTTAGGTGAGCAACAACTCAGACTCCAATGTTGGGACATTTGACCTCTGTGATAACAGTCAGGGTTCATAATTCAAATCCTGAGGCCCAAAACTATCAGATGTAATGGCTGCTGGCAACATGGTTACACAAGATACAACGACCCACAAAATTCACCAATTGAACAGGAAGAGATATTCTTCACCCAGTATTTCCAGGTATCCAAAACCTCCCAAATCTCCAGAGTTTTAAGATTACAAAAGCTAAAGGAGAAGCCAAGTGGGGTGGGGACTCCTCAAGTACCATGTAGTATCATGCACCATTTGGACTGGAATAGTCTCCAGAATCTGAAGAGGAGAAACCAAGTCTTCCTGGATAACTACAAAGTGATCAGAGTGAGGCTAGGCTTCTACTACATTTTACATAACTGATAAATAAAGGAAGATTCCTTCTACTAGAGGGAATGCATCTATTTTCCCTTCCACCTAATCAAATGAAAACACCAAGAAATTAAAGAAATTATCTTCTCTTGGGGGGGGGTCTATCAAGCCAGTAAGGGAACCCACATCCTGAATACAGAATAGTTGTGTAAAATCTTACCATAGCGACAGATGTGTTTCTCTTCACTGTTGCAGTATTCATTCCACAAGAACTGCTCTATTCCTCAGGCATTTGTGCCAAAGACCTTAAGGAGTAGAATATCCTCTTTAGCTATCTACCTAGAGAATCAGTGCTTAACCATGCTAGCAAAAAGTGCTATGAGGGATCCTCAGAGCCTGAGGGTGAGTTGATTTTGAATCAAAAGGACAAAAAGCAAAAGCCTGAACCTTTTGCTGCACCTCCGGATACTGACATGTCTCTTAGGGTGTCTCTTAGGGAGAGCTGGAGACATGTCCAGTTCACGGTTCAGATCAACAGGCCAAGCCTTATGAACAAGCCACCTTGGATCGGAACACAAGCATGAAGCTGAGCAGGAATCCATGTCAGACGTCTAAGGGGAACCACGGCTCGTGATAATGGAAAGCCCTAAGGGGATTCCTCAGATCCTTGTTAGGGAAGAGGTAGAATCTGATCTGATAGAATATAGGCCTACATTGGGGCCTCCTACCCTACATAGGAGAGACTTGCATGCAAGAGAGAAACAGAAAACCAAGCATTTGTCCCCTCCCCACAAAAAAAAAAAATGACTGGCAACAATTCACTCAGGACATTTTCAATGCCCTTATGTCCCCTAGGCCTCCTCCAAGTTTTACAGCTCCCTCGCCCAGTATGGTCTCTCCACATAAAAGGACTAGGGAAGAAGATTCTTCAGAGGAAGAAGCATCTTCAGGGGAGAAAGATCTGGCTTACTCTTCACAGATCCCTTCCACCCTGGATTATGCCTCCCCAGAAGAGGAATTCAGTGGTACATATTCCCCTAATGAAGACCTTTCCTTCGAAGAAACTCCAGCTAAAACGTAATACCATTTTAAATGGGATAGAGCTCAAGTACTTGAAGTACAAAAAAAGGTACTATGAGCTACTACAGGTGGAACCACCTAGCCCATCTGCTATTCTTCCTGTCTTGCCTGCCTTTCTCAATGCTTTTACCTCAGCTTCACAGGCACCAGGTTCCAAGCCACTCACCCCCCCCCCCCAAGAAGTCAAACCACGTCTATAAGGTCTCAGAGGACTGCAAGTTTCTCTTCAAATGCCCTTCTCCAGACCCTTCTGTTACTTCTGTGGCTTCTAACAAGCCATACAGATTACTGCCCTTCACTACACTCCTCCCCTCAGATAAGAACAGCAGGATCCTGGATAGACTAGGAAAAAAGTGTACACTTCTGTCAGTCTAGATTTTAGGGCCATAAATTACTAAACACACATATGACCAAATTCTGTTTTGAGCTTATGTCCCACCTTTCACAGGTAATAGCAGACTTGCCTGACTCAGAAAATAAAACCTTGGCTGCTTTTTCTTGGTGCTTCTTCTCAAGTAACACATCACTCCATAAAATGCAGCTATGATGCTGCAAAAGCTTCTGCCAGAGCAGCTGCCTCTAGATCAGTATTAAGATTCTCTTGGCTAAAACTCCAGCACTTACCTGGGGATATAAAAAAAAACAAACTTATGGATGCTCCTTTGGACAACTCTGCTTTGTTTGCCACTGCAGCTGCTAAGTTGTTTAAATCATTGCAAGAGAAGGGAAAGAATTGAAATATTTACTTCCCCAGTACTCAAGTTCCAAAGAAATTATCCTATATAACCCGTGTCTCTGCAAAGGCATTCATGTCACCCACAACCCAGAACCTCAGAGTGACAGGAGACCACAACAGCCTAGGGCTCCTCTGTCACTAAAGCGTCCCTTTCCAGACCAACCATCCTCTCTGTTAACCCTCTCTCACCTACATCTCCCTTTACCAGCACCTTCTCCTTTCTCTCAGCCTGGGAGAGCGTAATCCAAGACTCTTAGGTCCTCTCCATTGTTCAGAAAGGGTACTTTATGGTATGGGATCACCTACCCTCCCTTCAGGGGCATCCCTTAACCACCCAGGGAACAACTACCTTTTTTCCCCAGAGGTTCTGTTAGAGTTAATGATCCAAGAGACCATCCAGAGTGCTCCCAAAAATCAAATAGGAAGTGGAATTTATTCCAGGTTGTTCCTGGAGCCCAGGAAGGAAGGTCCCTGGAGACCCATCCTCAATCTGTCCCATCTCAATAACTTTCTAAGGGTACCCACTTTCTACAAGCTGACCATCCAGACTCTGTTCCCACTTAATAAAATCTGAAGATAACACATCTAGCGCCTCAGTACAAATGTCTTCAAAGGAGTTCAAATCAACAAATAACTAACCCTCTTGTATACCTTTCATAAACATATAATTACACCCATTAAAGGGACTTAAAAGATTATTATGATGGTTCTGCCTATTTTGTGGAAAAATAGAGGGAAAAGTGACAAATGTATGTCCAGTTCAAAGAACTGGAAGAGGATTATAAACATGGTGAACAGCAACTGCATTTGGATTATAGCCAAGGGTCTTCTGAATGAGACAACTCTACATATCCAGCCCTAACACCAGCCCGCAATCCCA
Source organism: Protopterus annectens (assembly GCF_019279795.1). Taxonomy (NCBI): domain Eukaryota; kingdom Metazoa; phylum Chordata; order Ceratodontiformes; family Protopteridae; genus Protopterus; species Protopterus annectens. Next base: position 580,854,279 of record NC_056743.1, read on the forward strand.
ACAATATTCAACAAACATTTCGGAGAGGCAGGAAAATGGACAAGAATGATAGAAAATGAGGGAGGAATTCTTAAGAGTCCAACATACATGACAGAGAGGGACAATACCAACAACAAAGGCCCAAACAAAATGCAACTGAATGTATGAATGTTAGGGCAGCTGCTAATAGAACTGTCATTTTTAATGACAGTTAGCAAAATTGTACGAATAATAGTTGTGTTGTAAATTTATCAGGGCATTCTTTGAGTGACTGAGAAATGGCAGTACTTAACTGTAGCTTAAAGTTTATTTCCACAGTGATGCCAAGACTGTATATGCTTAAGAAACATTTTTTGCTTAATTAGAAAGCTGCATCTTTTCATTTTTTTTAAAGTAATGAGAATTTAAAAGCTTTTAAAAATATGCATTCTTATGAACAAGATGATATGGAAGAAAGCTTTTATTAATTAATTTATTTTATTTAACATTTGTTTACCGGGAAAGTTAGACTTGGAATGAGCCAGTTTTCAGCAGAGGCCCAGGGAGAAATGCTCCAGATGCAGGTCTTTGCAAAGTGGGAGGAAACCACAGCACCCAGGGGAAACCCACACAAATGTAGGGAGGATATGCATACTCCCCCACATAAGGTACCCCAGCTGAGAATCAAACCAGAAAACCTCTTGCAGTGAGGTGACGTTAACCACTGCAACACCCATTTTATTCGTGTTTCAGATTTTGATGGAGTTTTAAATGCTTACTATCAATTTGATACCTGCAGAGTAACATATAAAATGTAGTTTATTCCACCTTTTGAGCATGATGGGGCGCAACAGTTTTCATCCATGCTTGTATTTGCAGTTGAGTTAGCATTTAGTAACTTTATGAAAAATAAAGATCAGATAAAATATAACAATACAAGAATGAAAAGCCCTGCAAGACCTGGCTGATGATGAAATATTTAAGCCTACTGACAAAGGGAATAAAGTAGTGGCATTACATTTTACAAAGTATCTTAAGATGTGCTATGAACACTTAGAAAATAGCACTGTATGTGTGAAAAGTAATATGGAACAATATAAGGAAGAATTAGTAAAAGTATAAAGAATTGATTAACAATGGTTGGAGACTGGGTTATGTTTAACAAGAAGATATTAATAGGAAGTTTAGTGTGGAAAGGTATGAGATGGCCACTTTTTATTGCCTCACCAAGATACACAAAAATACTAATGATCCACCAGGGCGACCAATAGTATCAGCATGTAATTATTTTTTGGAATAAAATTGGATATTTTTACATAGTTACTTATTATCTGTAGTAAAAAGACAGCCATCACGTGTGAGAGATACCTTTGATTTTTTGAATGAAGTAGTATTAGAATGGAAGAACAACATGTACTGGTTAATAATAGATGTCAAAAGTCTTTATAACAGTATACAGCATAAATTTGGAATTGAAGCTCTAGACTTTTCTTTAGGGAATAAGCCCAGTGACTTATTATAGAACTGAATTCATTGATTTTAATTTGAAGCATAATTATTTTGAATTCAATGGAGAATTGTATTGCCAATTGCAAGGAACAGCCATGGGGACATCATGTATGCAAGTATAATGGTGTGCATGTTTGAAACAGAGTATTTGTACAACCACCATTTTGTAGGGACATGTCATGAAATACTATAGATACATAAATGACCATCTTTGTATGTAGGGGAGGCCTCGATAAAGTGGAGCAATTCATACAAGATTTGCAAAATAACAGCTTTGTTTTACAATTTGATGAAGCCCAATATGGTAAAAAATAATATTTTTAGACACCTGTTTAGAGGGAGTAGTTAAAGGGGGGGGGGGGGTTAAGAGTAAAATATATCGAAAGTTTAATGATGGTTCTCATTTTTTCGATGGCTGAAGTTGCCATCCACCGCACTTGTTAAAGGCACTACCAAATGGGGAGATGCTACAGATCAAAAGGTTATGTAGTAATAGTGATGGATTAGAGAAGGAATTAGAAGAGTATCTATGTTTGTCGGGAGAGGCTATGAACAGCAATTAATAATGGCCTTTCTACAAAGAGTAACAGAAAATAATGACAATTGAGGAATGAATATGGGAATAATAAAAACGGAAAAAAATAAAGCTTGCAAAGGAACAAAAAATGTATGTAGTCATTACTTATGATTTGTTGAGTGAACAGATTGTGAAAATTATAAAGTACTACTGTGGATTCTTATTTAAATTTAAGGAATTTGATAATTTGCACAGGACCCTTTTGTTCTCCTTCCATAGAGGAAGAGGTACAAGAGATACAATAGTGCACAGTACATTTTCAACCCATATTAACAAAATGAAGAGTCCCTGCTCAGATGGGCACAATCCCTTGTGGTAAAAAGTATTACTTATAAATTTATAGTCAGGGTCTCTGGTAGAATTAATGGGCTGTATTTTAGAGTGAATGGTAGATTGTTGTGAAACAGAATGTATTGTGCATGCACTGAAATGCCCATGCAATATGTTTTGTATTGGGCAGAGCAAGAGTGCTTTCAAGTTAAGACCACAGGAGCATGTGAGAGAGATAAAAAGCAACAAACTTGAAAGCCCTCTTGTAATGCATTTTAAGCAGTATCATAATGGAGATCCAGAGGGGCTTCACGGTACAATTTCAGAAAAAAAGTTGTTTTAAAAGATGAATATACAGATGTTAAGAAAAGCTCCTGTATAAGGAGACTATATTCATTCTTAAGTATGGCACTCTGACCCCTGCTGGTATAAATGTGATTGTAATTGGAAGTTTTAAATTTGATGCAATTAAATAATTTAGGTGTTATAATAAACTATCTTTAGATTTTGTTCAGGTGCTGGTCTTTGTCGTATTTGCCATTTTATGGTTTATTTGTAATAGTACATTTGTTCCCACTTATTCTATCGCAAGCCTTCATGATTACTCTGGATATCAAAGATGCATAACTGCACATTCCCATCTATCCCATAATCCCATAAACCACAAGAAGATTTTACACTTCTCTGTATCATCATGGCATTTTCAGTTCTGCGCCTTGTCCTTTGGACTTTTTACCACATCAAGGGTCTTCACCAAATGCCTAGCTCCTGTGATTGCCCACTGCAGACTTCAGGGTATACATCTTTTTCCTTACCTGGGTGATGACCTCCTTCTAGCTACCTCCAAAGAGGAGATGGAATGAAATATTTCCCTTTCCATCAATCTTCTACAAAGTGTGAGGTTCACCATAAACTTAAAGAATCAGTTCTCACCCCTTCACAGGCTCAGATTTTCCTGGGATGCAGGATACAAACAGATCTTATGAAGGTCTTGCTACCCTCACAAAAGGAGCAGGATCTCACCCTTTATGTCAAAAATCTTCTTTTGGTTAACCACACTACACAGCCGGAGAGTTCCTCAGGGTCTTGTGCCTCATGGCATCCTCCATTCCCATGCTCCACTTTGCCAAACTCCACATGAGAAAATGGCAGTGATATCCAAAGTCAGTTTGGATGCAACTCCAGCACCCCCTTGAATTCTCCATTCCTGTCATTCCCTTTCTGAAGAGAGAACTACAGTGGTGGATTATTTAAGTGCAACTCAACTCAGGGTTCCCCTTACACCTCTTATTTCACATCAAGAGATCTTCAGATGACTCAAACATAAGCTGGGGAGCAACCTTTGGGCACCTGAAAGTATAAGGGGTCTGGTCTCCGTCTCAACTGAAGGAACATATCAGTGTAAGGGAGAAGAGGGTGCTGCTAATTGGCCATGCAGACCTTCCATCCCCTCTTCCAACCAGGACCTCTAAAGCTGTTCACAGACAGTGCAAGTATTCTGGTATGTGAACAAATGGGGGGGGGGGCAAATCCTATCTATTATGCAGGCTAGCTCTTCAGGCTTGGGAGCTGGTAGTAGAATTCCAGGTGACCCTTCAGGCAGTGTATATCCCAGCTTCACAAAATGTGTGGCAGATTACTTTAGCAGGTCGCAAACATGATCCCATGAATGGATGCTTCAAAGGGATGTGTTTCTGGACATTGTCCACCAGTAGGATATTCCTCAAATGGACATTTTACCTCTCCATGAACAGACAACTTCCACAGTTTTGTGCCAGAGTCTCTCATCCTCTGGTCTGGAAAGTGGAAGCCCTTCTTTCTCTTGGAAAGAGATATTTCTATATGCATTTCCTCCCCTTCCCCTCATTCCAAAATTCCTGTCTGAAATTCAGAAGGACAAACTAAAAATCTTCCTGGTGACTCCCTTCTGGTCAAGACAGCACTGGTTCCCTCTTTGCCAAGGGCAATCACCACAAGTTACCTCACAGATTGGACCTTCTCACACAAGACAAAGGGACCTTCATCCATCCCCAGTTGTTGACTCTTCAATTGACTCTGAGTGATAGGGTGCCAATTCCTTTCAGACACCTATTCTCCGAGGATGTGCTTACAGTCCTGCAGGAAGCCAGTAAACCAAATACTGGAAAATGTTATTTAGCCAAATGGAAGAGATTTTCAAACTGGTGTCTGAAACAAAACTAGGCCCCATTGACAGGGGGAATTCCCCTGGTTTTATCTTGTGTGAATTGCTCAACTCTGGCTTGGCTGGCTTACTTTTCAGTAAAAGCCAATATGCAAGCCATATCTGCCTCTATCTCCCCCCTTAGCTAGCAGATTTAAGGCTAAACAATTTCTTACAGGCATCCTACACATTAGACCTCTCAGGAAATCTATTCCACCTCCCTGGGACATCAACATTTTTTTGGAAAAGCTGACTCTCCCACCCTTTGAGCTAGCTTCTTCAGCTTCTGTACAGTACTGCTCCTGGAAAACTGTTACTCCTAGCCTTAACTTCATCAGGACAAGTGCCTGAGCTACAGGCCCTTATGGCATCTCCACCCTATCTGGTCTTCCACAAGGACAGGGTTTCCCTACACACAAATCCCTCATTTATGCCGAATGCAGTCAAAGACCAGTCTTTAAATCAGTCCATCCACTTACCTACTTTTTTCCCTTCCCCACAGAACCCTAATGAGACGATGCTCCATACTTTAGATGTCCACAGACAACTTTGATTTTATTTAGACAAAACCAAAGCTGTTAGGAAGTCATATCAGCTTTTTGTTTCTTACCACCACATGGCCCTGGAGTGGGCTGTGTCCAAGCAGACTATTTCCTCCTGGATTTCCAAGACTATTAACATTTGCTACACTCCCCATGAGCTAAAGAGGATAATCTACTCCTTAAGGTTTTTGGCACAAATGCCTAACAAACAGAGCAGTTTTTTGTGGAATGAATACTGCAACAGATGAATAGAAGGACATTGTGTAAATACCCTTGCAATAGCAACTGAAGCTCCAAGTACTTGTGCCATAATGGACACACCCATGTTGATGTTTTACTTCTTTGGGATATGGATCACCATGATGAAAATGCCACAAAAAGGAGGATCTCACTGATAAAATCACAGACCCACAGCACAGAATGTAGTGGCATATACCCTTCACTTGTTCAGACGCTACATCAGTGTTTGGTGGTCTGACATCAGTAGAAGGTGTCCTAATTGCATATGCTTTCCCAGGGCATATAAAACTAACACTGCCCTTGTATGAAGGAGACAAATACTCAGATATGGCCAATAGTTTTTCCTATATCCCCTGACGTACAGGTCCCTCCTATGATGAGGGTTTCCCATCCCACCAGTAATGCACCCAACATGAGGTGGAACAAAGCAAATCTTAGCCCTCTATGCTGGTACACAACAGGATAAATCCAATGGGTGAAGGCAGGATCTAATGCAAGAAAATCTTACACAGAATGACTACAGCTACTTAGTAAACTGCCAGCTGGGACAAACACATACAGAGATATTCACCAAGGGCAGTGAAAAACTGAGCTTGGCATCACCTGTGCAGTGATGTGACAAGCTTCCATATCACCAAATAGGAGGACATATTCTTGGACAGAAGGCAACACTGGAAGGTATCCAACTCTATCCAAATAAGTAAAATCTTCTATGCTGGAAGCAGAGGAGGACTTTTTCCAGCTGATGACCACACCCAGTGACCACAGCCAAAGCAAAATCCTATTCAGAGCTACCAAAACAGATCCAAGGGAGGGAGCCAATAATCATTAACATACAAGCAATGAAATACCGTTAGCTTCTGCTGCTAAAACATCAGAATAAGAACTTTGAGGACTAGGGACAGAACAAAGGGATACTGTGTACTGAAAGTGAAGAGGCAAATGGGCAAAGCAGAGAAATCCCTTCCAAAGAGACCAACAAGCAAGTCAAAGGTATCGGTACTTGGTAATAAAGGGTGACATATGTGGATTTCACTTACAGGATGCATTTTACAGGCTTAGTCACTCTTCTGACTTTTTGGGAACAAGAGATGCAAGCAAATATTATTTGCTTTTAAGGACACTGATATAATAGAGTAACAGAAACTGACTGGTAGAGGGTACCAGGGAATTTCCAGGACATGGCTGTTACTGTTATTGACAAACAGCTCTCTAAACCAGTGCAAATATTTGAAATCAGAGATCAATGGGCAGTTTTGGCTAGCATGCATTTGCAGTGAGGCAATCTGAGAAAGCTGGCCTTCTGGTGACATTGCAGGTGGACCCACAAGAAGAAATCCTATCCAACACATCTAAGTTGAGGACTATTTCTATGGGGGACTTCTGACAGCTACCACAGAAAACATGGAACCCAGAGGGTTCTGCACATTATCAGCCGTTGACAAGACAGTACCCCTTCTTCCCCCAGATCCTCAAGTTTCCTGAAAGGATTACAGGGAAAGCCTCTCCCTGAAAAGATATTCCCATGAGGCCTGGTAGCTGTTGGAGATCCTCACAGGATCGGACACAACCAAGCAAATCCTATGCCTGCAGCCAGAATGCCTACGACATTGATCAAATGGAAACCCACCAATGGGAATGTGAAGAAAGCATTTTTTTTTTTTTAATTTTCTCAACTTATCCAAGGAAATGCAGAAACACCCCCTCAATTAGAGAGGACAGAATCTATGACAGGAAAGACAGTAAATCCTGAAGACCCACAGTGCCAGACAAAAACGTTAAACATATCCATGGCTTAAGATTACTGCAACTATCAGGAAGGCCAGAGCTAATAAAGTAGGATTCAACTTTAGCATACTTAAAAAGAAGTCTCTATCATTCTTGGAGAGGTAGACAAGTTATTTGCCATCTTGGTGGAAAGAATCAAAAATGGATAGTTTGAAGCATTAAACGCAAACCAGGTTCCAGAGCAGGGGGGGGGGGGCTCCTTCACATGTTGCAGCTAAAGATAAGATTCTTGGGGGAGGGAGAAAGGAAGAGAAATCAGTTTGCATCAGATACCATAAGTCAAAAGCTTTCCACAAATGAGAGGTCATCCTGAGGACAAGCAGAGGAAAGTACAATTGTGTAAAACCTTACCATAACAGTAGATGCCCTTCACTGTTGCAGTATTCTTCTCTCAGGCGATCTCCTGCAAAGGATACCACAACACATGGCCAGTATACCAAAACCTTCAACTATTATAGGCGCTGTACGTCATACATGCGCTCCCTGTGCAAGATGTAGGGCATAAAGGTGATGCATACATACACACACAAAACTGAAAAAGCTCCAGGAGGAACAAAATACCCTCAGGGACAAAGAATGTGCATCTAGAAGGAAAAAAGGAGAAGTGCCTCTGTTCCAGGAAGGAAACAAAACTCAGGGCAAGAGTCAAGACAGATGGGGAAGGAGGGAGGGAGTGAAGAGTGTGACAGTGAAGAGACAGACATCTACTATGGTGGTAAGATTTTATTCAACTGTACTACATCCTTCCAGATCACTGTTGCAGTATCTTCACTTAAGGCAGAGTACAGGAGCTCAAGAGGAAGCCTGGACGGAGGAAGAGACAGAGGAACCCCTTCACAAACCCATGCAGGATAGCTCTGGCAAAGCCTGCTTTGGCACTGGAAAAAACATCCAACTTGTAATGTTTAGTGAAAGCATGAATAGGGGACCAAGTAGCAACCTGAAGGATGGAATTGTTATCCAGACCACTGAAAAAGGCACCAGAGGAGGCAACTGTCTTAGTAGAATGTGCCTTTACAAATGAGGATAAATATATGCCATGAAAAGAATAAAAGGAAATGCCCTTAGAAATCCAGGAGGAGATGGTTTGCTTAGAAACAGCCAAACCCAAAGTCCTGGGATGAAAGGAAACAAAATGCTGCTCAGATTTGTGAACAACTTCAGTTTTATCTAAATGTCTGCGCTGTCTATGCAACTTCAAGGTGTGAAGAATCTTCTCACTGGCAGACTGTGGAGATGGAAAAAAGGAGGAAAGATAGATAGACTGATTAAAGAATCACTGACAACCCTGGGCATAAAAGAAGGATTAGTACGAACAGACACTGTCTCAGTGAAAAACTAAAAAAGGAGGAAAAGCCATGAAAGTCTGAAGTTCAGACATTCTTAGCTGAAGTAAAAGCCAAAAGAAAGTACAGTTGTGTACACTTATCATAAATGTAGATGTTAGAGTGTATTCATTGTTGCAGTCATTACATTTGGGTAACCTGCTGGCAGGTTGCCCTCAGTCGGCCTGATTAACAAAGTCTTGGGTCCTGCGTCGGTTGCTGTCCTTTCTTCCATGACGTCAGGTTGTCAAGAGGTATAAAATATGCAGCCAACACCATTACATCAGTTTTTCATGCCCCAGATGTCAGGTGCCCCCCAAATGAGGAGCAAATAAAATTAAAAAAACACAAAAAATATACCTCCAATCCCAAAAGCAAATACACCAAAAGGGCTTTTAAGCATAGTGAAAGAAAGTAGAGGTATGGCCAGAGAAAAATAGGGGGCTGGAGGGAAGGTAACGAGGACTGCAACAGTGAATACACTCGAACATTGACATTTATGGTAAGTGTACACAACTGTACTATGTTCTTCGTGTTTCACTGTTGCAGTCATTACATTTGGGTAGATTCCCAAAGCTATGGCTGGGTGTAGGGAATTATACAGCATTAGGACCAGCTATAGGACCCTGCAGGACAGCAGTGGCAAAGCCAGCTTTGGATTTAGAGAAAAGTGGTAAATAGTAATGTTTGGTGAACGTATGAACTGAGCTCCAGGTAGCAGCTTCTAGAATGTCCCTGGTAGGAACACCTCTGAGAAAGGCTGTAGAAGTAAATGCAGCCCTGGTGGAATGGGATCTGATCCCCTGGGGGATAGTGTTTCCATGGTGCATATAGCTGAAATGAATACAATGGCTTATCCATATGGAAATGGTTTGCTTTGAAATAGCCTTTCCCTCTGCCCCTGCAGCAAATGCCACCAGCAGTTGTTCAGATTTTCTTTGCGATTTTGTCCTGTTTAAGTAAAATCTAAGTTGTCTGTGTACATTCAATGAATGCAGAATCCGCTCCCCCTTGTTCTGTGGATTGGGAAAGAAATTTGGCAAATGAATGGTCTGATTAAGAGCCACGCTGGATACCACCTTAGGCATGAAGGATGGATTGGTCCTGAGAGATATCCTGTCCACATGAAAAATGATGAAAGGCTCCACTTCCATAAGAGCCTGTAATTCGGAAATCCTTCTAGCTGAAGTGACTGCTAAAAGGAAAGCTGTTTTCCAGGGGAGAAATTTTAAGTCTGCAGTATGGCTCAAAAGGAGGGAGAGTGAGCTTTTCCAATACAAAATTGAGGTCCCAGGCAGGGGTTGGAGCTCTCCTGGGTGGTCTTAAGTTTTTGGCCCCTCAGAGATACTGCTTTAGCAGAGGATGAGAGAAGAGGGGAGGTTCTGTGTTGTAATGAGCTGAATTGGCTGAGGCATGGATTTTTATGGAAGAAAAGGACAGACCCTTGTGAAGCATCTCAGTTAAGTATTGTAAAATCTGAGGAATGTTGGGTACTGCTGTGCTTATCCCTTGAGATTGATACCAGGCACAGAATCTTTTCCATTTGTCAGCATAAGATTTTCTAGTACTAGGCCTTCACGCCTCCAAAATGACATCCATTACAGGTTTGATGAGGGATGTTAAGGGTGAATTTAAGTGATTAGTCATGCTACAAGATTCAAAGTTTGGAGCTGCGTGTGCAGAATTTGGTTGTTCTGCTGAGACAGTAAGTAAGGTGTCTGAGGCAGGTGTCACGGTGGAAGGTGTGACACATTGCGCAGGAGTGAGTACCAGTGTTGGCGAGGCCAGTCTGGAGCAATCAAAATCATTTTTGGTTTGTCTTGTTTGACTTTTAGTAAACTTTGGAGAGCAGAGGCAGAGGGGAAAGGCATAGACTGATAGGCTTTTCCAGCGGAAAGATAGAGCATCCACTTTCCAGGCTTTTTTGTGATGAGTTCTTGTGCAAAATTTGTCCAACTGATAGTTGTGGGGTGAAGCAAAAAGATCTATGTCTGGGCTCCCCCATTTGAGTGTCAAAATGTTGAAAATCCGTAGTTCCAGTTTCCATTCATGTGGGTCCATGAGATTTCTGCTTAGTTCGTCTGCCAGAGTATTCAGCTTTCCTGGCAGGAATTGAGCTTGTAGTTGTACTTGATAGGTCAAGGCCGTGTTCCACAATGTCATGGCTAGTCTGCAAAGGGGGTAGGAGTGTGTACCCCCCCTGCTTGTTTACGTACCACATAACCGTGGTGTCTGTCTTTATCATTAATTGCTCTGGATGAAGGTAGTCCTTGAAGGCTGTCAGTGCATTCTGTATGGCTAGCATTTATTTTTGATTGATATGAAGGTGCATTTGATTTGGGCTCCATTTGCCCTGAATGCACTTCCCTGCCAAGTGCCCCCCCCCCCCCCCATAGTCTGATGCGTCTGTAGTTAGGATTTGGGCGGCAGGGGGTGGTGTGAATGACAGTCCCTTGTTCTGGTGGCAGGCCTATGCCCACCATAGGAACTCTAGTTGCAGGCAAGGAATGATAGAAATCATTGTTTTCAGGCTGTGATAATGCTGACTCCATAGACTTAAGTACCACTGAAGTTTCCTCATATGCAGTCTTGCATATGGAATTAGAAGAATGCAGGAGGCCATGAACCCCAAGGCTTGCAGTATTTGCCTTGCAGAAAGCAGGGTTTTTGTGGCCACCTGTTTGAAGTAAGTCACCAAATGAATTAGCTTCTCTGGCATAAGGAAAGACATCTGGGCAGTTGTATTCAAGCTTGCACCCGGGAATGTAATTTTTTGAAAGGGTTTACCAGTTGTGATTTCTTTTCATTTATAGTGTACCCTAGACAAGTTGGAACCCTTTTTAGAAATGCCAGATGGTTTAGAAGAGTGTCCTTGTTTTCTGCCTGAATTAGACAATCGCCCAGGTATGGATATATTTGAAGATTTCTTTGCCTGCAAAATGCAATTACTGGAGCCAGGCACTTTGTAAAGAACCTGGGCGCAGTAGACAAGCCAAAGGGCAGTGCAGAGAAAGTACAGTTGTGTACACTTACCATAAATGCAGATGTTTGCGTGTATTCCCTGTTGCAGTCATTACATTTGGGTAATCTACTGGCAGGTTGCCCTCAGTCGGCCTGAATTCCAAAGTCTTGGGTCCTGCGTCAGTTGCTGTCTTCTCTTCCATGACATCAGGTCGTCAGGGGTATAAAACATGCAGCCGATGCTATTTTCTTTAGTTTTTTCTTGCCCCTGATCTCAGGTGCCCCCAAAAAGGTATATATATATATATATATATACACATGCATCAATATAAACTTTACCTTCATCTACAAGCAAATACACCACACAGGTTGTAGAAGACAGAGAAGGAAAGCAACTGTAGAATGACAGGGGGATGGCGGAAGGGTAACCTGGACTGCAACAGTGAATACACTCTAACATCTACATTTATGGTAAGTGTACACAACTGTACTATGTTCTTCGTGTTTCACTGTTGCAGTCATTACATTTGGGTAGAATCCCAAAGCTATGGTTGGGAGGTGGAGCTAAACAGCATTAGGCTAGAAGGCCCTGCAGCACTGCAGTGGCAAAGCCTGCCCTGGACTGGAGTAGAGAGGCAAATGGTAATGCTTTGTAAAGGTGTGAACAGAACTCCAAGTAGCAGCCTCTAGAATGTCCTTGGTTGGTACTCCTCTGAGAAAGGCTGCTGAAGTAGCTGCAACTCTTGTGGAGTGAGACCTAATGCCCTTGGGCACAGGTTTGCCATGGTGTAAGTAGCAGAAATGGATGCAATGGCTTATCCACTTTGAAATTGTCTACTTTGAAATAGCCTTTCCTTCTGATCCTGCAGCATATGACACTAGTAATTGCTCAGTTTTTCTTAGAGCTTTAGTCCTGTTCAAGTAGAATCTTACCGTTCTGTGTACGTCCAAGGAATGCAGAATTCTCTCTCCTTTGTTCTGCGTATTTGGATAAAAAGTTGGCAGATGAATTGTTTGGTTAAGAGCCACACTGGAAACCACCTTAGGCATTGTCCTCAGAGACACCCTGTCTGGGTAAAATATGATAAAAGGCTCTACAGCCATGAGGGCCTGTAGCTCTGAAACTCTTCTTGCTGAAGTAATTGCTAGTAGCAGAGCTGTCTTCCATGACAAGAACTTTATATCAGCGGTAGCAGCTGGTTCAATTGGAGGCAGGGTGAGCTTTTCCAACACATAATTGAGGTCCCATGCAGGTAATGGTGATCTTCTAGGAGGCCTTACATTTTTGGCTCCTCTAAGATACTGCTTTAGTAAAGGATGAGAAAAGATTGGTGGCTTTGTATTGTAATGAGCCGAAATGGCAGAGGCATGGATTTTGATTGATGAGAAAGATAGGCCTTTGTCAAGCATCTCAGTTAAGTATTGTAATATCCGTTGGAATAAAGATTTTTGCTGAAGGTGTCTCGTGGTGTATCCTGATTAGTTACTTTTCGTGAATATCTGAGGAATATGTGGTTTTGCTGTATCAGTTCCTTGTGCTTGATTCCAAGCACAGAATCTCTTCCATTTGTCAGCATAAGATTTTCTAGTACTAGGCCTTCTGGCTTCCAAAATGACATCCATCACAGCTTTACTGAGAGGTGTCGTTTGTATGATTACAGGATTAGCCATGCTGCCAGGTTCAGAGTCTGTAGTTGATTCTGCAGGATCTGATTGTTTTGCTGGGACAGTAGTTGTGGTTTTTGAGGCAAGGTCCAAGGTGGGTATTGAGACAAGTTCCTTAGGATTGGGTACCAGTATTGGCGGGCCCAGTCCGGGGCAATTAATATCATCTTTGGCTTCTCTTGTCTGACTTTTAGGAGGACCTTGGGTAGAAGAGGCAGAGGAGGAAAGGCATAAACTGATAGTGTTTTCCAACTGAAGGATAGGGCGTCCACTTTCCATGCTTGTCTGTGATAAGTCCTTGTGCAGAATCTTTTCAGTTGATAATTTTGAGGAGAGGCAAATAGATCTATGTCTGGGCTCCTCCATTTGTCTGTTATCATGCTGAAGACTTGTGCTTCCACTCGTGAGGATCCATAAGGTTTCTGCTTAAATCGTCTGCCAGAGTGTTTTGTTTTCCTGGCAGGAATTGAGCTTGAAGATGTATTTGGTAGGTCAAAGTTGTGTCCCACAGTACCATGGTTAATCTGCAAAGGGGGTATGAGTGTGTGCCCCCTTGCTTGTTTATATACCACATGACTGTGGTGTTGTCCATCTTTATCAGTAGTTGTCCTGGATGAAGTAAGTCCTTGAAGGCTGTTAGGGGCATTTTTGAACAGCTAGCATCTCTTTCTGGTTGATATGCAGATGCATTTGATTTGGTGCCCATATGCCCTGAATGCATCTTCCTGCCATGTGGGCCCCCCAGGCATAATCTGATGAGTCTGTTAAGGTTTGGCTGGAAGGGGGTAGAGTGAAGGGCCGTCCCATGTTTTTGTGACAGGCCATTGCCCACCATAGAAACTCCAGTTGCAGGCATGGAATGAGAGGAATCATGGTTTCCAGACTGTGTGAATGTTGACTCCATAAACTTTTTAGGTACCATTGAAGTTTCCTCATATACAGTCTTGCATATGGAATTAGTAGAATGCAGGATGCCATGAAGCCCAGAGCCTGCAGAATTTGTCTTGCAGAAGACTGGGTTTTTGTTGCCATCAGTTTGAAGTAAGTAGTCAGTTGCCTTTGCTTGTCTGGCGTGAGGTAAGCCATCTGGGCAGTTGCATTCAAGCTTGCACTCAGGAATGTTATCTTTTGAGAGGGTACCAGTTGTGATTTCTTTTCGTTTGTGTACCCTAGGCATGTTAGAAGCCTTTTCACAAATGCCAGGTGTCGTAGAAGTGTCCTTGTTCTCTGCTTGAATGAGACAGTCGTCCAGTAAGGATATATTTGAATACTTCTTTGTCTGCAAAATGCAATTACTGGTGCCAGGCACTTTGTAAAGACCCAGGGCACAGTAGATAAGCCAAAGGGCAGTGCAGAGAATTTGTAATGCATTAAGCCAGCCTTGAATCTGAGGTATCTTCTGCACGACTGTCTTATTGGGACATGCAGGTATGCCTCTTTTAGGTCTAAAGTCACCAGCCAAGCATTCTTGCCCAGCATGGGCAGAAGCTGCTGCAAAGTGAGCATTTTGAATTTTGGAATGTCCAGGTATGTGTTCAAAATTGATAAATCCAGTATTGGCTGCCAGGCCTTGTCCTTTCTGGGTGCCAAGAACAGTCTTGAGTAAAAACCTTGTCCTTTTTCCTGTTCTGGTACTGTCTGAATGGCCCCCATATCCATGAGGGACGTAACCGGTTTCTGTGCCTCTGCCCATTGATTTTTTGGGAGTGTGGAAATGGAATCTGTATCCCTGAGATACGATGTTTAGTACCCACTTGTCCTGGGTTATTAACTGCCAATTTTGAGCAAAAAGTGCTAATTTCCCCCCTATGGGTGCTGCCAAAAGATAAGTGCTTGGTGTAGGCAGAGGGAGGTCATTGGGATTGCTTTCTGTAGGTTTGCGCTTTATCTCCTCCAGATTTGACGGGGGATGCGCCCCACTACTTTGACCTGAGTCTTGAGCCCGGTTCCTGCAACCCTTTGGGCATCTGGATTTGCTCCTTTGAGCTCTGACACAGGAAAGGACCAAATTTTTGTAGGCCAGTGTCTACTGAATTTTGGTGGCTGCACTTGTAAGAAATATTTAACAATTTACATAGACTTAGCTTTGTCTTCCATTTTCTTTAAAACCTCTTCTGCCTTAATACCAAACAGAGAATCATGCTGTAAAGGTGCATCTAGCAATTTAGCTTTAACATGATCAGGCAAATTTTGTTCCTTTAACCAGGCATGCCTCCTAATTACAGATCCAGTAACTGAGGCCCTGCAGGAGGCCTCTAAAGAATCAAAACCAGATTGCAAAGTATGCTTTCCAACTTGTTCAGCTGCATGCAACAATTCCTGCAATTCTTTATTTTCTGCACATTTTGAAATCATCATCATTTTCTGTTTCAGCAATCCCATAACATGTTGTTGGTACTTAAGCATATGAAATTGGCAATTTAAGGCCCTGATTGCCAAGGCTGCAGATGTATAAACCTTTTTTCCCTATCTGTCCAGTGCTCTAGAATCTCTGTCAGAGGGGGTAGGGTTTTTTGCTGTTGAGGCCTTAACTCCCTTTGGATCCTGTGAAATAGTTTCAGGATCAGCAGCAGGGCTTCTAATTAAAAATTTATGTGAGTTGGGGACTCTGTAATATCTCTCAGGCTTACTGGGAGCCGGAGGTAAGGAGTCAGGGGTCAAGCTCGACTCCGAAAACACATCATCCACAATGTCTAAAACAGGGGGAATGGCTAAAGGCTTGTGCTGAGGGAGAAGGAGGAAATCCCAGAGTCTCTTTTTTGACTCTCCCAGTGAAAATGCTCCCTCAAAGTATGCAAGGTTTCTCCAAATGAATAATCCTCAGGAGGAGATGCAGATGGAATAGATTCCTCAGCATAAGAATCCTGATAGGGAGGTATAGATAATTCCTGATCAGAAGAGGAATCAGAAGAAATAGAAGCCTGATCTGAAGATTCATAATCAGTGTCTTGCCTAGGCCTCTTATCTGGAGGGGGATGAGTACCCCTGATCAAGGTAATAAGGTCTTCAGACATTTTGATCATCTGTTTTTTAGGCATAGAGGCCTGTGCACGTGGCTCATGTGTCGGTTTTTTAGGTTTAGAAGTTGCTTTTGAGTTTGGCTTTTTAGCTGTCATCGGTTTGATGTAGAAATGCTGAGGTCTGATTACAGCCTGCTCAGCGGCTCCGGACCCATCCGAGGGAGATACATCCGTCGGTCCAGTACCTCGAGTATCTTGCAGCATGCCGGACTCCACATGGGTGTCGGTAGAGGCCTGCAACTCGAAGGTAGTGTGTATCAGGGGCTGCGAAGGCACCTCACTGAGTACCGGCGACTGGCTTAGGAGAAGCTTTGTCATCGGTTTTGGATCTTGGCTGCCTTTCTCTATCCTTTTCTTTGCGTTTTTTTTATGTACTCCAGTAGTCGGATTGCTATCCGATGACATTTCTGGGTAGTTAAATCTGTTTCCAAAATATTTTGATGCAAAAATATACCAACGCTTTAGTGCGTTGGTTAAATCTAGAACAAAACCGACAGCCAGGCACGTTGTGATCAGGGCCTAGGCAAGGAATACAGTATAAATGGAAATCCTTATTAGGTATTTGCTTCCCACAAGTAATACAATTATTAACTTTTTCTGACATAGGTAAAAAGCAAGAAAAAAGTTTCCCCAACGAGGTACTTAGCTTTAGTGAAGACTTCGGTTCTGAAACTCAAACTCAAATATTTCAGTCGTCGGCCGACCAGCACTTGCGAGAAAGACTGAAGAAAATGGCATTGGCTGCATGTTTTATACCCCTGATGACCTGATGTCATGGAAGAGAAGACAGCAACCAACACAGGACCCAAGACTTTGGAATTCAGGCCGACTGAGGGCAATCTGTCAGCAGATTACCCAAATGTAATAACTGCAACAGTGAAACACTAAGAACATCTGGTAATGCAAGTAGCCTGCTTTGAAGCGGAGGTATCTTCTGCAAGATTCCCTGATTGGGATATGCAGGTAAGCCTCTTAAATCTAGAGTTGCCAACCAGGCATCTTTGCCTAGCATAGGAAGTAACTGAAGAGTCAGCATCTTGAATTTTGGAATGTCCAGAACTGTGTTTAGAGTAGAGAAGTCCAGGATTGGGTGCCATGATATGTCTTTTCTGGGTACCAGGAATAGTCTTGAATAGCAACCTTGTCCCTTTTCCTCTTCTGGTACTGGTTGAATAGCCTCCATGCTCATGAGGGAAAGTACTTGTTTCTGGGCCTCTGCCCACTGATTTGGGGGCAGGTCTGGCCATCCGTTTGGAATTGGCAACGTGTGGAAATGAAATCTGTATCCCTGGAATATTATATTTAAAACTCATTTGTCCTGGGTTATAAGTTGCCAGTTTCTTGCATGAAGAGACAGTTTTCCCCCCAAAGGGGTGGCTAAAAGGCAAGTGTAAAGGGAAGTCATTGAGACTGCTTACCATAGGGAGGTGTCGTCTTGTTTCCAGATTTGGAAGAGGATGCAGCCCATTGTTTTGTTCTGAAAGCCCCTTGTGACTGAAACCTGGAGCCTTTGGAATGTCTGGGTTTGACTTGAGTGGCTCTCAAAAGAACTGGAAAGGACCAGTTCTTAGTAGGCCAGTGCCTACTAAATCTTGGAGGTTGCACTTGTAAGAAATCTTTCACAGTTTGCATAGATTTAGCTTCATCTTCCATCTTTTTTAAAACTTCTTCAGCCTTACCACCAAAGAGACAGTCCTGTTGTAAAGGAGCATCCAACAATTTTGCTTTAACATGATCAGGCAGATTTTGCTCTTTGAGCCAAGCATGCCTTCTTAGCACAGACCCAGTTACAGCAGCCCTGCAAGAGGCCTCCAAAGAATGAAAACCACATTGCAAAGTATGTTTTCCAACTTGTTCAGCTGAATGCAATAAATCCTGTAAATCTTTGTTTCCCACACAGTCAGAAATTAACATTTTCTGTTTAAGCAGTCCCATGATATGCTGTTGATATTTTAGCATATGAAATTGACAGTTTAAAGTCCTGATTGCTAAGGTTGCAGAAGTGCAAACCTTCTTACCCCATCTATCCAGTGCTCTGGAATCTCTATCAGAAGGGGTAGGATTTTTAGCAGTAGAAGCCATAATGCCCTTGGGACCCTGAGAAATGGTTTCAGGATCTGCAACAGGATTTTTGAAAGTAATTTGTGGGAGTCCGGAACCCTGTAGTATCTGTCTGGCTTACAAGGAGCTGGAGGCAGAGAATCAGGAGCCATACTAGATTCTGAAAAAACATCATCAACAATGTCTAGAACAGGTGGTATAGCCAAAAGCCTATGCTGAGGAAGAAGAAGAAAATCCCCAAGTCTCTTTTTAGATTCAGAGAAATCCTGATTTTCCCAGTGGAAATTGTTCCCTTAAGGAATGTAAAGTTTTAATCAAAAGAAAAATCCTCAGGGGGAGAAGCAGAAGGAATGGAATCTTCTGCATCAGAGTCCTCATAAGTAGGTATAGACCATTCCTGGTCATTAGAAGAGTCAGAAGAAATAGAATCCTGTTCAGAAGATTCATAATCAATGTCTTGCCTAGGCCTCTTAGAAGGGGGGGGGGGGTTGGCTACCCCTGATCAGAGTAATTAAATCTTCAGCCATTTTGATCATTTGTTTTTTAGGCATAGGGGCCTGCACATGTGGCACAGGCATAGTTTTTTTGGCATAGGTCGAGATTTTGGCCTTAGTTTTGAAGAAGGCGTTGGTCTAATATAAAAATCTGTAGGCCTGAAAACACCCTCAGAAGCCAGTGCCTGCACAGCGGCTCTGGACCCATCCAAGGTAGAGACATCCGTCGGTTCCATAATTGAAGCATCTCGTGGCATACCGAACTCTGAATGGGTCTCAGTAGAGGCCTGCGAATCAGACGTAGCGCGTATCAGGGGCTGCAAAAGCGCCTCACTGAGTACCGGCGAACTAGCAACTGGCTTAGGAGAAGAGTCATTGGCAGTTTTGGACCTCAATGGCCTGTCTGTCTTTTTCTTTGCATTTGTTAGGTATTCCGGTAGTCACCAATGACATTTATGGATAATTAAAGTGTGAGCCAAAATATTTAGAAGCAAAAATGTACCGACGTTTGATAGTGCGTTGATTAAATAAAGCACAAAACCGACAGCAAGGTACATTGTGGTCAGGGCCTAGGCAAGGAATACAGTACAAATGAAAATCCTTATGCGGTATTTGCTTCCCACAAGTAATGCAATTATTAACTTTTACTGACATCGGTAAGGAGCAAGAAAATGTTTCCCCAATGGCGTACTTAGCTTTTTAGTTTAAGACTTCAGATCTGAAACTTGAAAATGAAAATTTCAGGATTCGGCCGACCGGCACTTGCAAACTGCTTCTGCTTTGGGCACAGCGAGACAAGAAAGACTGATGTAATGGCGTCATCTGCATGTCTTATACCCCTGATGACCTGATGTCATGGAAGAAGGGACAGCAACCGGCGCAGGACCCAAGACTTTGTTAATCAGGCCGACTGAGGGCAACCTGCCAGCAGATTACCCAAATGTAATGACTGCAACAGTGAAACACGAAGAACATCAGGCTTCCAAGTACAATGTTTTAGGGAAACTGAAGAAGCAGGCTCAAAAGGAGCCAGAGTCAATTTTTCAAGTACAAAACTGAGGTTCCAGGAAGGAGGAATAGGCTTCCTGAAAGGCCTGATATGAAGGATGCCTTTCAGAAATTGCTGGTCCTTAAATCTAGTGACCAGAGGAGAATTCAAGGGCAGACAAGCAGACAGTGCTGACAGGTGGGCTTTAACTGAAAAATATGCCCACCCAGCATGCAACAGATCACACAAGAGAGAACCAGAGAAACCTCCAGAGATAGGGGATCCTGATGGCAGGAGAGGAACCAGACAGAAGTCAGTTCCATTTAGACATGTAGGATTTTCTGGTAGTGGGTTTCCAGGCCTCCTGCAGAACACAAAGCACATCCTCAGAAAAGAGTTGCCTAAAAGGAATCAAAATCCTATTACCCACAGTGTCAGTTGAAGAGTGGTCAGGTGAGGCTCGACAAGAGATCCCTTGTCTTGTGTGAGAAGATTCACCTCGTTAGGTTAATGTGCGATAGTTGCACCTGGCCAAGTGAGAAAGAAGGGGGGAACCAATGCTGTCTGGGCCAAAAGGCAGTCACCATTAAGATTTTGGGGGAGTCCTGCTTGATCTTGTGCAGAACCTGTGATAGAGGAACGGGAGGGAAAGTTTATAGAAACATCCTCTTCCAAGGAAAAGGCATGGTTGTCCACTTTCTAAGTCAGAGGACTTGGGACTGTGGAACAGAACAGAGGAAGTTGTCTGTTCAGAGGGGAGGCAAAGATCTACCTGAGGAACATCCCACCAATAGATAATGCCCAGGAACACATCTTTGTAAAAGCATCCATTTGTGAGCCTGTGGTCTGGACCTGCTCAGAGAGTCTGCCACCAGATTGTAATCTGAATAAATATAAACTGCCTGAAGAGTCACTTGACACTGGATACCTAGACCCAAGACCTGAAGAGCCAATCTGCAAAGGAGACAAGACCTTGTACTCACATTCCACCCCCCGGTTTAGAGATACCACATCACTGTGGTATTGTCAGTGAAGACTTTGAGAGGCCTGTGATGAAAAAAGGATGAAAATTAGAGCCAACAGCAAAGTTTCCATCTCTTTTACATTGATATGATCCAACCTCTGATGAGGAGGCCAGAGATCTTGGACCTTTAGGGGTCCATAAGAGGCAACCCAACCCCTATCTGAGGCATCTGTAAAAAGCTCCTGAGGGGGAACTGGAGCTTTGAAAGGATGTCCTGGATTGAGAGAGAGAGAGAGATGATAGATCCATCACTGAAGCTCAAGCTTGAGACAAAGGGAACAGGGAACTCCAGGGGGTGACAATGTTGAAGCCACACCAATCAGAAGTGCCACTTTAGTTTCCTCATATAGAGAATGGCAAGATGGAGCACAAGCATGGTGGAAGCCATAAATCCAAGCACCCTGAGAAACTGCCTTGCTGTGACAGAGGAAAAAGAAACTGGTAAAAGGTTCTCAAAGACAGAGCCTTGTAGTCAGGAAAAGATGCCAGCATGGGAAAGGCTGACGCCTGCATCCCAGGAAAACATGATCCTGGGAAGGCATCAAAACTGATTTCTGGAGGTTGATGGTGAATCTCAAATTGTGTAAAAGACCAGTGATGAACTGGAGGCCCTGTAACAGACTGCTGGGAGAAGTAGCTTGAATAAGAAGACAGTCAAGACAGCAAAAGATCTGTACACCTCAAAGCCTGAAAAAAATAAATAAATAAGACAGGAGCAAAGCATTTGGTGAACACCCTTAAGGCAGTACAAAAGCCAAAGGGCAAAGCACAGAACTGAAAATGGAAAGAAGACAGGATGCGTGGGGAATGTGAAGGTAAGCATCCTCAAGATACAGAAACACCAGAATGGCCTGGGGAAGCAGAAGAAACTATGTCTGAAGGGACATCTGAAAAGGAATATTGAGGAGAAAAGCGTTGAGAAGGGAAAGATCCAGAATTGGTCTCCATGTACTCTCCTTCTGAGGAACCAAAAACATCCTAGAGTGAACCCCTTTCCCTATGAAGGGGGGAGGAACAGGTTGAATGGTGCCCTAATCCAAGACCGATTGCAGAACCTCTGGAAAATGAGGAAGTTGGTCTCGAGGAGGCTGAAAAATGCCTGAAGGGATTTCCAAACAAAGAAATATCTCCGATGGACAATTACAAGAATCCAAGAATCTGAGGAGATTCAAAGCCAATTTAGAAGAGGCAGGGAAAGGCAGAGACACAATGGGACCTGCACGAGGGGAAGACAAGGCCAAACCTCAAACAGAACCAGGCTTATCCTGAAAAGGTTTCTGGGAGGAAGGAGTCAAGAGTAGTATTAGGAGGAACACACTTAGAGCCCTTCTTAACTTTAAGAGGAGGGAGAGTTTGCCTACAAATGCAGACTTGGAAAGATAGTTCCTCTAAAGCATGGGAATAGGGGAAAACAAATATGTTTCAGCTCCTGCAAGGCCTTACCCTTATCCTGGAGGGACTTAAGTTAGCAGCAGTCCCAAAACGACTTTTGTTATCTAGAGAAGCAATTTTGCCTTGATGACATCAGGTAAAGCCTGAAGATTTAGCCAACAATAATACCGCCTGACTGAACCAATGGCATCAGCCACATTATAGCTGCATTTGATTGAGTGCAGCCTAACAGGAACAGGGCAGAAGCCTTCTCCGCAAAATCAGGGAGGTCAGAAACAACCTTAGAAACCTGGGAAAGGAGGGCCAAAACATGGTATACCTTCAATTCAACTGAAAATCTGTACAACCGCACAATTTTGCAACTCGTACGTTGGCTCCTACACAAAAGCTTCAGCTTGGCTGTTGGAGCTGCGTGGGATGTCACACGTAAGGCCATAAACCAGAGGACTTAAATGTGACGTCTGCACACACAGTCTTCAGAACTTGAAGCTCAGCAGGCAGAGTAGAAGGCCCAGCAGGAGAAAATGCCAGTGGCATCAGGTATGGGACCCTGAGATCCTTCTGTAGCATAGACAGGTCCAGGGCGATTCTGGGATGAAAGGAGAATGAGGGGGTTATTAGTGGGTGGGAAGGAATACTGCAACATGGAAGAGAAGGACATATATGGTTATGGTTAAGATTTTACACAAACTATTCTATGTCCTTCTATTCCTATGTTGCAGTATTCTTGTTGTGGGACAGTACCACAGCTTAGTTAGATAAGAGAGTGGTGGATGCAGAAGAGGATTCTGAAAAGCCCTGTAGGATTGACCTGGCGAATCCTGCATGTGCTCTGGAGACTTGGCCTAGCTTGTAATGTTTGGTGAAAGTGTGGATAGTGGATTATGTGGCTGCTTCCATAATGGAAGCCATGTCCAGACCTTTTAGGAAAGTCTTGGAGGCAGCCATTGCCCTTGTGGAATGGGCCTTTACTCCCACTTTTTTTTTTTCCATGGTGGGAGTAGCAAAGACAGATGCCTTTCCTAATCCAACATGCAATAGTTTGTTTGGAGACTGCCTTGCCCAATGCCCGGGATGGAAGGAAACGAAGAGCTGTTTAGATTTCCTAACTGATTTAGTTTTGTCCAGGTAAAATCTTAGTCGCCTGTGTACATCCAGGGAGTGGAGTATCCTCTCCTCTTCATTTGTGGGAGAGGGAAAGAAGGTGGGCAGGTAGATAGATTGGTTTAGAGACACATCATTGACCACCTTCATAAAGGAGGGGTTAGTTCTCAGGGTGATCCTGTCTTTGTGGAACGTGGTGTAGGGGGGGGGGGGGCTTCTGGCTGAAGTGATAGCCACTAGGACAGTTTTCCATGTACATATCTGAAGGGAAGCTATCCCAGCAGGTTCGAATGGGTGTTGGATAAGCTTTTCCAAGATGAAGTTAAGGTCCCAGGGCAGAGGGATTGGCTTTTTTGGAGGTCTAATGTGCAATACCCCTTTAAGGAAGAGTTTTACATTGAGCCTGGCTAGCAAAGGGGGGGATCAAGAGGCAAGCAGGCTGATATTGCAGAAAGGTGCACTTTCACTAAAGAATAGGAAAGTCCACTTTTATATCAGTTGATACACATAAGTAAGAACTGGGAGGGGGATCAGCAATGCAAGGGTCCCTTCAATTGTCTAGACACCACTTAGTGAATCTTTCCCATTTAGCTAGGTATGATTTTCTTGTTGTAGGTTTCCCGGCCTCCCTTAGGATTGAAAGCACGTCCTCTGAATAGTGGTGTCTAAATGGGATCAAAAGTTTATCACCCACAGTGTCAGGGACAACATCTGCAAGTGTGGGTGGAGATTTCCTTTTTCTTGCATCAGGAGGTGCACCTTGTAGGGTAACTTGTAGTGCTTGCCCTTGGCTAGATTGTGAAGTAGGAGGAGCCAGTGCTGCCTTGGCCAGTAGGGAGTCACTAACAAGATTTGCGGTTTGTCCTTCCTGATTTTCTGGAGGACTTTCTGAATCAGTGGTAAGGGGAGATGGCATAAAGAAACTTCCCCTCCCATGAGATGTTGAAAGTGTCTATTCTCCAGGCTAGAGGAGAGCAGGTCTTTGAGCAGAAGGTCTGCAGCTGCCTGTTCTGGGGGGAGGCGAACAGGTCTATTTGAGGAGTGCCCCACCAGTGGACTATCTGGGAAGACAGTCCTGTCCAGCATACATTTGTGTTGTGGAGAGGATGTCCTGGTTAGGAGATCTGCTTGCTTGTTGTCCTGCGAGGGGATGTAGGTTGCCTGCAGGGACAAGTTGTGGCATAAGGCTAGATCCCATATCAGCAGGGTTACTCTGCACAGCTGACATGCCTTTGTCCCTCCCCGCTTGTTGAGATACCACATTACAGTGGTACTGTCTGTTACTATTTGAAGAACCCCTGGTAGAAGCAGAGGGGGAAAGGGTTTTTAGAGCTCGGAAGACTGCTGTCATTTTTCTGATATTGGTGTGTTAGGCCTTCAAGGAGGGGTGGCAGTTTGCTTGAACCCTGTAAGTGGCCATTGTTGTGCCCCAACCTGAATCTGAGGCATCTGTATGCATTACTTGGGTTGGGGGAATGGGCTGAAGTGGAAGCCCCGAGTTTAAGATGGACTTGTTGGATCCACCAGCTAATTTCTTTCTTTAGACAGGGAAGGAGGGGGATAGCTTGTGCCAATGGTTTGGGTGCTGGGACCAAATGTTTTTGAGGTACCACTGTAGTTTGCGCATATGCATTCTGGCCAGTGATAGTATAGGGATGGTTGCTGCCATTAAGCCCAGGAGTTAAAGGAATTGCCTTGCAGTTATCTGAGAATGTAGCAGCTCTTTGAAGTGGGAGGTCAGGGATAGGACCTTGTCCTGTGGGAGAAAGGCCCTCATTCTGTCTGTTCAGATACCACAAGCCATAAAAATCTTGTCCTGGTCTGGGTTCAAGGAAGATGTTGGAAGGTTGAGGGTGAACCCTAGATTCTGCAGAAGGGACATGGTGAAGTGCAGATGATTTGAGAGGGCATCTTTTAACTCTTCCATTATTACGAGGTTGTCTAGATAGGGGTAAATTTGAATTCAGAGTTCTGCAGAAGGCAATGGCCGGGGCCAGGCATTTTGTGAACACACCGGGGGGGGGGGGGGGCGCAGTGGAGAAATCAAAGGGCAAAGCAGTAAATTGGAAATGAGAGGAGGGCCCAGAGAAAAACTGGAATCTTCTGTGGAAAGTTCTGATGGGTATGCGTAGGGAGGCCTCTTAGGTCCAAGGTGGCCATGAAAGCCTTGGCGGCTGGTATGAGAGGTAGAAGGGCGGGAAGTGACAGCATTTTGAAGGTGGGCACCTTGAAGGTAAACATTTAGGAGGGAGAGGTTTAAGATGGGTCTCCACGGTTTGTCTTTCTTGGGAACCAGGAAGAGATGGGAGTAGAAACCCTTTCCTTCCTGTCCTGAGGGAACAGGTTCTATGGTACCCGGCTTCAGCAGGTCTGTCAGAACTTGCGAAATGAAATGCTGTTTTTTTTTTTGGGGGGGGGGGTATGCAATGCCTCTCATGGGTGGATTTTCTTTCCAGGAGAGAAAGAATCCTTTTTGTATTATGGATAATACTCATTGGTCTGAGGTTCTGGTTTGCTAGAAGGGGAGGCAGCGGGAAAGGCGTGCTGAGGTTTGTTTTCTGCTTAGGGAGCTCAACCTCGGGACATGCCATCATGCAATAGGAAGCAGATTGATGACTAAGGTGCTTGGACAAGATTTCAGCCCTACTCTTTATAGTCCTATCATTAAAAAGGGCACACTGACAGCAATTTGGGACATCATGGTTTGGGCCTAAACAAGCGACACACAAGGGATGAAAGTCTCTATGCGGGATTTGTTTACCACAATGGAGACAAACTATCTGAAGTGAGTCACAAGCAAAGAGTTCCCCAACTGGGTACTTGGCTTTAGAAAAATTTCTCACTCTGCTGTGGACCAAGCAATGCACTCGACTGCTTCAGGCTCCGACAGCAAGAAAGACCGATGTCATGGCATCAGCTGACTCCCTTTTTACCCAGTCATCTGCACATCAGGGTAGGGCATCCACCAGCTCAGGCAGGAGGGAGTTTTTTTTTTTAGTTTGGTAGTTGGGCCAACCAAGGGCTTCTGAAGCAGGAAATCCCATAAATCAGGACTGCAACAGTGAAGCACGAGGAACATCTAGAGGGACCCCCATTGAAAAAAGGATCCCTGTTATGAGCATGGCACCAAATAGAAAATCTCTTCATTTGGACACAACAGACTTTCTGGCTGCAGGTTTTCCTGCCACACCATAGTAGGGGTCAAGCAGGACACTTAAAAATAATTAATCCTCAGGTGTCTTTGGAGGAGGCAGAGAATCAGGAGACTTGGAGACAGCTATAAAGGTGTCCAACAAAGCACCCAAAATAGGAGGAAAGTACAGTTTTGTACCTACCATAAATGTAGATGTCCGAACAGGATAGCATCTGCAGTCCTTACAAATGGGTTGTCCTGTCGTCAGGCAGCCCTTCGGTCGGCCGGATTCCAAAGTCTGGGTCTGGCCTCGGCTGGTGTCGCACTTCACCCGACGTCATAGCTGCAGTTCTTCGGGTATAAAGGCATCAGCCGACGCCATTTTCCTCAGTGTTTCTTGCCCCAGATGCCAGTTGCCCTCTTGGGTAGCTAAATTTTTGGATAAATGCCAATGTTTCCAAAAGGTAGAAGGCAAACACAAAAAATAAGCATGTATATACATATATACAAACAAATACACCATAAGAGATCCCCCCCCCAGCTAGCTATTAGGTGGGCAAATACCCTAGGAATACCACAGAGGGGAAGGAGGGTGGGTAATCCTGACTGCAGATGCTATCCTGTTCGGACATCTACATTTATGGTAGGTACAAAACTGTACTATGTCCTTCAAGGATGCATCTGCAGTCCTTACAAATGGGTAGAATACCATAGCCACACTAGGGGAGGAGGAAGAAGAAATTATGGTGTAGTTAGGATCCCTTGCAAAACAGCAGTGGCAAACCCTGCTCGGGATCTAGAGTATAAAGATAAGTTATAATGCTTGGCAAATGTATGCACGGAGGTCCAAGTAGCAGCCTCTATAATGTCCTTGGTAGCCACTCCTCGTAAGAAAGCTGTGGTAGTGGCTGTAGCCCTTGTAGAATGAGGCCTTATGTTCTGTGGAATTTGCTTTCCATGGTAGGAGTAACAGAATCTAATGCAATTTCCTATCCACTTGGAGATTGTCTGTTTGGAAATTGCTTTTCCTTCCCTTCCTGTTGCATATGCTACCAGAAGCTGGTCAGTTTTTCTATTGCCCTTGGTTCTGTCCAGGTAGTAGCGTAACTGTCTATGTACATCCAAGGTATGTAACAGTCTTTCCCCCCTGTTCTGTGGATTGGGAAAGAAGGTAGGTAGGTGGATTGCCTGGTTTAAAGACACTCTGGATACCACCTTAGGCATAAATGTAGGATTAGTTCTCATGGACACTCTATCTTGATGGAAGATTAGGAAGGGTTGTACTGCCATTAAAGCCTGTAGTTCCGAAACCATTCTTGCTGAAGTAATTGCCAGCAGGAAAGCAGTTTTCTAGGATAGGTGTTGAAGATCTGCTGTTGCTGCTGGTTCGAAAGGGGGGAGTGTCAATTTTTCTAGCACAAAGTTCAAGTCCCATGCTGGTAATGGTGGTTTTCTAGGAGGTTTTACATTCTTAATTCCTCTCAGAAACTGCCTGAGTAGAGGATGCGAAAAGACAGGGGGATCGAAGCTGTATTCTGCAGAAATAGCTGATGCATGTATCTTGATGGAGGAATAGGACAGGCCTGTATGGAAAAGCTCTGCCAAATACTCCAGGATGTTGGCAATGTCTACCTTTGACACATCTTTCCCCCTTTCAGTACTCCAAATGAGAAACCTTTTCCATTTTCCTGCATAGTTCCTTCTTGTTGAAGGTCTGCGGGCCTCAAGGATAATGTCTTTAACCCTTTGGGATAAACCTGGGTTAGTTGCTCTTATGTAATGTTCCAGGCAGTCAGTTCCAGGCAGTCAGTTGCAGAGTTTTCAGGTTTGGATGCAGGATGTTGTAGTCGCTCTGAGTTAACATCAAAGGAATCAGGGGTAGTGTCCACATTTTCCCCCAAGACGTGCTCCTCAGTAATGGGTACCAATGTTGTCTTGG
This sequence comes from Protopterus annectens, assembly GCF_019279795.1. NCBI lineage: Eukaryota > Metazoa > Chordata > Ceratodontiformes > Protopteridae > Protopterus > Protopterus annectens. Next base: position 580,882,451 of record NC_056743.1, read on the forward strand.
CCAATCTGGAGCTATCAGTATTATCCTTGGACGTTCCTCTGATTTTCAATAGTACCTTGTGCATCAAAGGAAGAGGTGGAAATGCATATGCTGTCAGGCAGCCAACTGAAGGATAGAGAGTCCACCTTCCAAGCAAGTGGGTGGTATGTTCTTGTGTAGAATTTCTTGAGCTGGTGATTGAGTGGGGATGCGAATAGGTCTATTTGTGGCAGTCCCCATTTCTTTGTGATGGCCTTGAAGATGTCCGGGTGTAGCATCCATTCGTGAGCATCCGAGGTAGTTCTGCTTAACATGTCTGCTAGGATGTTTTCTTTTCCCAGTACAAAAATTGCTTGTAACTGAATGTTGTAACTCAGAGCCATATTCCATAGGTCCAGAGCCATTCGGCATAGAGGGTATGAATGAGTGCCTCCCTGTTTGTTGATGTACCACATGACTGTGGTGTTGTCTGTCCTTATCATCAACTGGCCTTCTTGGAGGAATGGTCTGAAATTCTGGATTGCTAGTTTTACTGCCAGCATTTCTTTTTGATTTATGTGCAGGTGCAGCTGATCTGGGGTCCATAAGCCTTGTATGCACTTGTCCAGCATGTGGGCCCCCCAACCAAGGTCTGAGGCGTCTGTTGTGATGGTTTGGCTTGGTTGAATGCTGTGGAAGGGCAAACCTGTATTTGACTGGCATGCCTGAGCCCACCATAGGAACTCTTGTTTCAGGCATGGGATTAGTGGTATTTCGGTTTCTAAGCTGTGCCTGTGTTGAGACCATAAATTCTTTAGGTACCACTGTAGCTTTCTCATATGCAGTCTGGCATGGGGGACCAGGATTATGCAGGATGCCATGAAGCCCAAGGCCTGCAGTACTTTCCTTGCTGTTAGTTTGTTCTGCTTTGTTAATGCCAAGAAGTAGAGAGGAAGTTGTTCTTGTTTTTCTGCAGTTAGGAATGCCATCTGTTGTACTGTGTCCAATTCTGCACCCAAGAAGGTTATTGTTTGGGATGGTATCAGTCTTGACTTTTTTATATTGACTGTGTATTCCAGGGCTTGTAGTAAGCAAATGACTCTTTGTAAGTCTTGTGTCAGCTTGTTTTTGTTGTCCGCTTGTATCAGGCAGTCGTCCAGGTATGGATAAATTTGGATTCCCTGAAGCCTGCAGTGAGCGATTACTGATGCCAGGCATTTCGTGAACACTCTGGGCGCAGTAGATAAGCCAAAGGGCAATGCTGAGAATTGATAATGCTCTGATCCTGCAAGAAATCTGAGGTATCTTCTGCAATTTGGTCGTATGGGGACGTGCAGGTATGCCTCCTTGAGATCTAGAGTTACCAGCCAGTACTCCTTGCCCAGCATGGGAAGAGGTTGCTGTAGGGTTAGCATTTTGAATTTTGGAACAATGATGAATGTGTTTAAAGTGGACAGGTCGAGAATAGGCCTCCAATTTTTCTCTTTTCTTGGTACCAGGAAGAGTCTGGAGTAAAATCCCTTGCCTTGTTCTATAGGTGGTACCCTTTCCACAGCTCTCATCTTTGCTAATTGAGCTATTTGTTTTAGAGCTTCTGTCTTTTGATTTGGTGGTAGGTTTGGCATTCCTCTTCTTCCTGGTAAAGTGTGGAAATGAAACCTGTAGCCTTGGTCTATAGTTTGCAAAATCCACTTGTCTCTTGTGATATAGTGCCAGTTTTTTGAAAATAAGGCTAACTTTCCGCCTAAGGGTGCTGCTATTTGTTCCCTGGTAGGCGGTGTCAGAGCCAAGTCACTGTGATTGTCCTGTTACAGTGGTAGTGGTTGTGTCTGTGCCTCGTTGGTTGTTGCCTTGCCACTGGCGTCCCCTGTAGGCACCTCCTCTGGATTGATTTCTGCCTCTTGAACGCCTATTCCTGCCTCTCTGAGTTTTAGAGGAGTCTGGAAAGGACCAATTTTTGGAAGGCCAGTTCCTGCTAAACCTTGGAGGCTGAACCTGTAAGAAATCTTTTACTGTTTGCACAGATTTTGCCTTCTCTTCCATTTTCTTCAGTACCTGTTGGGCAGGAGAACCAAATAAACTGACCTTATCCATAGGAGCATCTAATAGCTTTGCTTTAACATGATCCGGCAAGACCTGTTCTTTCAACCATGCATGCCTTCTTATAACTGTGCCAGTCATGGCTGATCTAAATGAAGCCTCCAGTGCATCATAGCTACATTTTAAGGAATGGTTACTAACCTGCTGAATGTTATTCACCATTTCTAGAACATATTTCTTATCTAAAGAATCAGAGGACAGTTTCTTAGTTAACTGATCAAGCATAAACTCTTGGTATTGGATCATATGAAACTGACAGTTCAATGCTCTAGCTGAGAGAGTAGCAGAGGTGTATACTTTTTTACCCCATCTCTCTAAGGACCTGGATTCCCTTTCAGAAGGGAGAGGGTTTTTCGCTGAGGTCAAAGCTACTGCCTTAGGCCCCTGGGAGATAGTCTCAGGATCTGCAAAAGGAGCCTTGTATAAATGGTGATGAGTGTCCGGGACCCTGTAGAACCTATCGGGCTTAGCAGGGGCTGGAGGTAAAGTATCAGGAGCAGTGCAAGCATCATTAAATGCATCATCCACAACAGGAAGAACTGGAGGTATAGCTAAAGGCCTATGTTGTGGTAAGTGTAAAAAGGTCCTAAGCCTCTTTCTTGAATCTGAGAAATCTTGTCCCTGCCATTGGAATTGCTCTCTCATGGCATGTAAAGTTTCCCCAAATGAAAATTCCTCTGGTGGAGAGGCAGAAGGAATCGATTCTTCAGCATCGGAATCTTCATAAGTAGAAAAAGGAGCCTCTGGATGGTCTGTATTGTCTGTATCATCAGAAGAGTCATCTGAGGACACTGGCTCAGGGGGCTCTGCTCTAGGTCTCTTTTCTGGAGGTTGAGAGGCCCTGTCTGGGTGAGATTGGGATCCCCTTATTAAAGAGATGAGATCCTCTGCCAGAGTAAGCATTTGGGAACTGGAACTGGGCCTGTGAGAGGAGGCTTAACAGGCACAGACTTAGAAGTTTTGGCTGCCTTAGCCCTGGCAAAGGCCTTTATAGACATGGCTGCAGGAGGCCTAGCAGCACCACGTGCTGGGGTAGAAACATCCAAAGGGATGGTGTCCGATAATTCTTGTGAAACCACAGTAGTAGGTAAAACTTCAGAGGCCGATTCAACTAGGGTAGAAGGGCCTCGTAGTAGTCAAGGATTCGCTGAAGATTGAACCGTTTGCTCGGTTTCGCGAAACCGAGACACTCATGTTTGCTTAACCGTGGTTTCGCCAAAACCACGGACCGCGAGTGTCGGTCCTTTCTTTGCGTTCTTAACAATTTGAGTAGTCGGAGGATCCGGCGGCATTATGTACGCAAAATCTGAGCGAAAAACTGTTCAGCAAACTCCGACCGGCGCCTAAGCGTTCGGTTGAAAGAAGCACAGGCTAAAAAGCTGCTACGTCGTGGTCTGGGCCTAAACAAGGTAAGCAGTAAGAGTGGAAATCTTTATGAGGTATTTGTTTCCCACAAGTTAAACAGTTATTCACTTTTTCTGACATCGGCTGAGGCAAGAAAGAGTCCCAACCGGGGTACTTAGCTTTTAGAAGTCTTAGTAGTATTCGGTAGTAGTAATCTCTGGATCTGACCGACCGGCACTTGCGAACAGCTTCTGCTTGGCCACGCGCAAGAAAGACTGGGGAAAATGGCGTCGGCTGATGCCTTTATACCCGTAGAACTGCAGCTATGACGTCGGGTGAAGTGCGACACCAGCCGAGGCCAGACCCAGACTTTGGAATCCGGCCGACCGAAGGGCTGCCTGACGACAGGACAACCCATTTGTAAGGACTGCAGATGCATCCTTGAAGGACATCTGCAGAACGTTTAGCAGCACCCACCTAAAGCAGCTCATGATACCTTTTCTAGATATCTGATACCAGAGAAGAATCCCACTTAAAGTATTCCATCACCCTAGCTATTGTGTCCCCAAAGACAATTCCTCAAAGGGAGACTCAGAACTGATGGACTCCTCTTCATCAGAACTATAAGCCAAAGGCAAAGGCATCAGAAAAAATAAAATCGGTACCCTTGAAAAGATTTTGAATCTTTAACTGAGGAATCAGGTTCCCTAGGCTGCTTGGAAGGAATTAAAGTCCAAGGGGGAGTAGGCACAGAAACTCACTGGGGAGGCTTCGGGGCTATTAGAGCATTAAACAAGCCCAGAGTAAAACACCCGCCATTCTCGTTGAGGATCCTTAGGGTGAACAGCAGAATGCTTAGTCTTCTGCTTTTTCTTGGTAGGGACATCAGCTATAACAAAACACTGGAGGTTCCAAACCCTGACAGAATTCAATAAGAGTACCCAGAAAGTACAGTTGTGTACACTTACCATAAATGTAGATGTTAAGAGTGTATTCACTGTTGCAGTCATTACATTTGGGAAATCTGCTGGCAGGTTGCCCTCAGTCGGCCTGATTAACAAAGTCTTGGGTCCTGCGTCGGTTGCTGTCCCTTCTTCCATGACATGAGGTCGTCAGGGGTATAATACATGCAGCAGACGCCATTACATCGTTTTTTCTTGCCCCAGATGTCAGGTGCTCCCCAACTGGGGAGCAAAATATATATCTATATATATATATATGTATAATATATATATATATATCTATCTATATATCTATATCTATATATATATATGTGTGTGTGTGTGTGTGTGTGTGTGTGTGTGTGTGTGTGTGGAATAAAAAACACAAAACATATACCTCCAAACAAAAGCAAATACACCAAAAAGGCTTTTAAAGATAGTAACAGAAATGAGAGGTATAGTTAGAGAAAAAACGGGGCTGGAGGGAGGGTAACCAGGACTGCAACAGTGAATACACTCGAACATCTACATTTATGGTAAGTGTACACAACTGTACTATGTTCTTCGTGTTTCACTGTTGCAGTCATTACATTTGGGTAGAATCCCAAAGCTATGGTTGGGAGGATGGATTTATACAGCATTAGGAGCAGCTATAAGGCCCTGCAGGACGGCAGTGGCAAAGTCTGCTCTGGATTTAGAGATGAGAGGTAAATGGTAATGTTTGGTGAACATATGAATGGAGTTCCAGGTAGCAGCTTCTAGAAGGTCTCTGGTAGGAACCCCTCTGAGAAAGGCTGCAGGTGGGAACCCCTCTGAGAAAGGCTGCAGAAGTAGATGCAGCCCTGGTGGAATGAGATCTGATCCCCTTGGGGACAGGTTTACCATGGTGCACATAACAGAAACGAATACAATGGCTTATCTATTTGGAAATAGTCTGCTTTGAAATAGCCCTTCCCTCTGCCCCTGCAGCAAATGCCACCAGTAATTGTTCAGATTTTCTTAGAGATTTTGTCCTGTTTAAGTAGAATCTTAGTTGTGCCACACTAGATACCACTTTAGGCATAAAGGATGGATTGGTCCTGAGAGCCACCCTGTCTGGGTAAAAAATAATGAAAGGCTCCACTGCCATGAGAGCCTGTAGTTCTGAAATCCTTCTAGCTGAAGTGACTGCTAAAAGAAAAGCGGTTTTCCAAGAGAGAAATTTTAGGTCCGCAGTAGCAGCGGGCTCAAAAGGAGGTAGAGTGAGTTTTTCCAAAACAAAATTGAGGTCCCATGCAGGAGTTGGTGCTCTCCTGGGAGGTCTTAAATTTTTGGCCCCTCTGAGGTACTGCTTTAGCAGAGGATGAGAAAAGAGGGGAGGCTCTGTGTTGCAATGAGCTGAAATGGCAGAGGCATGGATTTTTATGGAAGAAAAAGATAGGCCCTTGTGAATCATCTCAGTTAAGTATTGCAGAATCTGAGGAATATTGGGCATTGCTGTGCTTATTCCTTGTGCTTGGTTCAAGGCACAGAATCTTTTCCATTTGTCAGCATAAGATTTTCTAGTACTAGGCCTTCTAGCCTCCAAAATGACATTTATCACAGATTTGCTGAGAGATGTAACTGGTGAAATTAGTTTATTAGCCATGCTGCAAGTTTGGAGCAGAGTGTGCAGAATTTGACAGTAGGTAAGGTGTCTGAGGCAGGTACCACGGAGGAAGGTGCGACATATTGCGCAGGAGTAGGTACCAGTGTTGGTGATGCCAGTCTGGAGCAATCAGAATCATTTTTGTTTTTTTCCTGTCTGACTTTTAGTAAGACCTTGGACAGCAGAGGCAGGGGGGGAAAGGCATAGACTGATAGGTTTTCCCAGCTGAAGGATAGAGCATCCACTTTCCAAACTTTTTTGTGATAAATTCTTGTGCAGAATTTGTCCAACTGATAGTTTTGGGGTGAGGCAAAATATCTGTCTGGGCTTCCCCCATTTGCGTGTCCACATGCTGAAGATTTGTGGATCCAATTTCCATTCGTGTGGGTCCATAAGATTTCTGCTTAGTCTGCCAGAGTATTTTGCTTTCCTGGCAGGAATTGAGCTTGTAGATGTATTTGATAAGTCAAGGTCGTGTTCCACAATGCCATGGCTAGTCTGCAAAGGGGGTAGGAATGCCTACCCCCTGCTTGTTCATGTACCACATGACTGTGGTGTTGTCTGTCTAGTAGTTGTCCTGGATGAAGATAGTCCTTGAAGGCTGTCAGAGCATTCTGTACAGCTAGCATCTCTTTCTGATTGATATGTAGGTGCATTTGAATTGGACTCCATTGGCCCGGAATGCATCTCCCTGCCAAATGCGCCACCCAAGCATAGTCTGATGTGTCTGTAGTCAGGGTTTGGGCGGCAGGGGGTAGAATGAATGACAGTCCCTTGTTTTGGTGGCAGGCCTCTGCCCACCATAGGAACTCTAGTTGCAGGCAAGGAATGATAGGAATAATTGTTTCCAGGCTGTGACAATGTTGACTCCATAAGCTTTTTAGGTACCATTGAAGTTTCCTCATATGCAGTCTTGCATATGGAATTAGAAGAATGCAGGAGGCCATGAACCCAAAGGCCTGCAGAATTTGTCTTGCAGATAGCTGGGTTTTTGTGGCCACCCGTTTGAAATAAGTCATCAATTGAATTTGTTTTTCTGGCATAAGGCAAGTCATCTGAGCAGTTGTATTCAAGCTTGCACCCAGGAATGTAATTATTTGAGAGGGTACCAGTTGTGATTTCTTTTCGTTTATGGTGTACCCTTGGCAAGTTAGAAGCCTTGTTGCAAATGCCAGATGCTTCAGAAGAGTGTCCTTGTTTTCTGCCTCAATTAAACAACCATCCAGGTATGGATAAATTTGAATATTTCTTTGCCTGCAAAATGCAATTACTGGTGCCAGGCACTTTGTGAAGACCCTGGGCATAGTAGATAAGCCAAAGGGAAGTGCAGAGAACTGGTAATGCAAATAGCCTGCTTTGAAGCGGCGTTATCTTCCACAAGATTCCCCGATTGGGATATGCAGGTAAGCCTCTTTTACGTCTAGAGTTACCAACCAGGCATCCTTGCCTAGCATAGGTAGTAACTGTTGAAGAGTCAGCATCTTTAATTTTGGAATGTCCAGAAATGTATTTAGAATGGATAAGTCCAGAATTGGACGCCATGATTGGTCTTTTCTGGGTACCAGGAAAAGTCTTGAATAAAAACCTTGTCCCTTTTCTGGTACTGGTTGAATATCCCCCATATTCATGAGGGACATAACCTGTTTCTGGGCCTCTGCCCACTGATTTGGAGGCAGATCTGGCCATCCGTGTGGGAGTGGCAACGTGTGGAAATGAAATTTGTATCCCTGGGATACTATATTTAAAACCCAATGTGTGGAAATGAAATCTGTATCCCTGGGATACTATATTTAAAACCCATTTGTCCTGGGTAATCAGTTGCCAGTTTTGTGCATGAAGTGCCAGTTTTCCCCCCAAAGGGGTGGCCAAAAGATAAGTGTGCTTGGTGATTGCAGTGGAGAGTCATTGAGACTGTTTACCATAGGAAGGTGCCTTGTTACTTCCAGATTTGGAGGTGGAGGCACCCCATTGCTTTGTTCTAAAAGTTCCTTGAGACTGAAACCTGGAGCCTTTGGAATGTCTGAGTTTGACCTGAGCGGCTCTACTGGGTACTGGAAAGGACCAGTTCTTAGTAGGCCAGTGCCTACTGAACCTGGGTGGCTGCACTTGTAGGAAAATATTTCACAGTTTGCATAGATTTAGCTTTATCTTCCATCTTTTTCAAAACTTCTTCAGCCTTACTACCAAATAGACTGTCCTGTTGTAAAGGAGCATCAAACAATTTTGCTTTAACATGATCAGGCAGATTTTGCTCATTGAGCCAAGCATGCCTTCTTATCACAGATCCAGTTACAGCGGCCCTCTGCAAGAGGCCTCCAAGGAATCAAAACCACATTGCAAAGTATGTTTTCCAACTTGCTCAGCTGAATGCAATAAATCCTGCAACTCTTTAATTTTCCACAGTCAAAAATCAACATAATTTTCTGTTTAAGTAGACCCATGACATGCTGTTGATATTTAAGCATATGAAATTGACAGTTTAAAGCCCTGATTGCCAAGGTTGCAGACGTGTAAACCTTCTTACCCCATCTATCCAGTGCCCTGGAATCTCTATCAGAAGGGGTAGGATTTTTAGCAGTAGAAGCCTTAATGCCCTTGAGACCCTGAGAAATGGTTTTAGGGTCAGCAGTAGGGTTTTTAAAAAGGAATTTGTGGGAGTCATGAACCCTGTAATATCTGTCTGGCTTACTAGGAGTTGGAGGCAGGGAATCAGGAGTCATACTGGACTCTGAGAAAACATCAACAATGTCTAGAACAGGAGGTATAGCCAAAGGCCTATGCTGAGGAAGAAGAAGAAAATCCCCAAGTCTCTTTTTAGATTCTGAGAAATCCTAACTCTCCTCCCAATGAAAGTGTTCCCTTAAGGTATGCAAAGTTTCTTCAAAAGAAAAATCCTCAGGAGGAGAAGCAGAAGGGATGGAATCTTCTGCATCAGAGTCCTCTAAGAGGGAATAGATAATTCCTGATCAGAAGAGGACTCAGAAGAAATAGAAACCTGATCTGAAGATTCATAGTCAGTGCCTTGCCTAGGCCTCTTAGCAGGAGGGGAATGGGTACCCCCGATCAAGGTAATTAAATCCTCAGCCATTTTGATCATTTGTTTTTTAGGCATTGGGGCCTGTACACGTGGCCCAAGTGTTGTTTTTTTTAAACATAAAAGTAGTTTTTGGCCTTAATTTTGCAGATGGCGTCGGTTTAATATACAAATCTTTAGGCTTGAAAACACCCTCAGAAGCCAGTGCCTGCTCAGCGGCTCTGGACCCATCTAAGGTAGAGACATCCGCAGGTTCAATACATAAAGTATCTTGCAGCATACTGGACTCCGAATGGGTCTCAGTAGAGGCCTGCAAATTAAAAGTAGTGGGTATCGGGCTGAGAAAGCACCTCACTGAGTACCGGCAACTGGCTTAGGAGAAGCTTCGTCATCTGTTTTGGACGGTCTATCTCTTTTTCTTTGCGTTTTTTAGATATTCCTGTAGTCGAATTGCTACCCGCGACATTTCTGGATAGTTGAATCTCGAGCCAAAATATTTAGAAGCAAAAATATACCGACAGTTAAAAGTGTGTCGATTAAATTTAGCACAAAACCGACAGCAAGGCACGTTGTGGTCAGGGCCTAGGCAAGGAATACAGTACAAATGAAAATCCTTATGAGGCATTTGCTTCCCACAAGTAATACAATTATTAACTTCTACTGACATCGGTAAGGAGCAAGAAAAAGTTTCCCCAATGGGGTACTTAGCTTTTAGTTGAAAGACTTCGGTTCTGAAACTCGAAAACGCAAATTTCAGGAGTTGGCAGACAGGCACTTGCGAACTGCTTCTGCTTCGGGCACCGCGCGGCAAGAAAGACTGACATAATGGCATCGGCTGCATGTTTTATACCCCTGACTACCTGACGTCATGGAAGAAGGGACAGCAACCGACGCAGGACCCAAGACTTTATTAATCAGGCCGACTGAGGGCAACCTGCCATCAGATTACCCAAATATAATGACTGCAACAGTGAAACACGAAGAACATCCTCTTCCCTGACTGGAATCTGCAGAATCCCTCTTGGGTCCTCCAAGATAATCAACCATGGTTCCCTCTCAACATCTAGAGTAGACGCCTGCAAAGCCTCAGAGGACATGCGAAAGGAAGGACACATGCCAGACTCTGATGGGGTTGTGGCACAGGAAACCGAAGAAGACACTGGATGGTCTACAGAGGTGTCACTCACTTCAAGACATCCGGCTGAGGCTGGACAGCCAAAGAACCGGGCCGGGATTTATTGGGCACCTTCTTACTTGACTGGAGTATCTCTGGGTTAAATAGATTCCACCATGCTACCCTGGGCTAACTGTTTAAGCCTCTGGTTCTCAAGACAGATGGCCAGCGAAGACAAATGGCTTCCGAGAGTCTTAGACAAACACCTTATAAATGCTACAAGATGTAGGTGTGTGAGAACTGTTCATGACCATCCTTATGGGGAATCTGCCTCCCACAATGACATTTTCACTTCTTGGATGACATGAATTTTACGCAAACAAGAGAACAAGACCAAAAGCAAAAGAACAAAAAGCCCCTAGTGAGGCACTTATCTGACAGCTAGATATTCAGCACAGCAAAAGGGTGCTTAGGTAGATGAGCAATGATGGCATCTGGACAGGTGTCAAAGTTGTTCTGGGTAACTGCAGCCATCTGTAGGCTTTGGTATAGTGGTCAGACATTGGGCTGTCCTTGTAGGAGATCGCTACTGTTAAGAATACTGCAACAGTGATGCAGAAGAAAGTACAGTTTTGTACCTACCATAAATGTAGATGTCCGATAGGAATGCATCTGCAGTCCTTACAAATGGGTTGTCCTGTCGTCAGGCAGCCCTTCGGTCGGCCGGATTCCAAAGTCTGGGTCTGGCTTCGGCTGGTGTCGCACTTCACCCGACGTCATAGCGGCAGTTTTTCGGGTATAAAGGCATCAGCTGACGCCATTTTCCTCAGTGTTTCTTGCCCCAGATGCCAGGTGCCCTCTTGGATGGCTAAATTTGGATAAATGCCAAAGTTTCCAAATAGTAGAGAGCAAACACATAAAATAAGCATGTATGTACATATATACAAACAAATACACCATAATAGATCCCCCCCAAGCTAGCTGAAGGATGGCAAATCCCCTAGGAGTACCTCAGAGGGGAAGGTGGGTGGGTAATCCTGACTGCAGATGCATTCCTATCGGACATCTACATTTATGGTAGGTACAAAACTGTACTATGTCCTTCAAGGATGCATCTGCAGTCCTTACAAATGGGTAGAATACCATAGCTAAACTAGGGAGGAGGAAAAGAGTAGAGATTATGGTGTAGTTAGGATCCCTTGCAAAACAGCAGTGGCAAAACCTGCTCGGGATCTAGAGTATAAAGGTAAATTGTAATGCTTGGCAAATGTATGCACGGAGGTCCAAGTAGCAGCCTCTATAATGTCCTTGGTAGCCACTCCTCGTAAGAAAGCTGTGGTAGTGGCTGTAGCCCTTGTGGAGTGAGGCCTGATGTTCTCTGGAGTTTTCTTTCCATGGTAGGAGTAACAAAATCTAATGCAATTTCCTATCCATTTGGAGATTGTCTGTTTTGAAATTGGTTTTCCTTCCTTTCCTGTTGCATATGCTACCAGAAGCTGGTCAGTTTTTCTATTGCTTTTGGTCCTGTCCAGGTAGTAGCGTAATTGTCTATGTACATCCAAGGTATGCAAGAGTCTTTCTCCCCTGTTCTGTGGGTTGGGGAAGAATGTAGGTAGGTGGATAGCCTGATTTAAAGAGACTCTGGATACCACCTTAGGCATAAATGTAGGATTTGTTCTCATGGACACTCTATCTTGATGGAAGATCAGGAAGGGTTGCACTGCCATTAATGCCTGTAGTTCAGAGATCCTTCTTGCTGAAGTTATTGCCAACAGGAAAGCAGTCTTCCAGGATAAGTATTGTAATTCTGCTGTTGCTGCTGGTTCGAAAGGGGGAAGTGTCAATTTTTCTAGCACAAAGTTCAAGTCCCATGCTGGCAATGGAGGTTTCCTGGGAGGTTTCACATTTTTAATTCCTCTCAGAAACTGTCTGAGCAGAGGATGAGAGAAGACAGGAGGATCCAACCTGTATTCTGCTGAAAGAGCTGATGCATGTATCTTGATGGAAGAATAGGACAGGCCTGTATGGAAGAGCTCTGCCAAGTATTCCAGGATGTTGGCTATGTTCACCAGTGTCACATCTTGCCCCTTTGCAGTACTCCAAATGAGATATCTTTTCCATTTTGCTGCATAATTCTTTCTTGTTGAAGGTCTACGAGCCTCCAGGATTATGTCTTTAACCCTTTGGGATAAATTTGGGTTAATTGCTGTTATGTAATGTTCCAGGCAGTTAGCTGCAGAGTTTTCAGGTTTGGATGCAGGATGTTGTAGTTGTTCTGTGTTAACAGTAATGGGATCAGGGGTAGTGTCCATATTTGTTCCCGAGATATGCTCCTCAGCAATGGATACCAATGTTGTCTTGGCCAGTATGGAGCTATCAGAATGATCCTCGGACGTTCCTCTTTGATCTTCAGAAGCACCTTGTGCATCAAAGGAAGTGGTGGGAATGCGTATGCTGTCAGGTTTTTCCAACTGAAAGATAGGGAGTCCACCTTCCAAGCAAGTGGGTGGTACGTCCTTGTGCAGAATTTCTTTAGCTGGTGATTGAGTGGGGATGCAAACAAGTCTATTTGTGGTAATCCCCATTCTCTTGTGATGGCTTTGAAGATGTCCGGATGCAGCATCCATTCGTGGGCATCTGTGGTAGTTCTGCTTAATATGTCTGCTAGAATGTTTTCCTTCCCGGTACAAAAATTGCTTATAACTGAATGTTGTAGCTCAGAGCCACATCCCATAGGTCCAGTGCCAGCCGGCATAGAGGATATGAATGTGTGCCTCCCTGTTTGTTGATGTACCACATAACTGTGGTGTTGTCTGTCCTTATCATCAACTGACCTTCTTGGAGAAAAGGTCTGAATGACTGGATTGCCAATTTTACTGCCAGCATTTCCTTTAGATTTATGTGCAGGTGCAGCTGGTCTTGAGTCCATAGGCCTTGAATGCACTTGCCCAGCATGTGTGCCCCCCAACCGAGGTCTGAGGCATCTGTCGTGATGGTTTGGCTTGGTTGACTGTTGCAGAAGGGCAATCCTGTGTTTGATTGACAGGCCTGAGCCCACCATAGGAACTCTTGCTTCAGGCATGGGATTATTGGAATTTTGGTTTCTAGGCTGTGCTTGTGTTGGGACCACAAATTCTTTAGGTACCACTGTAGCTTTCTCATATGCAGTCTGGCATGAGGGACCAGTATTATGCAGGATGCCATGAAGCCTAGGGCTTGTAGCACTTTTCTTGCAGTTAGATGGTTCTGCTTTGTTAATGCCAAGAAGTAGAGAGGTAGTTGCTCTTTCTTTTCTGCAGTTAGGAATGCCATTTGTTTTGATGTGTCCAGTTCTGCACCCAGAAAGGTTATTCTTTGGGATGGAATCAGCCTTGACTTTTTATATTGACTGTATATCCCAGGGCTTGCAGCAGGTAAATGACTCTTTGTAAGTCTTCTGTTAGCTTGCTTTTGTTGTCCGCTTGTATCAGGCAGTCGTCCAGGTAGGGATAAATTTGAATCCCTGAAGTCTGCAATGAGCAATTACTGATGCCAGGCATTTCGTGAACACTCTGGGCAGTAGATAAGCCAAAGGGCAATGCTGAGAATTGATAATGCTCTGATCCTGCAAGAAATCTGAGGTATCTTCTGCAAATTGGTCGTATGGGGACGTGCAGGTATGCCTCCTTGAAATCTAGAGTTACCAGCCAAGACTCCTTGCCCAGCATGGGAAGAAGCTGCTGTAGGGTCAGCATTTTGAATTTTGGAACAATGAGGAATGTGTTTAAAGCGGACAGGTCTAGAATAGGCCTCCATTTGTTTTCTTTTCTTGGTACCAGGAAGAGTCTGGAGTAAAATCCCTTTCCTTGCTCCATAGATGGTACCTTTTCCACAGCTCTCATTCTTAATAGTTGAGATATTTGCTTTAGAGCTTCTGTCCTTTGAGTAGGTGGTAGGTTTGGCATTCCTCTCTTTCCTGGTAGAGTATGGAAATGGAACCTGTAACCTTGGTCTATAGTTTGCAAAATCCATTTTTCCCTTGTGATGCAATGCCAGTTCTTTGAAAATAAGGTTAGCTTTCCGCCCAAGGGTGCTTCTAGTTGTTCCCTGGTAGGCTGTGCCACCGCCAAGTCACTGTGATTGAGTTGTTGTAGTGGTGGTGGCTGCATCCGTGCCTCGCTGGTTGTTACCTTGCCACTGGCGCCCTGTAGGCACCCCTGGATTGGTTTCTGCCTCTAGAACGCCTATTCCTGCCTCTTTGTGTCTTAGAGGAGTCCGGAAAGGACCAATTCTTGGAGGGCCAGTTCCTGCTAAACCTTGGAGGTTGAACCTGTAAGAAATCTTTCACTGTTTGTACAGATTTTGCCTTCTCTTCCATCTTTTTTAGTACCTGCTGTGCAGGGGAACCAAATAAATTGACCTTGTCCATGGGTGCATCCAAAAACTTTGATTTGACATGGTCTGGTAATGCCTGCTCTTTCAACCATGCATGTCTCCTGATAACTGTGCCAGTCATGGCTGATCTAAAGGAAGCCTCCAGTGCATCATAGCCACATTTTAAAGAATGGTTACTAACCTGCTGTATGTTATGTACCATTTCTTGAACATACTTTTTATCTAAAGATTCTTCAGAGGACAGCTTTTTAGTTAACTGGTCAAGCATAAACTCTTGATATTGAATCATATGAAATTGGCAGTTCAAAGCCCTAGCTGACAAAGTAGCAGAGGTGTAAACTTTTTACCCCATCTCTAAGGACCTGGATTCCCTTTCAGAGGGGAGGGGGTTTTTAGTAGAAGTAGCTACTACAGCTTTAGGGCCCTGGGAGATAGTCTCTGGATCTGCAAAAGGAGCCTTGTATAAATGGTGATGAGTGTCCGGGACCCTGTATAACCTATCGGGCTTAGCAGGAGCCGGAGGTAATGAATCAGGAGCAGTGCAAGCATCATTAAATGCATCATCTACAACAGAAAGAAATGGAGGTATAGCTAAAGGCCTATGTTGTGGCAAATGTAGAAAGGTTCTAAGCCTTTTTCTGGAGTCTGAGAAATCTTGGCCCTGCCACTGAAATTGTTCCCTCATAGCATGCAAGGTTTCCCCAAAGGAAAATTCCTCAGGCGGAGAGGCTGAAGGGAAGGACTCTTCAGCATCAGAGTCTTCGTAAGAAGAATAAGGAGCCTCAGGAGGGTCTGTATGTTCTGAGTCATCAGAGGAATCATCTGTGGATACTGGCTCAGGGGGCTCTGCTCTAGGCCTCTTTTCTGGAGGAGGGAGAGGCCCTGTCTGGATGAGGCTGGGATCCACGAATTAAAGAAATGAGATCCTCAGCCAAAGAAAGCATATGGGAGCTGGTGCTGGGCCTGTGAGAGGGGGGTTTGGCAGGCACCGTTTTTGATGCTTTGGCTGCTTTAGCCCTGGCAAAGGCCTTAATAGACATTGCTGCAGGAGGCCTAGCAGCTCCACGTGCAGGGGTTGAAATATCCAGGGGAATAGTGTCTGATAATTCCTGTGAAACCGCAACAGAAGGTTGGATTTCAGAAGCCGATTCTACCAGGTTAGAAGAGGCCTCGGTAGAAGGCATGGTTTCGGCTGAAGAAAGAACCGCTTGCTCGGTTTCGGCTGAAACCGAGACACTCGCGGTTTGCTTAACCACGGTTTCGGCCGAAACCGCGGACCGCGAGTGTCGGTCCTTTTCTTTGCGTTTTTTGGTAATTTGCGATGTCGGAGGATCCGACGGCATAATATAGGCAAAATCCAAGCCGAAAATCTGTTCAGCAAACTCCGACCGACGTCTAAGCGTCCGTCGGTTAAAAGAAGCACAGGCTAGACAAGCTGCTACGTCGTGGTCTGGGCCTAAACAATGTATGCAGTAGGAGTGGAAATCTTTATGAGGTATTTGTTTCCCACAAGATAAACAGTTATTCACTTTCTCTGACATCGGCGGAGGCAAGAAAGAGTCCCCAACGGGGTACTTAGCTTTTTAGAAGTCTTCGAAGTAATATTCGGTAGTAGTAATCTCTGGATCTGACCGACCGGCACTTGCGAACAGCTTCTGCTTCGGGCGCCACGCGGCAAGAAAGACTGAGGAAAATGGCGTCGGCTGATGCCTTTATACCCGAAAAACTGCCGCTATGACGTCGGGTGAAGTGCGACACCAGCCGAAGCCAGACCCAGACTTTGGAATCCGGCCGACCGAAGGGCTGCCTGACGACAGGACAACCCATTTGTAAGGACTGCAGATGCATCCTTGAAGGACATCATGTATTAATACAGTGCATATTCATAATATGGCATAAAAAGTTATCACACTTTCTTGCTTACTGAAGGCTCTGTTTGGGCCATGAGACATTTGACTGATGTGCTGAGCTGTCCTGTGAAAACTCATCCTGGGTGAAGTTCTTACCATAAATATTAAATATAGCACATAATCATAACAGGAAAAACTAAGCTTAGAAATCCAGCACCACACAGCTGTCAATCTATCTACAAAACACTGAACACAATCTCATACTGGAAAAATGTGGAATACACAAAAAATACTAGTAAATTTCAACTAGGAAGCTTATAGCATGGTTAACTTCTCTATACTCAAAGAAGGACTATTCTATGAAGTATTCCAATATTAACCACGTCTAAAAGTAATGTGAAAGTGCTTCCTGGTAAACTCCTATGACACACAGAGGATTTTTAACTAAGGGATATCCTTTACTTTTCTCTTTCTCGGTTTACTTTCCTCATTTCTGATGCAGCTGCATTAAGAGATGCATCAGTTCCAGTTAAGGGGCCTTCCTATCTGCAGTCCCACCAATGCCTAAGTTACCTCCACTATGACACACCAGTGATAAATGCTGAGGGAAGTATTGTAAGTTATCTTCTCCAACATAAACAAGAACCAAAAGTTAATAGTACCAGGAAACATTAGTTCTGTAAATCTGTTAATACATCAGATATTCAGTCAGACAGCTCTCTCTACATGAGCACATACACTACTACCTTTTCTGGGAATGAAACAGACAGATTAACTGCCAGAAAATCACACATTTCACAAGCAAAAGAGGTAACACAAGGCAAAATCAGGGACAACAGAGATATGACAACCCACTGTAATTCCACACACACACACACACACACACACACACACACAAGCTTATTTGCTAAATATGCACATATATTCAGATGCACACACTGACTCTTTTTGTGCACAAGTCTCAGCTTACTTGAGAATTTTGAACAAAACCAAAAATACAAAAGAAATGCTAAGGCATCAAAATTAATCTAAATTAAAAATGGCACTTTCAAGGCAAATTGCATTCTAAAAGTGAAAAATTGTAGGCCTCTGCTACGGTCACCACCTGACCCTCTTTGCGCAGTTGTGTCCTATGGGGAAAAAAAACCCCAAAAAATAGCAAACATCATGAAATTTTAGAGCAAAAATATTATCAAACACATACATGTTATACGAAATAGCACAATAAGCTCAAATGCTACAAGAAAAGGCTTTTATTTGGGCAAAAAAGTAAAGTTCTGTACTTTGCAGTAGTTGTGGGTATGTTTTGTCCTCCAGTATCTCATGTTTCTACAAAAAATGTCCCACTTGGAGCACTTGAAAAGGTAGCAACCCTACTCTCGACTTTGCCTGTGATTTCAAAGCCAAAAGGCAATACTAAAAGAGAAAAACTTCCATGGTCCCAGCAATGTAATCCAACCACTTCTATTCCAAACTGCATATACTCCTCACGATCCAGTTGGTACATGCTTCAGGCGATGTCATATGTCTGTCTGTGCAGTGCAGTTCAGAAAAGGATGCCTAGAAACTGTTTTAAACAGTAAGTGAAGTGGGGAGTAGAAATTTGTACAAATTAGAGGACATGTACATCTTAATTCAATGTAAACAAGAAGTTGTGTCCAACGATTTGTCATTCATAATGGACATTCAGAGTGTTTGTGTGGTTTGGTGCAAAAGGATCAACCAGATACAGCAGCAAAGGTGCTAAACTCTTTTTTCAAACTTTTCCTATGAGGCATATTTTTATATATATATTTTTTACGTTGTTAAACTAGCGCAATCACTGAACTTGGCACTTACCTTGGAGAAATTGCTCACTATTAAAGTCAAGAGCGCACATACGGGCTGCAAACAAGGGACTCAGGCTTGCTGTGAGGGGACTCGCGCTTTAGGCATAGAACAGAGAATTACAAATATAGTGCTAAAAGCATGAAAGAATTAAACATTTCTTCAAACAGAACTGACCATTAAAATACAATAAAAAGTTAATTACATTACAGTAATGCAACTGAACTACAAGTAGTTGTACTTTATCAGTTCGATCTGAAGTCTTTAAAAATAGAGGTCTTACCGAACTTCTGTATTTAATGAACTAGTGGTCTTCATGTTTTGTCTCTTGCTTTGCCATTTCCTTGATTTTGTTTAAGCTTAATACTTATGGCTAGCTTTCTGGGAGTTTTGACTGTATTTCAGAGCTGTGCTGAATAGCTTTTACATGCCACACCTTAATGTGGCATTCCCGAGTAATTAATAAGCCTACTTAATAGTCGATTCAGTATCATTAGCATTCTGTTAAGCTGGCATGGTGTTATGTATACAGCATGGATACCATATATACATGTACAGACACATGTATGACATGCATGTATGACAGAGAAGGAAGTGAGCATGGATACCACATATACATGTACAGACACATGTATGACAGAGAAGGAAGTGAGAGTTAGGGGAGCAACATTACCACTAACTGCAGTCACACCATTGCCAATGCATATTTTAAGGAATGAACAGAAGCAAGCAGTTACACATCATATAAAGTTTATTATGATGGCATATAGCTGAACCCAGCATTGTACCTTCATTTTTTTTCCAAGGATCACATTTATGGCACACAATCGCATTAAGAGAGCTTACCGGGATCCAGCTGCCTTGTGTTACAATACTTAACTCAAAAAGGCACAATTTCATTACACCTTAATGATCTATGCAGCAGTCACTGAATCTCCTATCCTGTCGGTTACTACATACCAAAATGATGAGTAATGGACATACAAGACTTGTTCACCACATATAAAAAGTACAGTTGCGTACACTTACCAAAAATGTAGATGTTAGAGTGTATTCACTGTTGCAGTCATCACATTTGGGTTATCTGCCTGCAGGTAGCTCTCAGCCGGCCTGAATACCAGAGTCTTCGGATTTCTGCGTTGGATGCTGTCGCTTCTTCTTTGACGTCAGGGGTATAAAACATGCAGCCGACACCATTACATCAGTTTTTCTTGCCGCAGGATGTCAGGTGCCCCCATAATAGAAAGCAATTATATGGTATGGTACACCCCCAGCAAAAAGCATATACACATAATATTGCCAAACAAGAAAGAAAGGTAGATTCAAGAGAAGTCAAGGGGCTGGAGGGGAGGGTAACCAGGACTGCAACAGTGAATACACTTGAACATCTACATTTATGGTAAGTGTACTATGTTCTTCGTGTTTCACTGTTGCAGTCATCACATTTGGGTTGATTCCCAAAGCTACGGAAGGGAGGAGGAAGTTAAAGAGCATTAGGGCCAGCTATTAATCCCTGCAAGACTGCAGTGGCAAATCCATCTCTGGATTTAGAAGAGATAGGGAAGTGGTAATACTTGGTGAAGGTATGTACAGAGCTCCTGGTAGCAGCTTCTAGGATGTCCCTGGTAGGGACCCCTCTCAGAACTGCCACAGTGGTAGATGCAGCCCTGGCGGAATGTGATCTTATCCCCTGTGGGGTAGGTTTTCCACGGTGCTTGTAGCAGAAATGGACGCAATGGGCTATCCATTTGGAAATGGTATGTTTTGAAATAGCCTTCCCCTCTGCCCCTGCAGCAAAGCTAACTAGCAGCTGTTCAGATTTTCTGATCGATTCTATTTGGACAGGACTAAGCCTAAGTAGTCTGTGCATGTCCAGAGAGTGCAGTATTCGTTCCCCTTTGTTTTGTGGATTAGGGCCACAGAAGACATCACCTTGGGCTTAAAGGAAGGATTAGTCCTGAGGGAAACCATGTCTGCATGGAAGATAATGAAGGGTTCCACTGCCACGAGGACCTGTAATAAAGACACTCTTCTAGCTGAAGTAATGGCTATAAGAAAGGCTGTTTTCCAAGAAAGTTATTTCAACTCCGCTTTAGCAGCTGGTTCAAAGGGGGGGGGGGTGAGCTTTTCCAATACAAAGTTAAGGTCCCAGGCTGGAGTGGGAGCTCTCCTGGGGGGTCTTAAATATTTGGCCCCTCTGAGGAATTGCTTTAGCAAGGGGTGAGAGAAGAGGGGTGGTTCAGTATTATAATGTGCTGAAATGGCAGATGCATGAATTTCAATTGACGAGAAGAACAGGCCCTTGTGGAGCATTCCTGTTAAGTACTGTAGAATATGAGGTAAGGTGGGCACCGATGTACACATCCCCTGAGCTAGGATCGAAGAACAGTATATTTTCCACTTTTCAGCATTGGGTTTTCTAGTACTAGGCCTCCTTGCCTCCAGAATGACATACAGTACGTGTCCTTACTGGGGGATGCAAGGGGAAAGCTCAAGGAATTAGCTAAGCTGCAAGGTTCAGGGTTTGAAGCTGAGGTTGCAGAATCTGGCCCACCTGCTGGGACAGCAGGGAAGGGGCCTGAGGCAGGTGCCATGGTTGTAGCAGTGTCATTATGCAAGAGGGGGTACACCAGTGCTGGCGTGGCCAGTCTGGTGGAATCAGTATTGTCCTTGGCTTGTCCTGTTTGATCTTTAGTAGGACCTTCGAGAGGAGAGGGGGAAAGGCAAACTGAAAAGGTTTCCCAAGTTAAGGACAGGGCATCCACTTTCCATGCTTGGCTGTGGGGAGTTCGTGTGCAGAATTTGTGCAACAGGTAGTTTTGAGGGGAGGCAAACAGGTCTACCTCTGGAGTCCCCCATTTGTTCCTCAAAAGGTTGAATATTTTGGGTTCTAGTTTCCATTCGTGTGGGTCCATGAGATTTCTGCTTAGGGCGTCTGCCAGTGAATTTAGCTTGCCTGGCAGGAATTGAGCTTGCTTGGTAGCTCAAGGCTGTGTTCCACAGAGCCATGGCTAGTCTGCAGAGACGGTACAAGTGAGTTCTCCCCTGCTTGTTTATGTACCACATAACTGTGGTGCTCTGTCTTTACCAATAGTTGTCCTAGAAGAATACGGACTTTGAAGGCTGTCAGAGCATTCTGTACAGCTAACATTTCTTTTTGATTGATATGCAGGTGCATCGGTCTCAGGTTCCATCTGCCCTGAATGCACTGCCCTGCCATATGAGCCCCCCATGCATAGTCTGAGGCATCTGTTAGGGTTTGGGCGGCAGGGCGTAGAGTGAAAGGGAGTCCCTTGTTGTGGTAGCAGGCCTCTGCCCACCAAAGGAACTCTGTCTTCATACAAGGAATAGCAACAACAAACTTGAGAAGCACACAAAAAGAGTGCTGACGAGTCCAACAAGCCACACAGACCTTAACGCAAATTTATTTGAAACAATAATAAAAGCGTTACAATAATAAAAGAACACCTTCAACATTTCCAAGGAACAACTATTAGCCCTTAACCGTTTATGTGACCTTTCTGTCAGGGTTATGAACCCTGATAAAGGTGGGGGGCTTGTTATTTTGGAAAACAGCCAATATTCAGAAAAAATGTTACGAGTCTTAGATACCCCTGCCTATGAAAATTCATCTCTTAACAAAATGAACACAAATATTAAAAGGGTCAGGGGATATTACAGGGACTTGTTCATTGAAGGGAGGATTGATTTGGATACCTACGAATACATTGCTATTTCACAACCTAAAGTACCAGTAATGTTTGGCATTCCAAAGGTCCATAAAAACCTTGAGGACCCTCCTATGAGGGCTTTAGTGGACGGAAGGTCGTCTATTTCTAATCCATGTGCCCAATACATTGATTTTTTACTTTCCAAATACATAAAGTTAATTCCAAGTATTTGTAGGGATTCATGGCATTTTTTGTCAAATATTAACCAAATTGGGTTTGATGAAGGTTTTAATTTCATCACTATCGATGTAGTCGACTTGTACACCTCTATATCCCATCTTGAGGCTACCGAGTGGTTGGAACTTTTATTAATTGAGTTAAAGGCCCCTAGGAATGAAATTGACAACGTCACGGAGTTACTTGACATTGTCTTATCTTCCAACTTTTTTACATTTGAGAAGGAGTTTTTCATCCAAAAACATGGGGTAGCAATGGGTTCCCCTTGCGGTGCTATAGTGGCCAACTTGTTCATGGCGTTCTGGGAGAAACAATATGTTGTTAATCACCCAGTGTGGAACGAAAGAGTGGGCTACTATACCCGGTTTCTGGATGACATTTTTATCCTTTTTAAAGGGGATGCCCACTTGGCACAAGAATTTGTTGATTACCTTAATCAAACTACGTCCTTCTTGAAATTCACCTACAAGTTTTCTAGTGCTGAAATAAACTACCTTGATGTAAAACTTAAAAAGGGTCTTGGTAATCAAAAATTTGCTTCTACTATTTTTCGAAAAAATTCCTATGTCAATTCTTTCCTACACTTCTCCAGCTCCCATCCTTTTAAATTGAAGAGAGCTATTATTAAGGGTCAGCTAGTTAGGACTGTGAGAATGTGTAGTGAAATTAGAGATTTTGAGGATGAATGTGCCTTGCTCACTGAATTTTTCATCGAGCGGGGGTACCCTCGCAACATCATAGATTAAATAGTAAGAGAGGTTTCTATTAAGAGGTCAAGTGGCTTTTACATACCATTAATACATAACAACTGGCCGATGTCACTTGAAAATATTGAAATTGAACCAGAGGAAACAATTGTGGACGGCCATAAGGTTTCCAGCACAGAAGAGGTTTCTAAGAGTTACCCCCTAAGTTTCATAACCACCTTCAGTCTGGATTCAAGAGAAATTTCAGAGATAATTAGAAAGAACTGGTATTTTATTACCACTAACTCTATGTTAGTTGAGAAACTAGGGGCAAAACCAAAAATAGTATATAGGAGGGGTAGGAACCTAAAAGAGCTATTACAGAGAAACCAAGGTAGCGACTCTTTCAATAGAACTAAGGGCTGCTTTAGGTGTGGAGGATGCAACTGGTGTAATGTCATACGCACAGGCAATTCAGTAACTTTTAGCCACAAAAAATATGAAATCACTAGTAAGATCAATTGTGAAACAAAATCTATCATTTATGTGGCTTTTTGTGTTTGCTGCCCAGCTTTCTACGTTGGAAAAACCGACAGAAAGTTTAGGGAAAGAGTATACCAACACTGTTACGCAATAAAAAATGGCAAAACTGAAAATGCATTAGCGAAGCATGTAGAAAATTACCCAGGTCATAATTTTGTTTTTATGGGAATTGATTGTATTCCAAACTCAATTAGAGGTGGGCCAACCTCCCTATTATTAGAGATACGTGAGCTGGGATGGCAATTAAAGGTGGATGCCTTTAACTTCCCAGGATTGAATGAGAGTTGTAATATTGCCCCAGTTTTAAAGTACAGAGCCTATTTAAGATAACCTTGTTGTTTAAGCCGGCCTTATGGCTTTAAACTTAAGGCATACACTTTTAAAGTTATGTAAGCATAAACATATTTTATGCTTTACTTAGGTCACAACAGTGTGAGTGTTTAATCATATAGTAGTGTACTTTTAGTTCCATAAGAAAAATGTTCCTAAATTTAACAAATTTGTTGAAATAATAAAAAAAACCTTTAGGTATTTAATATATTTTCTTAGGTACATTTTATTTTATTTTATGGCAGTATAGTTACACTACGTGTAGTATTTTATATTTTTATTTTTTATTCTTGTTTGATCTTTGATGGGGATTGTGATTTTTTAATAGATATTCTTTTTAAATGAACAGGAAGTGATGTATTTAATTGCTGTACTTAATTGTTGTTTTTTAATTGAATCCCATGTAATTGTAAGTATTTAAGCAAGGACCAAAAGGCTTGTGGCTTTTTGGTTCCTGTACCTCTGAAGAAGCTACTCGATTGAAGTGGCGAAAACGCTTTTATTATTGTTTCAAATAAATTTGCGTTAAGGTCTGTGTGGCTTGTTGGACTCGTCAGCACTTTTTGTGTGCTTCATACAAGGAATGATAGAAATTTTTTTCAGGTCCTGAGAATGTTGACACCATAAGCTTTTCAGATACCATTGGAGTTTCCTCCTATGCAGTCTTGCATATGGAATTAGTAAAATGCAAGAGGCCATGAACCTCAGGGCTTGCAGTATTTTCATTGCAGATAGTTGGGGTTTTGTGGCCAATAGTTAGAAGTAGGTTGTCAAATAAACTTGTTTCTCCGGAGTGAGGAATGCCATCTGGGAAGTTGTGTTCAAGCTTGCTCACAGGAATACAATCTGTTGGCAAGGTACTAGGTGAGATTTCTTTTCAATGAGGGTGTACCCCAGAGAGGTTAGAAGTTTCTTTATGAATGCCAGGTGTTGTAATAGCAAGTCCTGGCTTTCTGCCTGAATAAGACAATCATCCAAGTATGGGTAAATTTGAATATTTCTCTGTCTGCAAAATGCAATGGCTGGAGCTGAACACGTTGTGAATACCCTGGGCGCAGTAGATAAGCCAAAGGGAAGTGCAGAGAACTGAGAGTGCATGGAGCCTGCCCTGAAGCGTAGGTATTTCCTGCAAGATTCCCTTATTGGGATGTGGAGGTAAGCTTCCTTTAAGTCTAGGGTTGCCAGCCAGGCATCCTTGGCTAGCATGGGAAGAAGCTGTTGAAGAGTTAGCATTTTGAGTTTTGGAACTACCAGAAAGATGTTGAGAATAGAGAGGTGCAGGATACGACGCCAGGAGTAGTCTTTTCTGGGTACCAGAAAAAGTCTTGAATAAAAGCCTTGTCCCCTTTCTTCTGCTGGGACAGGTTGAATAGCCCTGATATTGAGAAAAGAGAGAACCTGCTGTTGGGCCTCTACCCATTGATTTCGGGGTAGGTCTGGCCAACCACTTGGGGTTGGTAGTGTATGGAAGTGGAATCTGTATCCTTGGGAAACTATGTTCAAAACCCATTTATCCTGGGTAATGAGTTCCCAGTTTTTTGCATGCAGGGCAAGCTTTCCTCCTAAGGGAGCAGGTAGTTGAGCAGGGCTTGGAAGGGTTAAGGTTAAGTCATTGTGCCATTTTTCTGTAGGGGGTTGCTTACTATCCCCTGCTTTGGAAGTGGGAGCCCCCCACTGTTTAGGTCTGTGCGTAGCCTAGGTGGTCTGCTGTTCAAGGGACTGGAAAGGACCAGTTCTTTGAAGGCCAATGCCTACTGAATCTGGGAGGCTGCACTTGAAGGAAATAGTTTGCATAGATTTAGCTTTTTCCTCCATCCTTTTGAGGACTTCTGCTTTGTTGCCAAAAAGGTGGTCTTGGTTTAAGGGAGCATCCAGTAATTTATCTTTTACATGATCTGGCAAGTTTTGTTCCTTAAGCCAAGCATGCCTTCTAATTACAGACCCAGTGACAGCAGCCCTGCAAGATGCTTATAAAGCGTCAAAACCACATTGCAAAGTAGGTTTACCAACTTGTTCTGCAGAATGCATTAAATCCTGTCATTCTTTGTGTTCAGTAGTCAGGAATCAACATCACTTTCTGTTTAAGTAGCCCCATAACATGCTGCTACTTTAACATATGAAACTGGCAATTTAAAGCCCTAATGGCCTAAGTAGCAGAAGTGTATACCTTCTTACCCAATCTGTCTAAGGCTCTAGAATCTCTATTAGAAGGGGTAGGATTTTTGGCAGCAGTAGCCTTAATGCCTTTTGATCCTTGGGAAATGGTTTCTGGATCTGCAGAAGGATTCTTGAACAGGAACTTGTGAGAGTCAGGTACTCTGTAGTACCAGTCAGGTTTTCTGGGAGCTGGAGATAAAGTGTCTGGGGTAAAGCTAGAATCCAACAAAGCATCAGCTACAATGTCCAGAACGGGAGGGATAGCTAAAGGCCTGTGCTGAGGTAGTAGTAAGAATTCCCCAAGTCTCTTTTTGAACTCAGAGTAATCCTGGCTTTCCCAGCGGAAATGCTCCCTAAGAGTGTGCAAGGTTTCACCGAAAGAAAAATCCTGTGGAGGGGAAGCAGAGGGAATGGAATCCTCGGCATCAGAATCCTCACAAGTAGATAAGGGCAAATCCTGGTAATCAGAAGGAGCAGAAAATCAGAGTCCTGATCAGAAGAATCAGAAAGAAAATCAGTTCTAGGTCTCTTAGATGGGGAAGGCTGGCTTCCCCTAATTAAGGTGATAAGGTCTTCAGCCATTCTGAGCATTTGGCATATGGGCCTGAGCCTGCAGTTTGGTCGTCGGTTTTCTAGACGTGGTGTGAGTTTTTGGCCTGGATGAAAACGATGGCGTTGGTTTAATATGAATGTCTGTAGGCCTGAAAAGACCCTCAGAAGCCGGTGCCTGCACAGAGGCTCCAAACCCATCCAAGGAAGAGATATCCGCAGGTTCCACAGTCGAAGAAGCATCTTGCGGCATACAGGATTCCTAATGGGTCTCAGTAGAGGCCTGCAAATCAGAAGTAGCAGGTATCAGGGGCTGCGAAAGCGCCTCACTAAGTACCGGCGGACTGGCGACTAGGTTAAAAAAAGCGTCGTTGGCAGTTTTGGACCTATGCGGTCTGTCTTTATCCTTTTTTTGGAATAATCGGTAGTCGGATGGCTTGAAGCCATTTTGGAGTACACAGAACGAGTATGAAAGTAATTAGCTGCAAAAATAGCCAAATGACGAACAGTTCAGGCGTTGAACAAGGCACAAAACCAACAAGGGATGTCGTGGTTTTTTTTTGAAGACTTCGGGTCTGAAACTCGAAAACGAAAATTTCAGGAGTCGGCCGACCAGCACTTGCGAACTGCTTCTGCTTCAGGCACCGCATGGCAAGAAAGACTGATGTAATGGCATCGGCTTCATGTTTTATACCCCTGACTACCTGACGTCAAGGAAGAAGCAACAGCATTGGACACAGAAATCTGAAGACTCTGGTATTCGGGCCGGCTAAGGGCTACCTGCAGGCAGATAACCCAAATGTGATGACTGCAACAGTGAAACACGAAGATCATCATCTAGGAACAAATGCTTAAAACACAGAATAAAATTATACTATCTTAAATTCACTGAGGTAGTCTAAAACTGAAATCAATATTCGTGGAAATATTGAAAACTGAAACGCATACAAGTCTATCTGAATGTGCTAATGAAAGGATTTCTGATGCATCAGAATTTAGTATGAACAAATATCAATGCAAGACAGAAGCAGTCACAATCCTTGTTAAATCAACATACTGTACCCTTTTCTAGTCTTCTAAACCTGCACAGAAAATCCTAAAGCAGAGTTAACAACTGGCACTGTGACAATACATCTCATCTAGATAATACTCATAATTAATATTTTAGTACAATGCTTGTCCTATTTCAGAGGATAATGCAGGACCAGCCAATCCAATCAAATGTGGCAACTGTTATATCTGGAATCAGAGCACTTGTATTCTGTTCACACATTCATGAACACATGTGTATGAATGAAAACTGTCCTATACATCTTTAAAAAATTACTTTAAAATGTATCTGATGCACAAGTATAGTGATTCTGTTAATCATTTCTAAGTGATGAGATGTCTATTAGTTCAACAGTACACTTTAATTTATAGCTTTGATTTTGGAAACTCAAGTGCTGAATACCTTTAATGTTGAAGTACCTACAAGACCCTTGTGCTTCGGTACCAAAACACTTTGGGTGGAGTGCTACCAAGAACAGAACAGCTCTTACATAAAGTGAAACATGACTACTTCCTAAATACTGAACTACAAAGAACTCCTACCAAGTTATATACAGCTTTCTATTAGAACTCCAAGACCTCAAACCACCGGTCCCAATGTGCTGCAATATAAGCTGCAACTGCAAAAAAAAAAAAAAAAAAAAAAAAAAAAAAAAGTAAAATTTGGAAGTGGCTGTTGTACCACTGAAGCACTCTGAGGCCTACATTCCCCAGTCCTCTCCTACTTAACACATATACCAACGCAAAAACTTGTGCGCTTTGGAATATGAGAATCCTCAGATGTACCACACAAAAACTTGTGTGCTTTGGAATATGGGAATCCTCAGATGTACCACAACCTTGGACTTGTGTACTCACCTACACTTGGACCTGCAGTTCCATTACTAATATGGTCACAATTACAGTCCTATGAAATTCAACAGACACCCATTATATACACATTAATATGCACATTATATATAAAGTGGCAGAAGCTTTGAAGCATGAAAATCTGATCTTTACTAGCCAACAGCTATCCATTGCACAAATTTACTTTTGGCAATTTCTGTATAAAAAAGGAAATCTGTGTTCTTTGATTTGTTTTAGATGTATTTGATGAACTCTGTCACATTTCCTCATGTGGGACATTTGTTTGCAGGAACAATATCAACCACCATCATGGACAAATACAAACCAACTTTCAATCTATCTGCCAACTGTTGTGTTTCTATTTCCTTTCTATAAGGAAACCAAAAAAATGTTTTACTAACCAGGTAAGTTCACAAAGAACAAGTGCCTTTTTTCTGAGAGGATGTGGAAGCACTGTCTGGTTAAGTGGCTCACAGTACCAGTCTGCAACCAGAGACTAGGGGACTCGAACCCAGACAAGGGCACTTGCACTCTGTGATAAACTACTAAACACTCAGTATGGCTTTACTGCAAAAAACACTTATCAAAAAGGTAGATGTCGGAGTGTCTTCACTCTTGCAGTAATAATGCCTCAGTAAATTTCCTTATGTGGAAGCCATTAGCCAGCCTACATACCAGTAACTTTTCCCTCCTCCTAATGTGCCGATCACCCTTTCCTATGACTCGAGAGTTTAAGACTCATCAAGCAGTTCAATTTTCTTGGGTCTTTCTTGTCCCCAGCCAGGACTGGAGCAAGGCACCCATACTGTGCTCAGAAGGGCCACTGTAAGGGGAAGGGATACAAAAGGGGGGAGGGTAGAGAAGGAAGGGAACTAGGGAATAAGCAAAGTGGAACAGGGTGTCCACCCTACCCTCAAGGAAAGAGGAGAATGGAGGGAGAGAAAAACTACTGCAACAGTGAAGACACTCAAACATCTACATCTATGGCAATGAGACACAACTGTACTATGTTAAGTTTGTTTCACTGCTGCAGTAACACTTTGAGGAAGATTCCCAAAGCCAAGGTTGGGAGATTGGAAAAGAACGAAGGTGAAGCTAAGAGAAGCAGCAGAATTGCAAGGGGCAAACCAATCTCTAGAAAAGGAAATTACAGTGTTTGTTAAAGCTGTGAACACAGGACCATGTGGCTAACTCCAGGATTTCCTTGGGGAAGGAGACAAAGTATAGTTGTGTACACTTACCATAAATGTAGATGTTCAAGTGTATTCATTGTTGCAGTCATTACATTTGGGTAATCCTGCTGGCAGGTTGCCCTCAGTCGGTCTGAATTCCAAAGTCCTGGGTCCTGCGTCAGCTGCTGTCATTCCTTCCCTGACGTCAGGTAGTCAGGGGTATAAAAGAACCGGCCGATGCAGTTTTCTTTAGTTTTTCTTGCCCCAGATGTCAGGTGCCCTCTAAAAGGGTAGCCAAAATGTATACATTTTATATATATATATATATATATATATATATATATATATATATATATATATATATATATATATAAAATATATGCACCAAAATAACCTTTACCTTCATCTACAAGCAAATACACCACATAGGTTGTATAAATCAGAGAAGGAAAGATGATGGTGGGTGAGTAACCTGGACTGCAACAGTGAATACACTCAAACATCTACATTTATGGTAAGTGTACACAACTGTACTATGTTCTTCATGTTTCTCTGTTGCAGTCATTACATTTGAGTAGAGTCCCAAAGCTATGGTTGGGAGGCTGGAGCTAAACGGCATTAGGAGCGGCTATGAGGCCCTGCAGAACTGCAGTGGCAAAGCCTGCCCTGGATTTAGAGTAGAGTAGCAGATGATAGTGCTTTGTAAAGGTGTGCACTGAACTCCAAGTAGCAGCCTCTAAAATGTCCTTGGTTGGCACTCCCCTGAGAAAGGCTGCTGATGTGGCTGCGGCTCTGGTTGAATGTGGCCTAATGCCCTTAGGCACTGGCTTGCCACGGTGTAAGTAGCAGAAATTGATGCAGTGGCCTATCCACTTTGAAATAGCCTGCTTTGAGATGGCCTTTCCATGTGATCCTGCAGCATAGGTCACTAGTAATGCAAAAATCCAGGAGTGCAAAGCAACAGAACAGTATCCTCAAACTAATCTCCGTACTGAACCAAAACGAACAGCAAGCAGTATACACTTCACCAGGCTGAGCCAAGGTACAGAATAGGCAGTTTTCACTTCACCGATTCAAAAATACAGTCTCATATAAATAGACACAAGACCATCCTCATTTGATGCAAGAAGTGTGAGTTTATTCAACAAATGAATAAAAAATGGCAAGTGCTTTCACCCGACTGGGCTTCTTCAAGCCAGTATAAAACACTTTTAAAACAAACTATATATACTGTGAAAAGCTGATATCATTTCCTATTCCCAATCAATTAGTCAACAATTAAAAATTAAAGAGCAAGTAGTCCTTGTTCATTACATATTCATTGTTACACGTCATAAACTTTATAAAACTAATCCAATGTCTCTAAAAATATATTTAAAAACATAACTAAACTAAAAATACATATTAAAATACATAAATAATGCAAACCTGCCATATATAGAATTAATAACACGTTATGTATTAAAACTAAATCCTAATTCACCTGCCTTTTAACATAGGTCTAACAGGTAACTCTATCTTTCAAACCTGGCTCCTTATCTGCCCTTAACCTAGCAATCCATTTAGCCTCACACCGTTCGGTAAAATTAATCATATCGCCCCTTCTTATTGACGGTGAATTCACTTGTATGACAAGAAACTTAAAGATATGCTGTTCAGATTGTCTCTAACATGCTTAGAAAGGGCATTTTTATCAGATTTAGTACGAATATTATATACATGCTCATGATATATACAAGTTTAAATCCATTACTAGACCTTGCAGGAAATGTAATTTTTGTTGTTTTATAGATAGCACTGCTACTTTTGTACATCCTGTGAGCAAACAGTGCTATCATTTCCATGCTGAGGCCAATTGTAACACGGAGCATATAGTTTATTTAGCTCACTGTACGACTTGCCCAGCTTTTTATGTGGGCAAGACAGATAGAAGGCTTTGAGACAGGGTTAGAGAGCATGTATACAATATTCGTATTAAATCTGATAAGAATGTCCTTTCTAAGCATGTTAAAGAGACATCTGAACAGCATGTCTTTAAGTTTCTTGTTATACAAGTGAATTCACCCTCAATACGAAGGGGTGATGTGATTAATTTTACCGAACAGTGTGAGGCTAAAAGGATTGTTAGGTTAAGGGCAGATAAAGAGCCAGGTTTGAATGATAGAGTACCTGTTAGACCCATGTTAAAAGGCAAGCGAATTAGGATTTAGTTTTAATACATAACATGTTATTTATTCTGTATATGGCAGGTTTGCATTATTTATGTATTTTAATAATATTGTTATGTATTTTTAGTTTAGTTATGTTTTTAAATATATTTCTAGAGACATTGGATTAGTTTTATAAAGTTTATGACGTGTAAATGAATATGTAATGAACAAGGACTACTTGCTCTTTAATTTTTAATTGTTGACTGATTGGGAATAGGAAATGATGTCAACTTTTCACAGTATATATAGTTTGTTTTAAAAGTGTTGTTTTATATTGGCTTGAAGAAGCCCAGTCGGGTGAAAGCGCTTGCCATTTTCTATTCATTTGTTGAATAAACTCACACTTCTTGCATCGAATGAGGATGGTCTTGTGTCTATTTATATGAGACTGTATTTGTGAATCAGTGAAGTGAAAAAGTACAGTTTTGTACCTACCATAAATGTAGATGTCCGATAGGTATATGCATCTGCAGTCATCACATATGGGTTGTCCTGCCTCAGGCAGCCCTTCAGTCGGCCGGATTCCAAAGTCTGGGTCTGGCCTTGGCTGATGTCGCACTTTCCCCGACGTCAGAGCATCTGGGGTATAAAAGCATCAGCCGACGCCATCTTCCTCAGTTTTTCTTGCCCCAGATGCCAGGTGCCCTCTAGGAAGGCTAAATTTGGAGAAATGCAATAAAATTCCAAACATTTGCAAAATTATATATATATATATACACACATGTATATATACAAACAAATTCACCATAATAGATTCCCCCAGCTAGCTAAAAGAGGGGAAAGCACCCTAGGAATACCACAGAGGGGTAGGAGGGAGGGTAAACCTGACTGCAGATGCATACCTATCGGACATCTACATTTATGGTAGGTACAAAACTGTACTATGTCCTTCAAGGATGCATCTGCAGTCATCACATATGGGTAGAATACCATAGCCAAACTGGGGGTGGAGGTACTAAGTGAAGGATGGTGTAGTTAAGATACCCTGCAGGACTGCCGTGGCAAAACCTGCTCTGGATCTTGAGTACAAAGGCAAATTGTAATGCTTGGCAAATGTATGCACGGAGCTCCATGTAGCAGCTTCTAAAATGTCTTTGGTAGCCACCCCTCTAAGGAAGGCTGTGGTGGTGGCTGTGGCTCTCGTGGAATGAGGTCTAACGTTAGCTGGCACAGTCTTTCCATGAAATGAGTAACAAAAACGAATGCAATTTCCTATCCATTTCGAAACTGTCTGTTTGGAAATTGTTTTTCCTTGTACCCCATCAGCATATGCTACAAACAACTGGTCAGTCTTTCTGTAACTTTTAGTTCTGTCCAAGTAGTAGCGTAGTTGTCTGTGTATGTCCAGGGTGTGCAGAAGTCTCTCCCCTTTATTTTGAGGCTGTGGGAAGAATGTAGGCAAATGAATAGCTTGGTTCAAAGATACCCTGGATACCACCTTTGGCATGAAAGTAGGATTGGTCCTCAAAGAAACTCTATCCTGATGAAAGATAAGGAATGGCTGCAACGCCATTAAAGCTTGTAGCTCAGATACTCTTCTTGCTGAGGTTATGGCCAGAAGGAAGGCAGTTTTCCAAGACAAAAACTGTACATCTGCCGATGCTGCTGGTTCAAAGGGAGGTAGCGTTAGTTTTTCCAACACGAAATTCAGGTCCCAAGTAGGTAGAGGTGGTTTCCTTGGAGGATTAATGTTTTTGATTCCCCTTAGAAACTGTCTTAGTAGAGGGTGAGAGAAGACAGGTGGATTTAGATTGTATTCTGCTGAGATTGCTGAGGCATGTATCTTGATGGAAGAGTAAGACAGGCCACTGTGGGACAATTCTGCCAAATATTCCAGTATGTATGCCATATTCAACACAGTCACATCTAGGCCCTTTGCAGTGTTCCAGGTGTGAAATCTTTTCCATTTTGCTGTATATGCCTTCCTTGTGGAAGGTCGGCGAGCTTCCATAATAATATCCTTCACTCTCTGGGATAGGTTACCCTGAGGAGTAGTCATGGTATTCTCCAGGCAGTTAGCTGCAAGGTTTGCAGGTTGGAGTGTAGAGTCCTGAAATTGTGCTGTGTCAGTAGGAGTGGCCATAGGGGGAAGAGGCCATGGTTTTGTCTGATACAAGCTCTTTAGCAGTGGGTACCAGTGCTGTCTTGGCCAGTTTGGGGCTATCAAGATTACTCTGGGCTGCTCTGTCCTGATCTTCAGTAGGACCTTGGTCATTAGTGGAAGAGGTGGGAAAGCATACACTGTTAGAGCTTTCCAGCTGAAAGAGAGAGCGTCCACCTTCCATGCTTGTGGGTGGTATGTCCTTGAGCAGAATTTCTTCAGTTGATGATTTAGGGGGGAAGCGAACAGATCTATTTCCGGCCTTCCCCATGATTGTGTGATTTGTAAGAAGATGTCTGGGTGCAGCATCCATTCGTGTGCATCCATGGTAGTTCTGCTTAAGCTGTCTGCCAGTGTATTGTCTTTCCCTGGCACGAATTGGGACTGTAGCTGTATGTTGAGTTTCAATGCCAGTTCCCATAAGTTCATTGTCAGTCTGCAAAGAGGGTAGGAATGGGTGCCTCCTTGCTTGTTTATGTACCACATAACTGTGGTGTTGTCTGTCCTTATGAGCATGTAGCCTTGCTGAAGGAAAGGTTTGAAGGCCTCGATTGCGTGTATCACTGCCAGCAATTCCTTTTGGTTTATGTGCATGTGCAGCTCTCTTTGTGTCCATAGCCCTTGTATACATCTGTCCTCCATGTGCGCTCCCCAACCTTGGTCCGAAGCGTCCGTGGTGATGGTTTGGTTGGCTCTTGGCTTGCTGAAGGGCAGTCCGCTGTTCCACCGGCAGGCTTGAGCCCACCACAGGAATTCCTTTTGAAGGCAAGGAATGAGTGGGATCAGAGCTTCTAAGCTGTGACTGTGCTGAGTCCATAAACTTCTTAGGTACCATTGTAATTTCCTCATATGAAGCCTTGCTTGTGGAATCAGAAGAATGCAAGATGCCATGTAACCCAGGGCCTGCAGGATTTTCCTTGCAGTCATCTGAGTTTGTCTTGTGAGATTCTGAAAGTAAACTGGTAGTTGTTCTTGTTTTTCTTCTGTGAGAAAAGCCATCTGGATGGTTGTGTCTAGATCTGCACCCAGAAAAGTTATTCTTTGGGATGGAACCAGTCTTGATTTGTGGATGTTGACTGTATATCCCAAGGCCTGTAACAGGTGGATGGCATAGTCCAAGTCCTTTAACAAAGTTTGCTTGCTGTCCGCTTGTATTAGGCAGTCATCCAGGTATGGGTAGATTTGAATCCCCTGAAGTCTGCAATGTGCAATTACTGATGCCAGGCATTTCGTGAATACTCTGGGCGCAGTAGATAAGCCAAAGGGCAATGCTGAGAATTGATAATGCTCTGACTGCAAGAAATCTGAGGTGTCTTCTGCAGCTTTGTCGAATAGGGACATGCAGGTATGCCTCCTTGAGGTCTAGAGTCACCAGCCAAGACCCCTTGCCCAGCATGGGAAGGAGTTGCTGTAGAGTCAGCATTTTGAATTTTGGCACAATGAGGTACGTATTCAGTGCGGACAAGTCGAGAATAGGCCTCCGTTGATTTTCTTTTCTTGGAACAAGGAATAATCTTGAGTAAAATTCCTGGCCTTGTTCTGAAAGAGGTACCTTTTCTATGGCTTTCATTTGCATTAAGTTGGTAATTTGTTTCAAAGCCTCTGCCCTCTGATTTGGTGGCAGGTTTGGCATGCCTTTTCTTTTTGGCAATGATTGGAAATGGAACCTGTATCCTTTGTCTATTATTTGCAGTGTCCATGTGTCCTTTGTAATGCTGTGCCAATTTATTTGAGAATAAAGAAAGCTTTCCGCCCAAAGGTGCTTCTAATTGAGCCCTGGTCGGTGGAGTCAAAATGAAGTCATTGAGTCTGTCCTGGTGTAGCAGTTGTAGTTCCTGCACCACCTCTCTGGTTGGGAGGCTGCCACTGATGGCCTCTGTAGGAGCCTCTAGCTTGCCCTCTACCTCTGGCACGTCTATTTCTGCCTCTTTGAGATCTGTCTGAGTCCGGAAAGGACCAATTCTTAGTAGGCCAATTTCTGCTGAATCTTGGTGGTTGGACTTGCAGAAAGTCTTTAACTGTTTGCACTGATTTTGCCTTTTCTTCAAATTTCTTTAAAACCTCTTGAGCCGTGGAACCAAATAATTTTTGCTTTTCCATAGGAGCATCCAAAAGCTTAGCTTTAACATGGTCTGGCAGAGATTGTTCCTTCAGCCAGGCATGCCTACGTATAACTGCACCTGTCATAGCAGATCTACATGAAGCTTCCAATGCATCATAACCACACTGCAAGAAATGGTTACTAACCTGCTGGGAGTTATGCACCAGATCCTGAAGGGATTTACGATCAAGGGGTTCAGAAGAGGACAGTTTCTTATGCAATTCATCTAGTAAATACTCTTGATACTGTATCATATGGAATTGACAGTTTAATGCCCTCATGGAAAGAGTTGCAGAAGTATACACTTTCTTACCCCATCTCTCTAATGCTCTGGACTCCCTTTCAGAGGGTAGAGGATTTTTTGCAGTGGCAGCTGCAACCCCTTTAGGGCCCTGGGAAATAGTTTCTGGATCAGCAGAGTGGGCCTTGTAAAGGCGAAAATGTGAATCCGGGACCCTGTAGTACCAATCAGGTTTGGCAGGAGCCGGAGG
The DNA here is from genome assembly GCF_019279795.1 of Protopterus annectens. Classification (NCBI taxonomy): domain Eukaryota; kingdom Metazoa; phylum Chordata; order Ceratodontiformes; family Protopteridae; genus Protopterus; species Protopterus annectens. Next base: position 580,918,767 of record NC_056743.1, read on the forward strand.
GAGAGAGTCAGGGGCAGTACAAGCATCTGAGTAGACATCATCAATTACATTCAAAACAGGAGGTATAGCTAAGGGCCTGTGCTGAGGTAAATGTAAAAAGGTCCTTGATCTCTTTCTGGAATCAGAGAATTCCTGACCCTGCCACTGAAAATGCTCTCGGTGTGTAATGTTTCTCCAAATGAAAACTCTTCAGGAGGGGGGAGGCCGAGGGAATAGATTCTTCAGCATCAGAATCCTCGTAGGCCGAATAAGCCTCCTCCTGGTGGTCTGACAGACCCGAGCCATCCGTGGACTCATCTGAAGACTGTGGATCAGAGGGCTCAACCCTGGGCCTTTTGTCCGGAGGTGGTTGAGAGCCCCTGCCCGGATGTGGTTGGGAGCCTCTAATTAATGAAATCAGATCCTCTGCTAGGGTAAGAATCTGAGAACTAGAAGAAGGTCTCTGATGGGAAACTTTGGGAGGCAAATCCTTAGAAAGTTTAGCAGCCTTAGCCCTAGAGAAAGCCTTAATGGACATGGAAGCAGGGGGTCTGGCTGCACCACGTGCAGGAGTAGACTTATCTACAGCAATGGTGTCGGAAGTTTTCTAGACACCGGTTTCAGAAGGTAATTCAATGACCGACTCGGCCGGGGCCTCCAGGGCCGAGGTAGTCGGTTGCGTGGTTTCGGTAGTAGGAAGAGCCAAGGACTCTGTTTCAGCCGAGACCCTCGCGGTAGGCCTGACCGAGGTTTCAGCCGAAACCGTGGCCCGCGTGTGTCGGTCCTTGTCCTTCCGTTTTTTGACTAAATGCGAAGTCGGAGTCTCCGACGGCATTTTATAAGCAAAACTAGCCCCAAAAAACTCCTCTGCAAACTCTGACCGACGTCTAAGAGTTCGTCGGTTGAAGGAAGCACAGGCTGAACAGGCCGAGACGTCGTGGTCTGGGCCTAGGCAGGAGAGGCAGTAAGAGTGGAAATCCTTATGAGGTATTTGTTTCCCACAGGTTAAACAATTATTAACTTTATCTGACATCGGCTGAGGCAAGAAAGAGTCCCCAATGGGGTACTTAGCTTTTTCGAAGTCTTCGGTAACTGAATCACAGGAGCTGACCGACCGGCACTTGCGAACTGCTTCTGCTTCAGGCACCACACGGCAAGAAAGACTGAGGAAGATGGCGTCGGCTGATGCTTTTATACCCCAGACGTTCTGACGTCAGGGAAAGTGCGACATCAGCGAGGCCAGACCCAGACTTTGGAATCCGGCCGACCGAAGGGCTGCCTGAGGCAGGACAACCCATATGTGATGACTGCAGATGCATCCTTGAAGGACATCTGCCTATTCTGTACATCTTTGAAGGACATCTGCCTATTCTGTACCTTGGCTCAGCCTGGTGAAGTGTATACTGCTTGCTGTTCGTTTTTGGTTCAATTTGGAGATTAGTTTATGAGGATACTGTTCTGTTGCTTTGCACTCCTGGTTTTTTGCATTATTGGTTTTGTATTTTTACACAGGAGTTTTCACATTTGGGTAGCGGTTTTTGACTTATTGCATATGTCACTAGTAGTTGCTCTGTCTTTCTGAAAACTTTTGTTCTGTCCCAAGTAGAATCTAAGCTGTCTGTGTACGTCCAAAGAATGCAGAATTCTCTCCCCCTTGTTCTGTGGATTTGGATAAAAAGTTGGCAGATGAACAGTTTGGTTAAGAGCCACATTGGACACCACCTTAGGCATAAATGTTGAGTTTGTCCTCAGAGAGACCGTGTCAGGATAAAAAATTATAAACGGTTCCACAGCCATGAATGCCTGTAGCTCTGAAATTCGTCTTGCAGAAGTTATTGTTAAGAGCAGAGCTGTTTTCCAAGATAAAAACTTTATATCAGCAGTAGCAGCTGGCTCAAAAGGAGGCAGGGTGAGATTTTCCAAGACATAGTTGAGGTCCCATGCAGGCATTGGTGTTCTCCTTGGAGGCCTTACATTTTTGGCTCCTCTGAGGTACTGCTTTAATAAGGGATGAGAAAAGATTGGTGGTTCTGTATTGTAATGAGCCGAAATGGCAGAGGGATGAATTTTAGATTTAAAAGATAGGCCTTTGTCATCTCAGTTAAGTATTGCAAAATCTGAGGAATATTTGGCACAGCTGCGTCAGTTCCTTGTGCCCGGTTCCAAGCACAGAATCTCTTCCGTTTTCCAGCATAAGATTTTCTAGTACTAGGCCTTCTGGCTTCCAAAATGACATCCATCACAGCTTTACTGAGAGGTGTGTTTTATATGACTACGTTATCTGCCATGCTTCCAGGTTTAAAAGTCCTGAGTTGGCTGTGCAGGATCTGATTGTTTTGCTGGGACAGTAGATGAGGTATTTGAGGTAAGGTCCAAGCTGGGCATTGAGACAAGTTCCTTAGGATTGGATACCAGTACTGGCGGGGCCAGTCTGGGGCAATCAGTATCATCTTTGTTTTCTCCAGTCTGACCTTTAGGAGTACCTTGGGGAGGAGAGGCAGTGGGGGGAAAGGCATATACTTTTCCAGCTGAAAGATAGGGCCATCCACTTTCCATGCTTGTCTGTGATAAGTCCTTGTGCAGAATATTTTTAGTTGGTAGTTGTGAGGGGAGGCAAATAGATCTATGTCCGGGCATCCGCATTTCCCTGTTATCATGCTGAAATCTTGTGGATCCAGCTGCCACTCGTGGGGATCCATGAGGTTTCTGCTTAGTTCGTCTGCCAGAGTATTTCCCCTTCCTGGCAGGAATTGTGCCTGCAGATGTACTTGGTAAGTCAATGCCATGTCCCACAAAGTCATGGCTAGTCTGCAAAGGGGGAAAGAATGCGTGCCCCCCTGCTTGTTTATATACCACATGATCGTAGTGTTGTCTGTCTTTATCAGTAGTTGTCCCGGATGAAGTAGGTCCTTGAAGGCTGTCAGGGCATTTTGAACAGCTAGCATCTCTTTTTGACTGATATGTAGATGCATTTGTTTTGAGGACCATGTGCTCTGAATGCATCTTCCTGCCATGTGGGCCCCCCTGGCATAATCCGATGCATCTGTTAGTGTCTGCCTGGCTGGGGGTAATGTGAATAGCTGTCCCTTGTTTTGGCGACAAGCCTTTGCCCACCAGCGAAACTCCTGTTGCAGGCAGGGAATGAGAGTAATCATTGTTGCCAGACTGTGGCAATGTTGAGTCCAAACACTTTTGAGGTACCATTGAAGTTTCCTCAAATGCAGTCTTGCATATGGAATTAGTAGGATGCAGGATGCCATGAAGCCCAAAGCCTGCAGAATTTTTCTTGCAGATAACTGGGCCTTTGTTGCCAACATTTTGAAATAGGTAGTCAGTTGCCTTTGTCTGGCGTGAGATAAGCCATCTGGGCAGTTGTATTTAAGCTTGCACCCAGGAATATTATCTCTTGAGAGGGTACTAGTTTTGATTTCTTTTTGTTGACTGTGTACCCTAGGCATGTTAGAAGTCTTTTCACAAACGCCAGATGCTGTAGAAGAATGTCCTTGTTCTCTGCTTGAATTAGACAGTCGTCTAAGTAAGGATATATTTGTATTCCTCTTTGCCTGCAGAGTGCCATTACTGGTGCCAGGCACTTTGTAAAGACCCTGGGCGCAGTAGATAAGCCAAAGGGGAGTGCAGGGAATTGGCAATGCATTGAGCCAGCCTTGAATCTGAGGTATCTTCTGCATAATTGTCTGATTGGGACATGCATGTATGCCTCTTAGGTCTAGAGTCACAAGCCAAGCGTTCTTGCCCAGCATGGGCAGAAGCTGCTGCAAAATCAACATCTTGAATTTTGGTATATCCAGGAATGTGCTCAGAATAGATGGGTCCAGTATTGGTCTCCAGGCCTTGTCCTTTCTGGGTACAAAGAACAGTCGTGAATAAAATCCTTGCCCCTGCTCTTGCTCTGGTACCTGTTGAATGGCCCCCATGTCCATGAGGGATGAGAATTGGTTTTGTGCCTCTGCCCATTGATTGTTTGGCAGATCTGGCCAGCCGTTTGCCTTTGGCAGGGTATGGAAATGGAACTTGTAGCCTTGTGATACGATATTTCGAACCCACTGAGTTATAATGTGCCATTTTTGAGAAAAAAAAGTGCTAATTTTCCCCCTAAGGGTGCTGCCAGGAGATAAGTGCTTGGTGCAGGCAGGGGGAAGTCATTGGTACGGTTTCCTGTATGGTTGTGATTTGTCTTCTCCAACTTTGGAGGTAGAAGCACCCCATTGCTTTGACCTGTATGAACCTTGCGCCTGGGATCTGCCTCTAGGGCGTCTGGATCTGCCCCTTTGAGGTCTGTCTGACAAAGGAAAGGACCAATTCTTTGTAGGACAGTGTCTACTAAACCTAGGTGCTGTACTTGTAAAAAATCTTTGACAGTTTGCATAGATTTAGCTTTGTCCTCCATTTTCTTTAACACCTCTTCTGCATTAACACCAAACAAAGTATCATGCTGTAAAGGTGCATCTAATAATTTAACTTTGACATGATCAGGCAGATTTTGTTCCTTTAACCAAGCATGCCTCCTATTTACAGAACCCATAACTGTGGCCCTACAGGAGGCCTCCAAAGAATCAAAACCACATTGCAAAGTATGCTTTCCAACTTGTTCAGCTGCATGCAATAAATCCTGCATTTCCTTGTTTTCTGCACAGAGTTTAACATTTTCTGTTTAAGCAATGCCATAACATGTTGCTGATATTTGAGCATATGAAACTGACAGTTTAAGGCCCTTATAGTCAAGGTAGCAGATGTGTAAACCTTTTTTCCCACATCTATCCAGTGCCTCAGAATCTGTCAGAGGGGGTAGGGTTTTTTGCAGTGGAAGCCTTAACTCCTTTGGGTCCCTGTGAAATAGTTTCTGGGTCTGCAGCAGGGTTTTTAAAAAGGAATTTATGAGAGTCAGGTACCCTGTAATATCTGTCAGGCTTAACAGGAGCTGGGAGGTAAGGAGTCCGGGGTAAGACTAGACTCCGAAAATACATCTACAATGTCTAACATAGGTGGACTGGCTAGTGGCCTGTGTTGAGGTAGTAAAAGGAAATCTGAATACACCCTCAGAAGCCGGTGCCTGCTCAGCGGCTCTGGACCCATCTGAAGGAATAGTATCAGAGGCTCCAATACCTTGAGTTTCCACGTGGGAGTCGGTAGCAGCCTGCGACTCTAAAGTAGCGGGCGTCAGGGGCTGCGAAAGCGCCTCACTGAGAACCGGAGACTGGCTTAGGAGAAGCTTCATCGGTTTTGGGCCTCGGTTGTCTCTCTCCTTTTCTTTGCGTTTTTTGTGAACTCCGGTAGTCGGATGGCTATCTGACGACATTTCTGGATAATTAAACTGGCATCCAAAATAGTTTAAAGCAAAATCATACAGACGCTTAATAGTGCGTTGGTTAAATCTAGCACAGAACCGACAACCAGAAATATTGTGATCAGGGCCTAGGCAAGGAATACAGTAAGAATGAAAGTCCTTATGAGGTATTTGCTTTCTACAAGAAATACAATTATTTACTTTTTCTGATCGGTCTGGAGCAAGAAAAAAATTTCCCCAACGGGGTACTTAGCTTTATTGAAGACTTCGGATCTGAAACTCTAACACGAAAATCTCTGGAGTCGGCCGACCAGCACTTGCAAACTGCTTCTGCTTCGGGCACCGCGTAGCAAGAAAGACTAAAGAAAATGGCATTGGCCGCTTCTTTTATACCCCTGACGACCTGACGTCAGGGAAGGGGCAACAGCCAATGCAGGACCCAGGACTTTGGAATTCAGGCCGACTGAGGGCAACCTGTCAGCAGGATTACCCAAATGTAATGACTGCAACAGTGAAACACGAAGAACATCAGTATTTGCTGTAGCTCTAGTGAAGTGTGTCAATCTGCTGCGGCACCTGTTTTTTCATGAGGTCTATGGCAAAATTTGATAATTTGAAATCCATCTGGAGATTGCCTATGGTCAGGGCTGCCTGATTTGTTAGATGCAAATATCTCTAACAATTGGCCAGATTTTACTAACTTTTGACCTGTTCAAATATCACTGCAGTTGTCTATGGACATCCAAAGTGTGAAGGATCCTCACTTTCTTTCTTTGTGATTTAGGGAAAACAAAATGTAGATTTATGGTTTGATTCAGTGAGATCTCTGTGACAATCTTAGGCTTAAAGGATGAGTTGTTTTTCTGGGATACTTTACCAGGGTGAAACCAAAGGAAGGACTCTACACAAGAGCTTGCAACTCAAAAATTCTCTTAGTAGAGGTGCTGGTAGCCAAGAGCGTAGATTTCCAAATTAAAACTACATATCTGCAGACTGACAGTTCAAAGGGTGGAACAGTAAGCTACTGCAAGATAAAATTAAGGCTCCATGATGGAGCAAGAGCTCTGCTTGGGGGCCTGAAGTAGATGATGCTCTTAAGGAACTGTTTTGTCAATGGGTGGACTAAAGAGGGGGCTGCTTGAGGAGATAGGTAGAATAGGTAGACAAGTAGAGGCATGAATCTTTACAGATTAATAAGAAGGGCCTTTAAAAAAAAAGTTCAGTTAACTAAGATAATACAAGGATAGCTGTGCTGACAAAAGGTTGTAGTGGGTGCCGGGTGCCCCATGCTGTATCTGAGGCCCCTAATGTCATGACTTGATTTTCTGGCAGGAATTGGAAGGGGACTCCCTTGTTTTGATGGCAGGCTTCTATCCACCAATGAATTTCCTTTTTCAAGTTTGGGAGAAACTTTATTTTGTGGTTCAAAAGATGTTGCAACTGACATCACATTTTTTTTAAAGATATCATTGGATTTTTCTCATGTGTAGTCTGGCATGAGGTACCATTAGAATGCAGACAGCCATGCATCCCAGGACCCTGACTAACTCGCTGGCTGTCAGATACTTAAAGTATGAGGGGATGGAAGTACTGGGTTAAGAAGGCTGCATTCTCTTGTGACAGAAAGGCCATTTGCCTGTTCCCAGGACTCCTAAGAAAAATCAAAGAGGGAGTGAGATTTGACTTTTTAGACGGAGGGTGAAACCCAGGCTTGAGAAGCAGTCCCATGCAAGGAGAAGAGGTGCTTCCAGTTCCTTTATATATTAATACAGAGATTAATCTGTGACTGTCTATATGAGCATGACATTTTGGAACTGAGGGGATGCCTGAGCATCTTGGGAGAGAGGCAAGACAGTTTGTATTATCTTATGATTTGAAGGATCCATTTGTCCTGGATAGTGTGCAAATACTTGTTTAGAAACAGGAAAAGCCTGCATCCTAGTCTTTAAGGAGGAGAGGGTAGAGCTGGGGCTGGGCTTCAGCAGAGGGGAAAGGGAGGTGCCTGGCCGCTCCTTGCTGGACCTCTAAAGTCAGAGCCAAATAGGCCTGGTGCTTTCTTCTGCATATCTTCTATGTCATCTCTATTTATCTCACTTGGTCTTCTCCTCCTTTTTGCCTAGGCTGGGAGGTGGGACAGTGGCTACTAAACCTCAGTGGCTTTACCTTCAGGAAATCATTTACAATCTGCAATGACTTAGACTTGTCCTCCAGTTTCTTAAAAATGGCTTGGGCCTTGGCTCCAAATAGAAAATACTTAAGGGGAGCATCCAAGATTTCAGATTCTACATGCTCAGGAAGGTTATATTTCCTTTACCAGACAGACTTCCTAATAACAGATCCAGGAGGAGCCACACTGCTAGATGCAACTTTGATGTTTGAGTGACAATGCAAGAAATGTTTTCCAACCTGACAGCATGAGTTGCAGAGATCTAACAATTCCTTAGCAAGAACTCAGTCTTCCATCCATTCCAGCTTCACTTTCATCTAGTCCAGAAGAGTTTCCTGGTATTTACCTATATGCAACTGCAAACCGACAGCCCTCACAGCCTGGGTGATTTAAGTGTAGACTTTCTTGCCAAAAGAATCTAGGGTACTACCCTCAGTCTCAGTTCATAAAGGGTTTCTTAGAGGGGTTATATTTGTCTCCCTTGGGACTGACACTACCTCAGCGTTCTTAACAAGGTACTTGAGAGAATACAGAACCCTATAAAAACAGTCTGGTTTCTTGGTAGTAGGTGGTTGAGAGTCAGGATGCAGAGACTAATCATGAACTACATCATCCCCCAACTCCACAACTAGTGGCATGGCCAAAGGTTTTTGCTCAAGAAGCTTAATAAAATTCTCCAACCCCTTTTCTTAGACTGGGGAGTTATCTGTGTCTCCCAGTTGAACTATTTTCATCTTACAGAGTGCTGCCCCAAAAGGTGAAATTCTCAGGTGGTAAACTGAGGCAAGATTTATCTGAAAGAAAAAACAGAAAAACCTGCAGCAGACTGGTTTGAAGAAGTGCCCTGGTCTGGCATGAAAGCACTTAATGCTGTTTTATTACTTCTACTATTAAAATGTCTTGATTGGTTTTACTGACGTGTACTGCTGTTTTTTCTAATTGTTCTACTGTATGACTTGCGTGTTTTACCAACACTAACTCCGTGCACCTACAGTTTTTTTTTTTTTTTTTTTTTTTTTTTACATAAGACTTTCATCTGACTAAGTCAACATATGAACCAGAAGAAACCTGATCTACATATGCCAACTCAACCTCATCATAGTTAAAAAGAATCAATGGATTCCCGTTGGGGGGGGGGGTCCCTCTTTCCTTTCACAGGAGAAGACTCTGTAGCCGGGTTCCTGTTCTGGCTAAGCTGCCCAGATCTCATAATATCCATGAGATCCCTCAGATAGCCGGACAAGGTCCCATGGAAAGGCCTAATGAGAGTGATACCCAGACAGCATAGGTTGAGGCATGCCGATTCAGCCTTCTTAGGCTTGGCTTTGGGTGTGTTGTTGAATGTACATGGCTCAGGCTGTGGGTGAGCATCTGCAGCCTGCACCGCTAAGATGCAACTCCCTCTGTCAAATTAGGAAATCCACCCTCCTCAGAAGTCTTGGAATAGACATTAGAAACCAGGACCTGCACAATAATCCCAAAGCCAACAGATGACCCATGTCTATCAGCCCATGCGGATGAAGGGACCGATGCCATATTGGACTCCAAAAGGGAGTCAGTACAAGCCTCAGTTACATGGTCCACTGGTGGAGGGAAATGTGTCAAAGGAGGAGACCCTCCTTCAAACACAAGTCTCAGTAGATGGGTTAACACAAACTGGCTGTCGTCTACCACCCTAACATGCTTCAGACGTTTCCTGCAATGGGGAAGCAGCATCTCAGCTTGACTGTTGGATGCCATAATACACGAGTCCCAGTCCCTTCCTTTCATTTTGTAAATATTTTTCTATGGATTCCACCCTATGTTTAATAGTCCTCAACTGAAATATGCACAGTGGGGACTTGGTCACGTTGTGCTTCAGGCCCAGGTGAAAGAGTGTGGAAGTCCCTGTGAGCGTTTTCCCATGCTCTAAGCAACTATTGTTCCAATGCACATCTCACCATACATTCCCCACTGCTCCGGTGGCATAAAGGGATAAAGCCTTGACTACAGCCTAGGCAATGTGGGTTTCATTACTGGCTCAAGCGAATGATGAGGCAGTAGGGAGGGACTGACGTGCCCGTCCTGGGTGGCAGGGCTCATAATGATGCTCTCCAATGGGAATCATGCTCCAAAGATGAAAGCTGCAGTCAAATGCAGTCTATGCTCATGAGGTGGGGAGGGTAGGGCACAGATGAATAAGCCCCCAGGATGCCCTTAGGATCCATGACCAGCCGCAATGATACCGGAGTAGTCAGGGGTGGGGGTAGGAGGGTGGCTGGTAGATCTGGTGTAGACATGGGGCACTGACAGCTTGGTCTGTACGATGAGATCCAAGGGGACCAAAAAATAGTGAAGAAAGAAGTTCCTCAGTGCACAACAGATCTGCTCTGGGCTCCTACAGCAAGAAAGCATAGAGAACGGCACCATCCGACAACCCTTATACCGTGACTTCCTGATGCTGGAGGGAAGGCCATCCACAGGCACATAAGGAACAGGAAAAGGTCACTGGCATTTGGGCTGCCCCAGGACTTCCACAGCAGAAAATTCCAAGGCGTTACTCCTTCAACAGTGAAACATGATTAACATCTACATTTATCAAATCATCAGTCCACATAAACAAGAACCTTCCTGAAACGGACTGACTTAAGTCATCAGTCACAACATAAAAGCAAGAATAAAATGCCCACAAACTGTAAAAGGAATGAGCCAACCTTTACCCTTTTGGTCAAGACAAAGCAAATACATTAGCTACTCTTGTAAGGAAGAAAGTAAAACAAAGTACCGGAGTTCAGAGAGCCTTAATTTATTACTTTAGGTTTACAAGACCTCAACTCAAATATTTCCAAAATGTTTTTCAAGTTTTCAGAGCACACTCTCCATAATAAAAGTAGCAGCACTTATTGGACAATAATAATTCTCAGTATGTTTTATCAAATATATATTTAGCAGTCAGTTTTTTTTTTCCTGTATATATATCTTACTTCTTTAATACTGCTACAAACAGTTGTTAATTTTTTCTACATCTTTCAAGACAGCTATCACTCATAGCTGCTAAAAAATTCTGCCAAACAAGTTAGCCATTAGAAGTTAAATCAACCAGCTGAATTCAGAATGAATATAAATTTTATATCCATGTGCATGAGCACATTTTTCCCATTGCTCAGAGTACAGGAGAGGGAAACTTAAGTTGTTACATACTTCAGTGAGACAGATACGAGAAAGGGTTAATTGCAAATGTTCTAGCAGTCACTTTTGTTCAGCAGAGAACTGTAACAAGATTAATGAATATTACTTTACAGACCACCTTTCTGGGGTCTTTCCCAAACTACTCCACAAAACCACTGCCAGCTGGTTCCCTTTTACTAATAGCTTGGTTCTCAGCATCTTAAATAAATGCTGTATGGAAAAGAAAGGGAAAGAAATGAACAGTATGGCATAGTATAGCAATGCTATCAGTTTCATTTCAAAAGCCAGAGGGCAACCCTATACAAAAGGGGCAAGATACAATAATAAAAAGAGGTCACCTCACATACAAACAGTACACTTGTGTTTAATACTAAGGTTTTCAGAAAGAGCAGAAACTGGAAACAGAAGTCTGTTTCTATTGGACATGGATGTTGAACAAAACCCATCAGCACTAATACAGATGCAAATTAAAATACATTTACATTATTCTGTGAGGTGTGGTCTAAGCTCCTCATTTTACTACAGCATATAACCTGTTGTAACAGGAGAAAAGGCTCATACTCGAAGTAAAAAAAACTTCAAGTTATCCGAATCCAGTAAACAGCAACAGCACACCCTCTCAAGCCAGCATCACCAGAAATTTCAAAAAAAAAAAAATGCACAGGAAGTGCAGTTAAAAACTGCTCAACAATCTGCAAACTTCAGCGGGAATGTGCCATTACATTGGAATTTTCAACATTGCTGACTGACTTAAGGAAAACAGGGTGTGTCATATAATGGGAAAATGTTTAACCTATTCATAAATTAAAAGTTTTAACAAATCTAAAATAAAACTCCAAAAAACTGATCCAGTCTTAAAGGCATTGTTGTCAGTAGTGAAACGTCAAGTGCATTTTGGAGGGGTACTTGTGTAGCTGACATCAGGATCAATTTAAAATGGGTTCAGAAATTACCAGTAAAGGGGTAAGTAGCAAGAATATCATAACTGAATGTTGAGATTTAAAATGAAAGACTATATGCTACAGTACAGCACCTATTACTAAACAAGAAATCAGCACAGAAAAATTATTACACACCACCTTTCCTTTCATAAACACCACCCTCTCGTACGCAGCATTATTAAGGACACCACATGGCTAACAGAATGAAAGTAGCACATAACAGAAATTTTCACAGATAAAGGCCTTTATATTATACCGTAGATGTTTAGTTGCCAATAATCTTGGAATAGAGTTGAAAATGGCTCCAAAAGAAGACCATAAACCTTAGCCAGCAACACAAGTCCCAATGCAAAACTAATACATGTATTAAATTATGATTTTGCCAGACCAAAATCTGTAGCTTATTTAAAGAAACTCAGTTCTTCAGTATGATGTTTGTCTCTCCATCTGATGTTTAGTGATGAAATACTTAAAGAACTCATAGACGGACCATGCAATAGCAGTGGAAGGCATCTGGTAAATTACACGAGCCTGCACTCCCTTGAAGAATGCTGGAATTCCCCCTAGCTGATACACTGTCCTAAAGGCATTGGCCATTCCTGACAGATGTCCACTGATATTAACAGAAGTTAAGGCTACATTTTCCTGTGTGTTCAGAAGTGTTTTGCATACATCGAGTGGAGTAGTGGCAGCAGCGGCTACTGCCCCAGCCATTGCACCAGAAATGATGTGCGATCCAGGATGGTAATCTCTACGAGGGTTGAGATACTCTTGCATAATTTCATAGGTCATGAAATGGATGGCCTGGAAAGGAATGTTCATCGTCAGCTGGGTCGTAAAGCTTCTGTAAAATGCACCAGTTCCTTCAGTTCGCTGCACTGTCCAGATGCAATCCCAGACTCCTTTATATGGTGAATTATAAATCTGCATCCTCTGTTTGACAACTGTACATTAGTCAATTTGATTTTTATGGTGACACACCAAGTTGTTTACGATGACATTAGTAAGAGACCAAGATTTTAAACAAAAGGAAAAATGGGGGGAAAAAACAAAAAATGTCAGTGAACAATTATTCTAAAACAGCCGTTCCATCAAAATAAATTTAAAATCACAAAATGCTGACACCTACATTCCACAGATTTGAGTCTTTTTTTTGAGTTTGATACAAAACTTCAGAATTAAAAACATTACAACCCACACTCACTTTATAGGGAAAGCGATGTCACATTTACAATAAAATGTTCCCACACTCCCAATCAATTTAAAAATCAAATACATGACCCTCAAATCTCCACACCATTCACATCAAGTTAAAAGTAAAATTATTCATTATCACTGTCCATAAAAAAGCAAATTATCAGGTGACGTACACACACACTTGTTATTAATGCAACAGAATTTTGATACAAAATACTTCCCTTTATCATCATGGTTACCCTAAGAAGCAAGAATCCAATTTATTCTAACTAGTCCTGCTTTCCCAAAATGTGATTTTTGCAAAGAATAAATGCTTCAATGCACAAAGACAAACAACCGTAAAACTTAAGCCAATAAATACAATACCAAAATTACAGAAATATCAACTAGCTGTATGATCAAAATAAATACGCTTTGCAGGAATATCAGCATATTAGTTCTGTGGCAAGATACCATCAATCCTCTCAGTTACTGTAAGGGTTCAACTAATACCTCAGACAGGAGAGGACCATCCAGAGAATACTATAGTGCAGCTGTGTAAAAAGGCAACACTAACAGCTGCCTACACTGAATGGTGCATATTTAAGCAGTGCACAGACCTACAGGGACTGCGATCACTCAGCTGTAAAGCACTGCACAGCAAGGTACAACTGGGGAAACAAGACGGTCACCAAGGAATGACGTGAATTGGGACATACCTCACAAATCTACCCCCTCAGGTAAAGAGAAAAATTTGCATCATCAGGCATTAGGGGTCATTGCATTATGCACATCAGGGAATGAAACCCACCAATATAGAGGAACATACTACTCCTTGTACAAGAAACATCACATCTCTACCCAAGCTGGCAAAAACACATCAAAATCACAGACTTAATCAGCTGCTGCATTAAGCCATGCACATCACTCCTCCACCTGCCACCCTCTTGGAACCTTCAGGACACCCATGACTCTCAGGCAAACTGATGTGATCAAATAGACATACTGTAGCCCCTTAAGCTATCCCTACTGGAACACCTTATAAGAGCTCCACAGTTTATGTTTCGCCACAGTTGTTCCAATTTGCTGCTACCAAACAAATGACATCTACAGTGCATGTGATGTTTTTAACAGCTTTATGTCTAACAGTTTTATGTCTATTTATGTTTTTTTTCTACTACTTCACTTTGAAAGTATATATATCAAGGAAGGCATGGGATGCTTTATTAAGTCTGATTAAGTGACATTGAAGGTCGTGAAAGTGCTCACTTTGTCCTTGCAATAAAGATTTTTCCTTCTACTGTGGCAGTTCGACTTTTTATACATACTATTGGCTCTGAGGTGAAAACCGAGCTGTTCATCTGGTACCCATGTTTTGGGTTTCTCTGACAGATTAGGACCCCACCCCATTCCCCAATAACAGGATTGCCTTTTTTTCTTCTAGCTTGTTCATTAGTGAAACAATTGCACTGGTGCATTTGCACATGCATACACACAGCCTAGAGGGTCTTGCTTTATGAAGCTCTAAAATAGCATTGCTAGGCTTACAGGTAATATGCCTCAGCAATTATAATTTAATTATCCTGATACCAGGGGCACAGTCTCATTGCGTGAGGGTGGGTAGGGAAACGGCAATGAAAATATTTGAGCAGTACTGTTGCTTTATATTCATAAAATATCAAGGTGAGAACTTTCTTCTTCTAAACGGACTTAATCAGACCTCAAGGAAAAAGGCTCATACACAGACTCACACAAATAAAATGCAGGCTACTTGCATCATAAGACATTTAATGAGCATATTTACTGGAAAAGCTATATGCTAATTACAGCTGCGTAAAAAATAAGCATGTGGGTTTTCATAGCTAGACAACTAAAGGTGGGACTAGTGGAAAATGCTTTTAATAGCCAACTTGTCGACTAACCAACATAAATCAGGGTGTTAGGGCTAGTGCCCAATACACAGACAAAAAAGGGGCATTTTAGTGGACAGTCAGATGCTTGACCTGCTAAACGAAGAGCAAGCTAGCCAATGCAAACCAAGCGAGTACAACTAGTAAGAATGACCCAATAGGCTACCATGGTACAGTAAAGGCTGACCAATCGAGAAACTCCCAGCTAAGACTAGCAAAGGGAAAGGAACAACAGAGTGTTCAAGAAAGAATGTCTGTGTATGCATGCATGTGTTTGAAAGGTAATAAGGAAAAAAGAGCTGGAGAAAGTTGTTGGAGTTGCTGAACATCAGCATACATATAAAATGCCAGTTTGCATGACAACTGGCAATTCTCTTCAGTGAAAAAGCCAATAGAGTGTGCAAAGCCTTGGAAGTTAACTAGTTATCATAAGAGTGTAATCCGAAGGAAGCCAATCTCAGGGTTTGGTAGCCATCAGGGGAAATATAAGCTTTGCCAGCACCACTGGAAGTAGTAAGTAGTCAGTAGTCAGGCTTCTAAGCTGGTATGGACCCAAGGCAACTCAGCCAGACGTGGGAGGGAAGGGAGCCAAGATGGTCCAAGAGGCTACTGAAGTTCAAACTTAACGGTACATGTGATGGCTAAGACTGGCCAAGAGCATAAGCATAGTGTTACTCAAAAGCCAGAACATGGCAACTAATGAAGGGTTCCTCTGGAGGACAATGGGGCCAATAAAGGCCAGTGCACAAATAGGGCAATAGGAACAGGCAGAGAAGAGCTGGGGATGACAGAAGCCCAGATCGTTAGTCCCAAAACAGGTCACCACAGGGGCCAAGATGGGACTGATAGATTTACAGGACAAAGATGCACCAAAGCAGGAGGAAGAGTGACTTGCTTAAATGTTACCAAGAACCAGCAGAAGACATTAAACAATAATGATGTTAAAAGTGGAAACAGTATAGGTGAGAATGGCAGGAAAAGTACAGTTGTGTACACTTGCCATAAATGTAGATGTTAGAGTGTATTCACTGTTGCAGTCATTACATTTGGGTAATCCTGCTGGAGGTTGCCCTCAGCCGGCCTGAATTCCAAAGTCTTGGGTCCTGCATTGGCTGCTGTCGCCCCTTCCCTGACGTCAGGTCGTCAGGGGTATAAAAGAAGCAGCTGATGCCATTTTCTTCAGTTTTTCCTTGCCTTAGATGTCAGGTGCCCCCAAAAAGGGTAGCCAAATTTTATATATATATTCAGAAATACAGAAATATGAATTTTACCTTCATCTATAAGCAAATACACCAAATAGGTAATATAAATCAGAGAAGGAAAGAGAAGATCCAAAAGAAAAAAGGGGGAAGGCGGGTGGGTAACCTGGACTGCAACAGTGAATACACTCGAACATCTACATTTATGGTAAGTGTACACAACTGTACTATGTTCTTCGTGTTTCACTGTTGCAGTCATTACATTTGGGTAGAGTCCCAAAGCTATGGTTGGGAGGCTGGAACTAGACAGCAGAAGGAGCGGCTATGAGGCCCTGCAGATCTGCAGTGGCAAAGCCTGCCCTGGATTTAGAGTAGAGTGGCAGATGATAAAGCTTTGTAAAGGTGTGCACTGAACTCCAAGTAGCCGGCTCTAAAATGTCTGTGGTTGGAACTCCCCTGAGAAAGGCTGCGGAGGTGGCTGTAGCTCTGGTGGAATGAGGCCCAATACCCTTAGACATTGGCTTGCCATGGTGTAAGTAGCAGAAATGAATGCAGTGGCTTAGCCACTTGTATATAGTCTGCTTTGAGATGGGTTTTCCTTGTGATCCTGCAGCATATGCCCTAGTAATTGCTCTGTCTTCCTGAAAGCTTTGGTTCTGTCCAAGTAAAATCTAAGCTGTCTGTGTACGTCCAAAGAATGCAGAATTCTCTCCCCCTTGTTCTGTGGATTTGGGTAAAAGGTTGGCAGATGGATGGCTTGGTTAAGAGCCACACTGGACACTACTTTAGGCATAATGCTGGGTTTGTCCTCAGGGAGACCCTGTCTGGATGAAAAATGATGAAAGGTTCCACAACCATGAGTGCCTGTAGCTCTGAGACTCAGACTCATCTTGCAGAAGTAATTGCTAAGAGCAGAGCTGTTTTCCAAGATAAAAACTTCATGTAAAAATCAACTACCAATCATTAGGGGACCGCAGTTCCACTGTGGCCACCCCTAACCGGGAAAAGCCGAAAGACACAACATCAGCAGTAGCAGCTGGCTCAAAAGGAGGCAGGGTGAGCTTTTCCAAGACATAGTTGAGGTCCCATGCAGGTATTGGTAGTCTCCTTGGGGCCTTAAATTTTTGGCTCCTATGAGGTACTGCCTTAATAAAGGGTGAGAAAAGAGTGGTGGCTCTGTATTGTAATGAGCCAAAATGGCAGAGGCATGAATTTTTATTGAAGAAAAAGATAGGCCTTTGTCCAGCATCTCAGTTAAGTATTGCAAAATCTGAGGAATATTTGGTACTGCTGTATCAGTTCCTTGTGCCTGGTTCCAGGCACAGAATCTCATTTTCCAGCATAAGACTTTCTAGTAGTAGGCCTTCTGGATTCCAGAATGACATCCATCACAGCTTTACTGAAAGGTGTTTTTTGTGTGACTACATTATTCGCCATGCTGCCAAGTTTAATGTCCTGAGTTGGCTGTGCATGATCTGATTGTCTTGCTGGGACAGTAGTCGAGGTATTTGAGGTAAGGTCCAAGCTGGGTATAGAGATAAGTTTCTTAGTACTGGATACCAGTACTGGCGTGGTCAGTCTGGGGCAATCAGTATCATCTTTGGCTTCTCCTGTCTGACCTTTAGGAGCATCTTGGGGAGGAGAGGCAGTGGCGGAAAGGCATATACTGATAGGGCGTCCACTTTCCATGCTTGTCTGTGATAAGTCCTTGTGCAGAACTTTTTAGTTGGTAATTGAGAGGGGAGGCAAATAGATCTACGTCCAGGCATCCCCATTTCCTTGTTATGCTGAAGACTTGTGGATCCAGCTTCCACTCGTGGGGATCCATGAGGTTTCTGCTTAGTCTGCCAGAGTATTTTCCTTTTCTGGCAGGAATTGTGCCTGCAGATGTACTTGGTAAGTCAAAGCTGTGTACCGTGGTGTTGTCTGTCTTTATCAGTAGTTGTCCCAGATGAAGTAGGTCCTTGAAGGCTGTCAGGGCATTTTGAACAGCTAACATCTCTTTTTGATTGATATGTAGATGCAATTGGTTTGAGGACTATGTGCCCTGAATGCATCTTCCTGCCATGTGGACTCCCCAGGCATAGTCTGATGCATCCGTTGTTAGCGTCTGCCTGGCTAGAGGAAATGTGAATGGCTGTCCCTTGTTCTGGTGACAAGCCTTTGCCCACCATCGAAACTCCCGTTGCAGGCAGGGTATGAGAGTAATGACTGTTTACAGGCTGTGGCAATGTTGAGTCCAAACACGTTTTAGGTACCACTGAAGTTTCCTCATATGCAGTCTTGCATATGGAATTAATAGGATGCAGGATGCCATGAAGCCCAAAGCCTGCAGAATGTTTCTTGCAGATAACTGGGCCTTTGTTGCCAACATTTTGAAATAGGTAGTTAGTTGCCTTTGTTTGTCTGGCGTGAGATAGCTTGCACCCAGGAATATTATCTCTTGTGAGGGCACTAGTTTTGATTTCTTTTTGTTGACTGTGTACCCTAGGCATGTTAGAAGTCTTTTCACAAACACCAGATGTGAAGAATGTCCTTGTTCTCTGCTTGAATGAGACAGTCGTCCAAGTAAGGATATATTTGTATTCCTCTTTGTCTGCAGAATGCAATTACTTGCGCCAGGCACTTTGTAAAGACCCTGGGTGCAGTAGATAAGCTAAAGGGCAGTGCAGAGAATTGGTAATGCATTGAACCAGCCTTGAATCTTGGGTATCTTCTGCAGGATTGTCTGATTGGTACATGCCTCTTTTAGGTCTAAAGTCACAAGCCAAGCATTCTTGCCCAGCATGGGCAGAAGCTGCTGCAGACTCAACATTTTGAATTTTGGTATATCCAAGAAAGTGTTCAAAATAGATAGGTCCAGTATCGGCCTCCATGCCTTGTCCTTTCTGGGTACCAAGAACAGTCTTGAGTAAAATCCTTGTCCCTGCTCTTGCTCTGGTACTTGTTGAATGGCCCCCATTGTCCATGAGGGATGAGACTTGTTTTTGTGCCTCTGTCCATTGATTTTTTGGCAGATCTGGCCAGCCGTTTGCCTTTGGTAGAGTATGGAAGTGGAACTTGTAGCCTTGTGACATTATGTTTAGAACCCACTTGTACTGGGTTATGATGTGCCAATTTTGAGCAAAAGTGCTAATTTTCCCCCTAAGGGTGCTGCCAGAAGATAAGTGCTTGGTGCCGGCAGGGGGAAGTCATTGGGGCTGTTTTCTGTATGTTTGTGATCTATCTTCTCCAGCTTTGGAGGTAGAAGCACCCCATTGCTTGTGCCTATAGGGACCTTGCACCTGGGATCTGCCCTAGGGCGTCTGGGTCTGCCCCTTTGAGGACTGTCTGACACAGGAAAGGACCAGTTTTTTGTAGGTCAATGTCTACTAAACCTAGCTGGCTGTACCTGTAAAATAATCTGACAGTCTGCATAGATTTAGCTTTGTCCTCCATTTTCTTTAACGCCTCTTCTGCCTTAACACCAAACAAAAGTATCATGCTGTAAAAGTGCATCGAGTAATTTAACTTCAACATGATCAGGCAGATTTTGTTCCTTTAACCAAGCATGCCTCCTAATTACAGAACCCGTAACTGCGGCCCTGCAGGAGGCCTCCAAAGAATCAAAACCACACTGCAAAGTAGGTTTTCCAACTTGTTCTGCTGCATACAATAAATCCTGCATTTCCTTGTTTTCTGCACATTCAGAATTTAACAACATTTTCTGTTTTAGCAATCCATGACATGTTGCCGATACTTAATCATATGAAATTGACAGTTTAAGGCCCTTACAGCCAAAGTTGCAGAGGTGTAAACCTTTTTTCCCCATCTATCCAGAGCCCTTGGATCTCTGTCAGAGGGGGTTGGGTTTTTTGCAGTGGAAGCCTTAACCCCCTTTGGATCCTGTGAGATAGTTTCTGGGTCAGCAGCAGGGATTTTAAAAAGAAACCTGTGCGAGTCAGGAACCCTGTAATATCTGTCAGGCTTAACAGGAGCTGGGAGTAAGAAGTCAGGGGTCAGACTAGACTCCGAAAACACATCTACAATGTCTAACACAGGTGGAATGGCTAGAGGCCTGTGCTGAGGTACCAATAGAAAATCCCTGAGCCTCTCTTTAGATTCTGAAAAATCTTGGCTCTCCTAGTGGAAATGCTCCCTCATGGTGTGCAAGGTTTCCCCAAAGGAATAGTCCTCAGGGGGAGATGCTGAAGGTATAGATTCTTCAACATCAGAATCCTCATAGGGAGGAAGAGAATATCCCTGATCAGAAGAGGAATCAGAAGAAATAGAAACCTGATCTGAAGAATCACAGTCAGTGTCTTGCCTAGGCCTCTTATCAGGAGGGGGATGGGAACCCCTGATCAAGGTAATCAAGTCTTCGGCCATCTTGAGCATCTGTTTTTTGGGCATAGAGGCCTTTCCACATGGCTCTTGAGTTTGTTTCCTTGCTTTAGAAGGTGCTTTAGTCTTTGAAGCTGAGGTTGTTTTAATGTAAAGATGTTTAGGTCTGAATACACCCTCAGAAGCCGGTGCCTGCTTAGCGGCTCCGGACCCATCTGAGGGATTAGCGTCCGAGGCTCCAATACCTTGAGCATCCAGCGGCATGGCTGACTCCACGTGGGAATCTGTAGCGGCCTGCGACTCTAAAGTAGTGGGTGTCAGGAGCTGCGAAAATGCCTCACTGAGAACTGGCGACTGGCTTAGGAGAAGCTTTGTCGTCGGTTTTGGGCCTTGGTTGTTTTTCTCTATCCTTTTCTTTGCGTGTTTTGTAAACTCCGGTAGTCGGATGGGTAACCGATGACATTTCAGGATAATTAAAATGGCGTCCAAAATAGTTTAAAGCAAAATCATACCGATGCTCAATAGTGTGCTGGTTAAATCTAGCACAAAACCGACAACCAGAAACGTTGTGATCAGGGCCTAGGCAAGGAATACAGTAATGAAAATCCTTACAAGGCATTTGCTTCCCACAAGAAATACAGTCATTAACTTTTTCTGACATCGGTCTGGAACAAGAAAAAAAAGTTTCCCCAATGGGGTAACTTAGCTTTATTGAAGACTTCGGATCTGAAACGCATACGAAAATCTCAGGAGTCGGCCGACCGGCACTTGCGAACTGCTTCTGCTTCAGGCACCGCACGGCAAGAAAGACTGAAGAAAATGGCGTCAGCTGCTGCTTCTATACCCCCTGACGTCAGGAAAGGGGTGACAGCAACCGACGCAGGACCCAAGACTTTGGAATTCAGGCTGGCTGAGGGCAACCTGCCAGCAGGATTACCCAAATGTAATGACTGCAACAGTGAAACACGAAGAACATCTGGGGAAGGGTTTCCTAATGGCAGCAAAAACAGATATAGCTACATGGGAGAAGTCATGTACTGGGAAGAAAACTGAGTGAAAAGAGGGAAATGAACCGCACACAATGTAATCTGCTGACAAATGCAAACACCTAAACGCTGGTCTTTTGAGATCTCTTATTGTTACTTTGTAATCATCTCACTGACTGTTCCAGTGAAATAAGCTTTTGAGGATGTAAATTAAAAGGTATTTCTGCAAGCCTGTGTATGATTTTCTTCATCAAGATCTGATTGTCTGCTTTAACTGAAAAAAAATGTTTGCCTTGATATTTCAAAGATAAAAAGGCAGCAATACTGCTCAGATAGCTCCCTACTGACATGTTAGTATGCACGATGGAAAGTCCAAACAAGCTGAAAAAAAGACCACCAAAAATGCAAGAGAACAGTGAATATTGAACATAGCTCTTCTCCTTTAAACTATCTTTTTGCAACTCCCTGCACCCCAAACCAATATATACCAGCTTAGAGATCTCCATACCTTGGACAAAAGGTAATATTCCAAGAAATGGCAATCCTGGACTTATGTAGTACATTTTTCAGACAGTCACTGTATTTTCTTATTACTGCAAGTCCCAAACAGTCAAATGGTTACCTGCCTGGATTACAGACTACTCATCTTCTGTATTTTGGATTTTTCTCATCTGGGGCATCAGGGCTCTATACAGAAGGAATACACCCTCAACCACAATGAGCAAAGCTTTGAATTCTCTGTCAGGCAGCAAGGTGCTGCAGTCTCCAAGTCCTGCCCTGGATTAAAGGGATCACTGATTCTGACTGTGCATCCTACAACAGACTGTCTACTCAACCAACACCTTGTACTGGACATCTATTTTGTGTGCAACCACATCAGCAGTAGCCAGATGAATTAAAGGTTGTATGAAAGTTACCCTTAATCACAGGATCTATGGTTGATAGATGAGATAGAAGACTCCTCTTCCCCCAGCAATGCTTGAAAGTGGGAGGAGAAAGGAAAGGATGCTGCAGGTCAGTCTATGGTGGACTTCATATGCCTTAAAACTTCTTGGGAAGTTACAGAGAGACATGAACTTTATCTTCTCTTCTACAGAGGACAACCTTCTGATATCCCCCCTCCCATAAGCAGATGGGGAGCAACCCTTGCCATAAAAATCTGGAAAGTATATGCATGTATAAACATGGCGTGTAATGTACAGGACAGTAGTGCTAAGTGTCTGGCACTACTGTCCTGTACAGGACAGTAGTGCTAAGTGTCTGGCAATCAATGACTTGCCTGGCAATGGTTGTTTTGGATTGTAAGCCCTGTAACCAGATCTGGTGCACACATTAGACTAAGCAACCTAAATGTTGCATGTCTGCAGCTGTAAATACATGTCCCATCAGACTACAAACTGTTAAAATTTACAGCCTGAACCACAGATCTGCCCACATGAAATATTGGTCAATGAGCCCTGCTGCATGCAGGCAAGGTCTGGACAGGAAAGCCCTCGATTACAATGCTGCCACTAGGCCATAGCAAGGTGATTCACATGAGGAGCCCTAGGAGCACACCAGTCATGGACACGTTCCAGCAGATCTATAGGGACTACAAGATACCTAATGGAACACAGTCCCCTCTCCCCAGTGTATGTCTGGAGGGCACTTCTGGACTCTTTGCCATAGTGGAGAACAGAAGTGTAATCTTGCCTTCTCTGATTCAAGAACAAAGACTTCACATGTGGGATGCATTACAGTCCTGGCAAGCTGTTCCCACATATGCCGGAAAGACAAAAATCCTTTCATTGCTCTGTGTGCTATGCACTCTGAACAGTCTTCACTCTCTGAAAAGTGACTCATGCCAGGAGATTTTAGTCCGTTTTTCTTTGGATAGCTAAACTGAAGCACTAGCATTTACGGCACTGACATGCCATGCTTTTCTCTTAAAACCATAAAACAGATGCAAAATTAAAAACCAAGACCTGGACTAGCAATCACCCAAACAATTTCTGAAGGGCTTAGCTGTTACAGGCATGGACTGTGGGATCTTTAGCAGGACGAACAGCATGAATGAGATTCAAACTGTAAGCAGCAGTAAAAACTGTAGCTGATGAAATGGACTCGGGGGCTAGGAGCACTCCCCTTGAGTGTATAAGCATATCGATGACTCTCCAGCCAGTCCACATGCTCTCCAGGATGGCTTCATTTTAACAGTTCAATATTCCACTGCTGAACATAAGGGGGATCTTTTTCCAGAGATGTCCTGTCTAACAGAAAGGAATAAAGAAAATGGCCAACATCAACAAGTAAAATATGCAGGCTTCTGACTTTAGTCTGGACAGTTGATTATAACTAACAGTGATGGGATCTGTTTGAAAGTTAATCAAATGGGAGAGTCTCCTCTCATGAAATTCTTTCTTGACTAATGGTCAGTACAGACTAGTCACTAATACAAAGGCAACCCTCAGAACAGTTGTTCTCAGCCTGTCTTCACCCAAAGTTGGAAACAGTGTGCACACATCCTGATGCTGTTCATGACTCTGAATGGGGTACAGGTCTCAGATAGTTTGGAGGGGTGGGGTAAGTACCAAGCATGCAATGCTATTTACTTTCAAGATGAAGGGATGCAAGTAATTTTTCATGGTGGATGGGATTTAGAAGGGAGATGAAGGTACCTCCTTCCCCACTGCTCCTCATGAATAATGGAAGGCTTCCCCACAATGTAAATGAGGTGTCATAGTAACATGCACTTCAGCATTTACAGTCCCTTGGGACCTTGATCCAACTAGGGGGAAAAAAAAATCAAGGTTCCATGGGAGTGCGATGAGGAATCCAGAAGCAGTTATTTGTATAACATACCACAACACTGGCCCAGAATGCACAGCTGAACAGAGCAAAGCAAAAAAGTACAGTTGTGTACACTTACCATAAATGTAGATGTTAGAGTGCATTTACTGTTGCAGTCATCACCTGTGGGTTATCCCTGCTGTGGTAGCCCTCGGTCGGCCCGAATACCTGAGTCGATGTTTTTGTGCGCCAGCTGCCATTGCCTGTAGTCTGTCAGTGCTATAAAGCAAGGCAGCCAATGTCATTACATCAGTTTTTCTTGCCCTAACCCATCAGAAGCACAAGGGAAAAGAGAGAAGTGGTCCTGGTGGTTAAAAGCCACCTTGGGAAGCTTGTGTCCCCCTAGGGGAAGTTGTTAAATGGGTGGTGGAAACCAAGACTGCAACAGTGAATACACTCGAACATCTACATTTATGGTAAGTGTATACAACTGTACTATGTTCTGCACGTTTCACTGTTGCAGTCATCACCTGAGGGAGGATTCCCAAAGCTGAGGAAAAGGGTGGAAGGATAGGTTGAGTCCTCGGTACAGGTCAGGAGGCCCTGCAGAATTGCAAACGCAAACCCTGCCCTAGAAACAGGAGAGGTAGTTGGTAATGCTTTCTAAATGTATGGACAGAGGTCCAGGTGGCCACTTCCAAGATGTCTCTGGTAGGTACTCCTCTGAGGAAGGCAGTGGAAGTGGACATTGACCTAGTGGAGTGGGTACAGATAGACTTGAGGATGGGTTTCCCATGTAGTCTGTAGCAAAATGGATACAGTGTGAAATCTATTTGGAAATGGCTTGTTTGGAGATGGGCTTCCCCTCTGCCCCTGGGGCAAAGCTTACAGGAAGCTGGTCTGTTTATCTGAATGGCTTAGTATGGTCCAGATAGTATTAGAATAGTGTAGAATTCTTTCCCCCTTGTTTTGAGGGTTGGGAAAGAAGGGTGGAAGGTGTATGCAAAGGTCACATCAGATACCACCTTGGGCATAAAGGAGGGGTTAGTCCTCAGGGAAACTCTGTCTGCATGGAAAATTATGAAGGGCTCAACAGCCATGAGACCCTGAAGTTCTGAGACCCTTCTGGCTGAAGTGATAGCTAGTAGGAAGGCAGTCTTCCAAGACAAGTATTTCAATACTATTGAAACCGGTTTGAAAGGAGATGAGGTTAGTTTCTCTAACACATAATTCAGGTCCCAGGGTGGTGTCGAAGGCCTTCTGGGAGGCCCGATAATAGAAGCCCCTCTGAGGAATTGCTTAATCAAAGGATGAGAGAAGAGGAGTGGGTCTGAATCATAACGGGCAGAGATGGCCGAGGCATGGGTTTTAATAGAAGAGAAAGAGACGCCACTATTGAGCAACTCTGCTAGGCAATCCAGGATGAGAGGGATGGAAGGTTGGGAGGTACTACCCCCTATTGATTGTTTTCAGGAGCAGAATCTTTTCCATTTTCCTGCATGATTTTCTGGCCTCTTTGATGACGTCCAGGACTTGTTTGCTCAACAGGGACTCCTTGTGAGGTTTTAGTGTACAAGCCATGCTGAAAGTACAGTCTGTAGGTCTAGGTGCAGTACCTTCCCCCTCTCCTGGGTCAAGAGGTCTGACACCAGGGGAAGCAGCTTTGGTGGCTGTAAGGTCAGACTGCGTAATAAGGGGTACCAATGCTGTCTGGGCCAATCTGGAGCAATGAGGATGGCCTTTGGTCTTTCCTCTCTTATTTTGATCAGAACCTTGGGAATAAGGGGCAGAGGAGGGTATGTGTACACAAAGAGGGAGCTCCAGAGGAAGGTCAAGGCATCCACCTTCCATGCTAGGAGGGGATAGTTGCTGGTACAGAACTTGTGCAGCTGGTGGTTGAAGTGCGAGGCAAAGAGGTCCACTTCTGGGTTCCCCCACTCCTGGGTGATTTGCAGAAAGATTTGGAGCTGCCATTCGTGGAGGTCCAGTAAGTTCCTGCTTGGGTGGTCCGCCATTGTGTTGTTGATCCCTGGTAAGTATTGGGCAATTAGGTGTAGCCCCATGGATGTGGCTGTAAGCCAGAGACTCATGGCTAACCTGCACAGGGGGTAAGATTGGATGCCCCCCCCTGCTTGATGTACCACATTACTGTGGTGGTGTCTGTTTTTATAAGGAGGACCCCTGGCCTGAGATGGGGTTGGAAGGAAGTCAGAGCCTTTTGCACTTCCAACATTTCTTTGTTTGATGTGCAAGTGAAGTTGCTGGGCATTCCAAAGGCCTTGGGTACACCTGCCTGCTAGGTGAGCGGCCCAAGCAATGTCTGATGAGTTGGTGGTGATAGTCTGGCTGAAAGGGCGGAGGATGAAAGGAAGACCCTTGTTCATAGCACAGGCCTCTGCCCACCAGAGAAATTAGGCACTTATAAAAGTAATCAGAGGGAGAGTGGTCTCTAGGGACTGACAGTTCTGACATCAAAGGTTCTTTAAGTACCACTGAAGTTTTCTCATGTGAAGCCTGGCGACAGGGATGAGAAGGATGCAAGATGCCACATATCACAGGGCTTGCAGGAACTTCCTCATAGTGAGGTGACTTCTGGAAGCCAGCTAGGTGAAGTAGAGAGGCAGGAAGCTATGCTTTTCTGGGGATAGGAAGGCCATTTGGGTTGCTGTGTCTAGCACAGCTCCCAAGAAAACAATTTTTCTGGTGGGGTTTTGCTTTGATTTTCTCTCATTGATGAACCCTAAGGAAGTTAGCAATGATTTGAAAAAGAGAAGGTCCTGCAGAAACTTTTCTTTGCAGTCCGCCTGAATGAGGCAGTCATCCAGGTAAGGGTAAATCTGTATATTTTACTGTCTGCAGAATGCCATAGCCGGGGGCCAAGCATTTGGGGAATACTCTAGGAGCAGTAGATAAGCCAAAGGGCAGTGCAGAGAACTGAAAGTGTTGATAGCCTGCTCTGAAGCACAGGAATTTTCTGCACAACTCCCTGATGGGGATGTGGAGGTAGGCATCTTGGGTCTAGTGTCACAAGCCAGGCGTTGTGTGAGCATAGGCAGGAGCTGCTGCAAGGTTAGGATTTTGAATCTGGGGACCATCAAGGAGGTGCTCAGTTTGGACATATCCAGGATGGGGTGTAAAGTGCCCCCTTTTTCTGAAAACAAGGAATAGTCTGGAGTAAAAACCTTTTCCTATTTGATCTGGAGGCACAGGTTCTACTGTCCCCTGGGATATTAGCGTTTGGACCTGTTTCAATGCCTCTGCCCACTGGTTTGGGGGGGGGGGGGTCTAGGTACCCTCTTGGAATAGGGAGTTTGCTGAAGGAGAATCTGTATCCCTGAGAAATTATTTTTAAGACCCATTGGTCCTTGGTTATAGAGACCCAACTGCCCTTGAAGAGGGTGAGCCTTCCTCCTAGTTTTTGATGAGTGAAAGGAGGGCAGAGGGGGGAGGGGGAGTCATTGTGAGTGCTTGCCATAGAAGCTTGGCTTAGAACTCCCTGCCTTAGAGATGGAAGTGGTCCATTGTTGGCTTCTTTGCTGGCCTTGGGATAGGGACCTGGATGGCCTGTCCCTGCGGGGCTTACCTTGGCACTGTCTGCTAGGTGCAGGGAACGGCCCAGTACTTAGAGGGAATGTTCCTGCTGAATCTGGGAGGTTGTTTGCATAGATTTTGCTTTGTCTTTCATCTTTTTAAACACCTCTTCTGCTTTTTCCCCAAACGGGCATTCCTTATCTAGGGGTGCATCTGTAAGTTTAGACTTGACATGATCAGGGAGAGGTTGTTCCTTCAGCCATGCATGTATTCTAACAGATCCTGTCACTGCTGCCCTGCTAAAGGCTTCTAGGGTGTTATATCCACATTGTAATGAGTGTTTGGCCACCTGACAAGCAGAGTGTAGTGATTCTGCCAGCTCGTTTGAGTTGGCACCATCAGGAGAGGTAGTAATCTTCTGTTTTAATTGTTCCAATATTTTAAAATAAAATTGTTGATATTTTAAAATATGAAACTGTCAACTGAGAGCTCTGATAGCTAAGGTTGCAGAGGTGTATACTTTCTTACCCCATCTGTCCAGAGCTCTGGAGTCTGTCAGAAGGAAGAGGATTCTTGGCAGAACTAGTCTTGGCTCCTTTGGGTCCCTGTGTAATGACTTCAGGGTCTGCAGCAGGTTTCCTGTACAGGCATTTGTGAGAATCTGGTACTCTGTAGTACCTTGTCAGGTTTAGTTGGAGCAGGAAGCAGGGCATCAAGGGCTAAGCTGGATTCATGGAAAACATCACCCACCACTTCCAAAATAGGCGGGATGGCGAGAGATCTGTGCTGGGGCAGGTCCAGAAACTCAAGTCATTTCTTTGACTGTGGGAAGTCTTGAGATTCCCATTAAAAATGCTCCCTGAGGGAGTGAAGGGTTTCCCCAAAGAAGAGGTGCTCTGGAGGGGAGGCAGAAGGGATGGATTCCGCTGCATATGAATCCTCAAACATTTAAGGGATGTTGTTCCTCTACAAAAGCAGCATAATCAGATTCCTCAGACTCTTGGTCTGTCATAATTTCTGAAAAAGGATGCCTTTTCCTTTTTGGAGTGGGGGCCTGAGTACCTCGGATAAGGGAAATGAGATCCTCCTCCATTTTAAGCATCTGAGCTTGGGGTGTGGGAGCAGTAGCAAGATGGTGGCTAGAAGCAGACTTCCTAGGAGTGGCCTGGCTTCTAGGCCTGAGAGAATCAGTCTCTGAGAAGCAGTAGTCAGATGCGAAGAGGTCGTTTTTTTGTTAGTGCAAAAGGCCTCCTCAGAAGCCGGTGCCTGTGTCGCGGCTCTAGACCCAACCGAAGTAGAGACAGCCAAAAGCTTGGAAGACGAAGTGGATTTCTGCGGCATACCGGACTCTGAAAGGGTCTTGGCAGAGGCCTGCATAGAAAGTGAATCGGGCATCAGGGGCTGCGCAAGCGCCTCATTGAATTCCAGAGAAATGATGACTTGCTTAGCAGTAGCGTCATCGGAAGGCTTAGCCTTGTGTGGCCTGTCTCTATCTTTATCTCTATGCTTTTTCGGAATGTCAATAAATTGTTGGCTGATGGACGCCATATCGGAATTCGAAGATGGAACACAAAAATAATAGTCTACAAAAAGAGCTCTATGGCAAATGGTCCTCACATTAAAGAAGGCACAGAAAAGGCAACGAGGGACATTGTGATCTGAGCCTAAACAAGTGATGCAGTATGAATGGAAGTCTCGGTGTGGGATCTGCTTTCCACAGGTGAGACAATTAACTTTTTTGGACATCAGTTAGAGCAAGAAAAAAGGGCCCCCAAAGGGTTCTTAGCTTTAGACGTTTTCTGCTGAAATTCAACTTCTGGTAGCGACTGACTGGCACTCGTGCAACTGCTTCTGCTACGGGCTCCACGGCAAGAAAGACTGATGTAATGTCGTCGGCTGCCTTGCTTTATAACACTGATGATCTGATGTCGGACTACAGGTGACGGCAGCCGGCGCACAAAAACATTGACTCTGGTATTCAGGCTGACCGAGGGCTACCACATCTGGGATAACCCACAGGTGATGACTGCAACAGTGAAACACGAAGAAAATCAACATATACACTACTGAAAGCCAAAGAAAAACTAAAAAAAGTGCTGTCAGAGGCAAACACCTGCAGTTTATATGCTGTGGTGAGAGACATTCTGCAATGACATTAACATTGCTATTACGATTCCTTGAGTACATTCACAGTTTCAGCTTGATAAAAAATAAATTGTTTTAACTGCAGGGTAAAGCCCCCCTGCATCCACCACTACAAAAGAATACCCTTCACCTCAATTGAATACACCAACTCTATGACTGCACAACTTTTTTCTTTCAGTTATTCCCATTAGGGGTCGCCACAGCGGAACATCCGTTTCCATTTCTTCCTGTCCTCTGCATCTTTCTCTGTCACACCAACCACCTGCATGTCCTCTCTCACCACATCCATAAACCTTAACTTAGGCCTTCCTCTTTTCCTCTTACCTGGCAGCTTCATCCTTGGCATCCTTTTCTCAGTATACTGAGCATCCCTCCTCAGCACATGTCCAAACCAATGTAATCTCACCTCTCCGGCTTTGTATCCAAACCGTCCCACCTGAGCTGACCCTCTAATATACTTATTCCTAATCCTGTCCACCCTTGTCACACCCAGTGAAAATCTTAATATCTTTAACTCTGCAACCTCCAGCTCTGACTCCTGCCATGACTGCACAACTGTGAAGTTAAAAAAAAATCTCTGCCAGCACTGTAACAGTGTAGGCAATTTATGAGCAAAACTAAATGAACAAATTGCAATTCACCCTACTGTAAAAATGAGTGTGAACTTTTACAAGAAAGCAAACTGAAAAATAAACAAAAGAGGGGAAAATGACTTCAACTGAATGAAGATGTTTTAGCAGAGAACCTTGCTTGAGTTGTGATGGAAAAAAAAAAATACAGACATTACAACTTGGTAAAATTAAAAAAAAACACAGATTGATGGCCTAAATCTCCAGTTGGCCAAGGCACAGAGGATTTCTAATGGCCAGTGCTAGATGATGTACATTGCTCCCACGGTGAAATTTAGCAAAGATCTGTACTTTTCATAAACTGTCATTAGAAAGAGTAAATGAACACATGCGCCTGTTTACATGGAAGGTGTAATTTCTTGGAAGAGTTCTCACTACTTTGATGCAGACAGTAAGCAAGCTATTCCAAGTAGCTGCACCCATTATACCTGAAACCAGAAACTAATGCACGCTGTCTTTACATCTGTGATCCTACAAAAAAAACTGCCACAGCTTTACGCACCAAGTAATGTAACTGAATGGAAGCACTACATTAAAAAACTGTGTAATATCTCAATATCTATACAGATGTTGAGTCTGTCACAGTTTCCAGAAACTCAAACGTCATAAGGTCGAGACCATATGATCAGAGTTTCTGAAAAGTAGAAAAAAGCTGCAGGTACTCAACGACAAACAAAGCCAACCAGTTTCTTTAGAAAAACACTGCTTTAATCAAATGAGTGAGCGCTTTCACATCTATACAAGATGCTTCATCAGAATGTCGAGCATATGGTCTCGAACACATATATGTACTGTAACTTCTGATTTACAATATGGACCCAAATAAACACACAGTTTACTTCACAACGCACAACACTGAAAAAAGCTAATGTGCAGTCATGGACTTGGTATATTTAAGCAGCACAGGGTGTGGGGAACAAAGCACGTTCATACTTCAGTAAGATGAAATTCCTACTTCCACTGTTGTCATCTCACAATATGTATATTTAAGTAGCAGGGGATGTGGGTATGCAGTCCTCTACACAGGGGTACAAGGGGGACTTATCCCTTGCATAATATATTTTGTAAATCATCGTATTCAACTGTTTGCTATTTGACAGAAGTTCCTGTCAACCAACTCGTAAATGTGAAAGCTTGCATAATTCAGGTTTATGACCAGCTAAGTCCTCAAAGTGAATCTTGGCATCAATGTGAAGAACACGACAAACAAACTGGTTGTAATCAGGTCTCTGATCATAATTCTTACTGCACGGAGCTTGCCATGTACTAACAATTCCAGAAAAAAAAAGTGTAGGGGTACGAAGTGTTTTACCCATTTTCAAGCCTTTAAATGCCACTAAAAACCTTACCACTAACAGATGAGCAGCAATCAAGTACCCCTCTGTAGAACTAAGGGCTTTAAAAGTTGTTAGACACTGCCTGCCATTAGTCCCTAGTATGATACCCAATCTTATTTTAAGCATCCCTAAACACTATTTAAGATCGGGTCCCATGCTAGAACAGGGCTTAACAAGTATATCTTTTTTGCCAGTTTTGGGATGTAATCACAGCACTCCATGCACTATAATGTAATCGTGATCAGATAAAGTGTTAACTACTGGATCAAAAGTCCATCCTCAGACTAGTAACTACAGTTGTGTACTTACCATAAATGTAGACGTGAGTGTATTCACTGTTGCAGTCATCACATCTGGGTTATCTGCCTGCAGGTAGCCCTCAGCCAGCCTGAATACCAGAGTCTTTGGATTTCTGTGTTGGATGCTGTCGCTTCTTCCCTGACGTCAGGTTGTCAGGGGTATAACACATGCAGCCGACGCCATTACATCAGTTTTTCATGCCCCAGATGTCAGGTGCCCCCACAACAGGAAGGAATTGTATGATATGGTACACCCCTATCAAAAAGCAAATACACAAGAAAAAAATAAAAATAAATAAACCAAACAAGAAGAAAAGATGGAGCCAAGAGAAGTCAGGGGGCTGGAGGGGAGTAACCAGGACTGCAACAGTGAACACACTCGAACATCTACATTTATGGTAAGTGTACACAACTGTACTATGTTCTTCATGTTTCACTGTTGCAGTCATCACATTTGGGTTGATTCCCAAAGCTAAGGAAGGGAGGAGGAAGTTAAAGAGCATTAGGGACAGCTATTAAGCCCTAGAAGACTTCAGTGGCAAATCCAGCTCTGGAATTAGAAAAGATAGGCATGTGGTAATGCTTGTTGAATGTATGTACAGAGCTCCAGGTAGCAGCTTCTAGGATGTCCCTGGTAGGGACTCCTCTTGAGAAATGCTGCAGAGGTAGATGCAGCCCTAGTGGAATGTGATCGTATCCCCTGTGGGTTAGGTTTTCCATGGTGCTTGTAGCAGAAATTAATGTAACAGGCAATCCATTTGGAAATGGTTTGCTTTGCAATGGCCTTACCCTCTGCCCCTGCAGCAGTGCCAACTAGCAGTTGTTCAGATTTTCTGAGAGGCTTAGTCCTGTCCAAATAGAATCTAAGTTGTCTGTGCACGTCCAGAGTGCAGTATTCGTTCCCCTTTGTTTTGTGGATTAGGGAAAAAAGTAGGCAAATGAATGGACTGATTTAGGGCCACACTAGACACCACCTTGAGCATAAAGAAAGGATTCGTCCTGAGGGAAACCCTGTCCGCATGGAAGATAATGAAGGGTTCCACTGCCATGAGGGCCTGTAATTCACACAATCTTCTAGCTGAAGTGATGGCTAGAAGGAAGGCTGTTTTCCAAGAAAGGAATTTCAACTTTGCTGTAGCAGCTGGCTCAAAGGGGGGGGGGGGTGGTGAGCTTTTCCAATACAAAGATTAGGTCCCAGGCTAGAGTGGGAGCTCTCCTGGGGGGGGGGGTCTTAAATTTTTGGCCCCTCTAAGGAATTATTTTAGCAAGGTGTGAGAGAAGAGGGGTGGCTCAGTATTATAATGTGCTGAAATGGCAGAGGCATAAAGTTTAATTGACGAGAAGGATAGGCCCTTGTGAAGCATTTCTGTTAAGTACTCAAGAATATGAGATAAGCTGGGCACCGTTGTGCCCAACCCCTGAGCCTGGGTCCAGGAACAGTATCCTTTCCACTTTTCAGCATAGGATTTTCTAGTACTAGGCCTCCTTGCCTCCAGAATGACATCCAGCACCTGCTTAATGAGGGATAGTGGAGGAGAGCTCAAGGAATTAGTCAGGCTGCAAGGTTCAGGATTTGAAGCGGAGGGTGCAGAATCTGGCCCACCTGTTGGGACAGCAGGGAAGGGGTCTGAGGCAGGTGCCATGGTTGTAGCAGTGTCATACTGTGCAAGAGAAGGTACCAGTGCTGGCGTGGACAGTCTGGTGCAATCAGTATTGTCCTTGGCTTGTCCTGTTTGATCTTTAGTAGAACTTTCGAGAGGAGAGGCAGGGGGGGGAAGGCATAAATTGAGAGGCTTTCCCAGGTAAAGGACAGAGCATCCACTTTCCAAGCTTGACTGTGGGGAGTTCTTGCGTAGAATTTGTTCAATTGGTAGTTCTGAGGGGAGGCAAACAGGTCTACCTCTGGAGTCCCCCATTTGTTCCTCAAGAGGTTGAATATTTTGGGTTCTAGTTTCCATTCGTGTGGGTCCATGAGATTTCTGCTCAAGTCGTCTGCCAGTGAATTTAGTTTGCCTGGCAGGAATTGTGCTTGCAGGTGTACATGGCAACTTAAAGTTATGTTCCACAGAGCCATGGCTAGTCTGCAAAAAGTGTATGAGTGGGTTCCCCCTGCTTATGTACCACATAACTGTGGTGTCTGTCTTTACCAAATGTTGTCCTGGAAGAGTACAGTCTTTGAAGGCTGCCAAAACCTTCTGTACAGCTAACATTTCTTTTTGATTGATATGTAAGTGCATCTGTCTCGGGTTCCATTTGCCCTGAATGCACTGCCCTGCCATGTGAGCCCCCCATGCATAGTCTGATGAGTCTGTTATTGTTTGGGCGGCAAGGGGTAGAGTGAAAGGGAGTACCTTGCTGTGGTAGCAGGCCTCTGCCCACCAAAGGAACTCTGTCCTTATACAAGGAATGATATAAATAATTGTTTACAGGTCCTGAGAATGTTGACACCATTGGCTTTTTAGATAACATTGGAGTTTCCTCATATGCAGTCTTGCATATGGAATTAGTAGAATGCAAGAGGCCATGAACCCCAGAGCGTGCAGTATTTTTCTTGCAGATAGCTGGGGTTTTGAGGCCAATAGTCTGAACTAGGTTGTCAAATAAACTTGTTTCTCTGGAGTGAGGAATGCCATCTGGGAAGTTGTGTTCAAGCTTGCTCCCAGAAATACAATCTGTTGGCAGGGTACTAGGTGAGATTTCTTTTAGTTGATTGTGTACCCCAGTGAAGTTAGAAGTTTCTTTAAGAATGCCAGGTGTTCTAACAGCAAGTCCTGGCTTTCTGCCTGAATGAGACAATCATCCAAGTATGGGTAAATTTGAATATTTCTCTGCTTGCAAAATGCAATGGCTGGAGCTAGGCACTTTGTGAACACCCTGGGCACAGTAGATAAGCCAAAGGGAAGTGCAGAGAACTGAAAGTACACGGAGCCTGCAGAGAAACGCAGGTATTGTCTGCAGGATCCTCTTATTGGGATGTGCAGGTAAGCTTCCTTTAAGTCTAGGGTTGCCAGCCAGGCATCCTTGGCTAGCATAGGAAGAAGCTGTTGAAGAGTTAGCATTTTGAATTTTGGAACCACCAGAAAGGTGTTGAGAATAGAGAGGTCCAGGATAGGATGCCAGGTGTGGTCTTTTCTTGGTACCAGAAAAAGTCTCGAATAAAAACCTTGTCCCCTTTGTTCTGCTGGGACAGGGTAAATAGCCCTGATACTGACAAGACAGAGAGAACCTGCTGTTGGGCCTCTGCCTATTGATTTGGGGGTAGGTCTGGCCAACCATTTGGGGGCGGTAGTGTGTGGAAGTGGAATCTGTATCCTTGGGAAACTATGTTCAAAACCCATTTGTCCTGGATAATGAGTTCCCAGTTTTTTGCATGCAGGGTGAGCTTTCCTCCTAAGGGAGCAGGTAGTAGAGCAGAGCTTGGAAGGGTTAAGGTTAAGTCATTGTGCCATTTTTCCATAGAGGGATGGCTTACTACTCCCTGCTTTGGGAGCCCCCCACTGCTTAGATCTGTGCGTAGCCTGAGACTGTAGCCTTGATGGTCTGCTGTTCCTGGGTTTGGACTGAGAAGGCCTGGAAGGGACTGGAAAGGACCAGTTCTTTGAAGGCCAATGCCTACTGAATCTGGGAGGCTGTACTTGTAGGAAATCTTTAACTGTTTGCATAGATTTAGCTTTTTCCTCCATCCTTTTGAGGACGTCTTCTGCTTTGTTAACAAAAAGGCGGTCTTGGTTTAAGGGAGCATCCAGTAATTTAGCTTTAACATGATCAGGCAAGTTTTGTTCCTTAAGCCAAGCATGCCTTCTAAGTACAGACCCAGTGACTGCAGCCCTGCAAAATGCTTCTCAAGCGTCAAAACCACATTGCAAAGCATGTTTACCAACTTGTTCTGCATAATGCATTAAATCTCAAGTCTTTGTGTTCAGCACAGTCAGGAATCAACATAATTTTCTGTTTAAGTAGTCCCATAATATGCTGCTGATACTTTTAACATATGGAACTGGCAATTTAAAGCCATAATGGCCAAAGTAGCAGAAGTGTATATCTTCTTACCCCATCTGTCTAAGGCTCTGGAATCTCTATCAGAAGGGGTAGGATTTTTGGCAGCAATAGCCTTAATGCCTTTTGGTCCAAATGGTCTCTGGGTCCGCAGAAGGATTCGTGAAGAGGAACTTGAGAGAGTCAGGTACTCTGTAGTACCGGTCAGGTTTTCTGGGAGCTGAAGGTAATGTGCTTGGGGTAAGGCTAGATTCAAAGAAAACATCTACAATGTCCACAACAGGAGGGATAGCTAAAGGCCTGTGTTGAGGCAGGAGTAAGAATTCCCCAAGTCTCTTTTTGGACTCAGAATAATCCTGGCTTTCCCAGAGGAAATGCTCCCTAAGAGTATTCAAGGTTTCACCGAAAGAAAAATCTTCTGGAGGGGAAGCAGCAGGAATGAATTCTCTGCATCAGAATCCCCATAAGTAAACAAGGGCAAATCCTGGTAATCAGAAGGAACAGAGATATCAGATTCCTGATCAGAAGAATAAGAAAGAAAATCAGTTCTAGGTCTCTTATAGGCAGAAGGTTGGCTTCCCCTAATAAAGGTAATAAGGTCTTCAGCCATTCCAAGCATTTTTTTTTTTTTTTTTAGGTATATGGGCCTGAGTCTGCGGTTTGGTCGTCAGTTTTCCAAGCGTAGTGCAAGTTTTTTTGGCCTCAGGAGTTCGGAAATTCTGGATGGAAATGATAGCGCTGGTTTAATATGAATGTCTGTAGGTCTGAATACACCCTCAGAAGCCGGTGCCTGCGCAGCAGCTCCGGACCCATCCAAGGTAGAGACATCCGCAGGTTCCATAGCCAAAGAAGCATTCTGCAGGTTCCATAGTCGAAGAAGCATCTCGCGCCATACCAGACTCCGAATGAGTCTCAATAGAGACCTGCGAATCTGAAGTAGCAGGTATCAGGGGCTGAGAAAGCGCCTCACTGAGTACCGGTGGACTGGCGACTAGCTTAACAAAGTGACGTCGGCAGCTTTGGACCTATGCGGTCTGTCTCTGTCTTTATCCTTATGTTTTTTTGGAAGATCGGTAGTCGGATGGCTTAACGAAGCCATTTCAGAGTACTGAGATTGAGTGCAAAAGTATTTGGCTGCAAAAATAGCCAGACGACGAATAGTTTGGGTGTCGAACAAGGCACAAAACAGACAGCGAGGGACGTTGTGGTCTGGACCTAAATAGGGGATGCAGTAAGAGTGAAAATCTCTGTGAGGTATTTGCTTTCCACAGGTAAGACAATTGTTAACTTTTACTGACACTGGTTAGAGCAAGAAAAAGGATCCCCAAATAGGTACTTATCTTTAAGGACTTTGGGTCTGAAACTCGAAAACGAAAATTTCAGGAGACAGCCGACTGGCACTTGCGAACTGCTTCTGCTTCGGGCACCGCACAGCAAGAAAGACTGATGTAATGGCATTGGCTGCATGTTTTATACCCCTGACGACAGGGAGAAGCTACAGCATCCGACACAGAAATCCAAAGACTCTGGTATTCAGGCCGGCTGAGGGCTACCTGCAGGCAGATAACCCAAATGTGATAACTGCAATAGTGAAACACGAAGAACATCACAAGACTGTAAAGCCAAGATAAATGGGGGTGGGAGTACAAAGCAAAGAAGACCGTGGAAGTCATGCATCTGACAGCTGAAATAAAGCAGCAACAATACAGCAAATAGGGAAAGGAAACATTTGCTTGCTGAATCACATTCCCATCTTTAACTTTGAAGAGCTTTAGTATGGTTAATAGTGCAGTTCTGTCAGACAATATGCAAACAGAGATTACAAAATGCCATCCCAGGACTAAGAGGACACATTAGCTCTCAATCTTAGATTGCCAGTTATGTCAACAGCAAAAGGGGAAGTGCGCCTTTTTGTGGAGGACAAACGGAAACATTTTCATTATTCCATCAACAATGGATTTATAATTATAAAATTTGCAAACAAATATAAATGTTCTCAACTATAAAAAGGAAATGTCAATTATGGTTTTAAAAAGTGTTTAATCTTTTCTGCTATGCTCATTTGATCAATGTGATAAACCATATAATTTGCTGTAAAAATAATTACAATAAAGATTTTGGCATAGTGACATTTTAAATCTTCCTTGTAAAGCAGCGCCATCTTCTGGTTCACCACATTAATTCTTTAACAAACTGCTGGGGCTCAAAAATATGAATTCTTGACACAGGAAAGAATTCTTTGTATTCAGCATTTAAAGTGCTTGCAAAAGTACAACACCCAATATATGTACGTATGCTAGCGGGCGAACCTTCAGTGCATTACATTACATCTGCCTGATGGCAGACGTAGATAATGAGCCTGTCTAGTCTTCCCTTTTTAAGTCTCTGCCATATTTTCCTTTGCTCTTTTTCATACCTCTCAACTGTACAGATTTTCGCAGAATGTCTAGATTTTTGCCTCATGTTCTTGGACCATTTTTCATAAAATTGTGGTTTTCTAGCAAATCACTTGCAAATTATTGATGACTAAATTAAAAAAAATAAAAATGACAAGACAGAGTTTGTCTTTATACCCTTTAGAAAACCCATACTAATGCAACGCATGCTAATCTTCTTTACGTTTGTAAGAGCAAGATTTAAAAACTGTCGCAACTTTTGCCCCTTTGTCCCCATTTACGGTTTTGACCAGATTTCTTGCTCTAAGAGATTGAGAGATATGGCTCTTTTCAACCTAATCCATACCTTGTTGAATGACCCCAGTGGTTTCCCTCTCGAATCACACCTTCCGGTTAGTCCACGGATTCACAACCTCTCTGAAAAATACTTCTGCAAATCCAGAGTGCAGCTACTGCCTACAATCTGCCACTGTTTGTGTCATCTTCACCTTCTGCCCATCCTACACATTATGACCATTTAATATCTACCCAACAAGATTCTGTGCAGCAACAGCATATGCCCCCTGCTGTCTCTTCTGATCTCACATGAGAGCAGATTTGCCTCCTTTCAATTCCTTCCAGCAGCCCAGAGCTGTAACAAAAGCAGACTGCAAGCAGTTCGAAGGCAGAAAAGTACAGTTGTACACTTACCATAAATGTAGGTGTTGAGAGAGTGTACTCACTATTGCAGTCATCACATTTGGGTTATCCCTGCCAGGGTAGCCCTTGGCCGGCCCGAATACCAGAGGCTTAGTATTTCTGCGTCTGTTGCGGTCGCTTTAGGACTGACGTCAGGTCGTCAGTAGTATAAAGCAAGGCAGCTGACACCATTACATCAGTTTTTCTTGCCCTAACCTGTCAGGAGCCCCCAAGTAGGAGCCAGGATCTGGTGGAAAAACCCCACCAGTTGAAAGTAAATATCAATATGTCCCTTGTAAAAAAAAAAGAGAAAAAGGGGGGTGTGGAGGGAGAGAAACCAGGACTGCAACAGTGAATACACTCGAACACATACATTTATGGTAAGTGTACACAACTGTACTATGTTCTTCATGTTTCATTGTTGCAGTCATCACATTTGGGTGGATTCCCAAAGCTGAGAAAATGGGTAGAGGCGGTCAAAGAAACTAGGGGCTGGCTAGGATGCCCTGCAAGACTGCAGAGGTAAACCTACCCTGGATTTGGAGAAGAGAAGCAGGTGGTAATGCTTGGTAAAAGCATGAACAGATGTCCAGGTGGCAGCCTCCAGGATGTCCCTGGTGGGGACCCCTCTGAGGAAAGCTGGAGAGGTGGAGGCTGCTCTGGTGGAGTGAGTCCTGACCCCCTTGGGGGAGGCTTTCCATGTTGTTTGTAGCAGAAATGGATGCGGTGTGCTATCCATTTGGATATGGTTCATTTGGAGATAGCTTTGCCTTCTACCCCCTGTAGCAAAGCTAACCACCAATTTATCAGACTTTCTGAAGGATTAAGTATTGTCTAAATAGAATCTGAGGTCTGTGTGCACATCTAGAGAATGCAGAATCCTTTCACACTTGTTCTGGGGATTAGGAAAAAAGGTGGGCAAATGAATGGATTGGTCGAGAGACACACTGGACACCAACTTGGCATGAAGGATGGGTTAGTTCTGAGGGGATACCCTGTCAGCATGGAAGATGATGAAGGGTTTTCATAGCCATGAGCGCCTGCAGCTCAGAGACTCTTCTGGCTGAAGTGATGGCAAGAAGGAATGCTGTCTTCCAGGAAATAAATTTTAGCTCTGCAGAAGAAGTTGGTTCGAAGGGGGGCAGGGTGAGCTTTAATACAAAGTTAAGGTCCCAAGCTGGGGTTTGGTTCCCTTCTGGGTGGCCTCAAGTTGCTAGCCCCTCTTAGGGGCTGTTTGATCAAAGGGTGTGAGAAAAAGGGCTGCTCAGTGGGAAAATGAGCAGAAATAGCAGAGGCATGAATTTTTATAGAGGAGAAAAAGAGGCCACTGTGTAGCAGGTCAGCTAAGTAATCCAGGATGAGAGGAAGGAAGGGCTTATTGGCTCCATTAGCCTGGATCCAGGTGCAGAACCTTTTCCATTTGTCAGCATTAAGACTTTTCAAGTGCTAGGGCATCTGGCCTCACGGAGAACATCTAGAAACTGTTTACTGAGATTGGCAGATTGGTTCGGGGTTAGGAAATAAGCCAAGCTGCCAAACTGAGTGTCTGCAATTGGGGATGCGTGAATTCCCCTTCCCTCTGGGTCAGGAGGTTTGGAATCTGAGGAAGATGCCATGCTGGCAGTGGGGACAGGCTACGCAGCAAGGGGTACCAGTGCTGGCGAGGACAGTCTGGAGCTATAAGAATGGGTTTTCCTTTATTTTGAGCAATACCCTGGGGATGAGAGGTAGTGGAGGAAAGGCATAGACCAATAAATTGACCCAGGGAAAGGACAGGACATCCACTTACCAAGCGATGCAGTGATGCTCCCTGGTGCAGAACTTGCTGAGCTGATGGTTGGTGTGGGAGGCAAAGAGGTCGCCCTTCGGGGTGCCCCTTTTCTGAGTTATTAGGGTGAAGGTTCTTCTGTTGAGCTGCCACTCACGTGGGTCCAGAAGATTTCTGCTTAATTGGTCTGCCAGAGAGTTGAGAGAGCCTCGTAGGAATTGCGATAACAGGTGCAGTTGCATGGCAGAGGCTGTGTACCAAACGGCCATGGCCAGCCTTCATAGAGGGTAGGAGTGAGTCCCTCCCTGCTTGTTGATATACCACATCACAGTGGTGGTGTCTGTTTTGATCAGGAGAGCCCCTGGAGAGAGAAGGGGTTTAAAAGCTATCAAGACATGCTGGACAGCCATCATCTCTTTTTGGTTGATGTGCAGAGGGATTTACTGCGGGCTCCATTGACCCTGTATGCACCTGCTGTTCAGGTGCGCACCCCAAGCATAGTCTGATGCATCTGTAGTGAGGGTCTGGGCTACAGGGGGTGGTGAGAAGGGCAGTTCCTTGTTGTGGGAGCATGCTGTTGCCCAACAAAGAAAATCTTTTCTAAGGCAAGAAATTACAGGTAGAAGAGTTTCCAGGTCTTGAGAGTGTTGACACCAAAGGCTTTTTTAGGTACCACTGAAGTTTCCTCATATGCAGTCTGGCACATGGAATGAGTAGAATGCAAGATGCCATGAATTCCAGAGCTTGCAGGATCTTCCTTGTAGATAACTGGGGCCTGATGGCTAGTTGAGAGATGTAGACTGTCAGGAAAACGTTTTTTTGGTGTAAGGAATGCCATCTGGGATGCTGTGTCCAGGCTTGCTCCCAGGAAGATAATCCTTTGGGTGGGCATCTGTTTGGATTTCTTTTCGATTGTATACCCTAGGGAGGTTAGTAGGGTCTTTACAAAGGCCAGGTGCTTGAGCAGTTTTCCCCGGCTGCCTGCCTGAATAAGGCAGTCGTCTAAGTATGGGTAAATCTGGATATTCCTTTGTCTGCAATAGGCAATGGCCGGAGCCAGACATTTTGTGAAAACTCTAGGAGCAGTAGATAAGCCAAAGGGAAGCGAAAGTGTTGAGATCCTGCCCTGAAACGGATATATTTCTTGCATGATTCCCTGATAGGAATGTGGAGGTAGGCCTCTTAGATCTAGGGTGGCTAGCCAAGTGTCCTTGGACAGCATGGGTAGCAGCTGCTGGAGGGTGAGCATTTTGAATTTTGGGATTACCAGGAAGGTGTTTAGAATAGACGGATCAAGGATGGGGCACCAGGTGCCCTCTTTTCTGGGCACCAGAAAAAGTCTGGAGTAGAAACCTTGGCCTATCTGTTCTGCAGGAACGTGCTCTACTGCCCTCATTGAAAGCAGGGAAAGGATTTACTTTTGAGGCTCTGCCCACTGGTTTGGAGGTAGATCTGGGAACCCTTTTGGGGTTGGAAGGGTGTGGAAGGAAAATTTGTATCCGAGACACTATGTTCAGAATCCAGTGGTCATTGGTAATGGTGGCCTGGTGCTTGCGTGAAAGGAGAGTTTTCCTCCTAGGGGTAAGTGAAGGTGGGCAGAGGGAGGGGGTGGGGAGGTGAGTCATTGTGAGTTCTTACCATAAGGGAGTGATTTAGAACTCCCTGGTTTGAAGTGGAGGTAGTTCACTGCTTAGATCTCTGCATTCCCTGTGGCTGCTGTCTGGGGGGGTCGGGGATCTGGTTCCCCGGGGCCTAGGCTGGACTGGCTTAGTAAGAGCAAAAAAAGGCCAGTGTTTGGTGGGACAATGCCTGCAGAACCTGGGTGGCTGGACCTGCAAGAAATCTTTAACTGTTTGCATAGGAGTTTGCTTTTTCTTCCATCTTTTTAAGACCTCTTCTGCCTTGGTGCCAAATAAGCTGCCTTTGTGCAAGGGGGGCATCCAACAATTTAGATTTGACATGATCTGGCAGGGGCTGTTCCTTAAGCCATGCATGCCTTCTAATGACAGATCCAGTGACTGCTGCCCTGCAAGAAGCTTCTAGGGTATCAAAACCACATTGCAAGGTGTGTTCAGTTACTTGACTTGCAGAATGCATTAACTCTCTTTAGATTCTGCCCAAGCAGGAAAGGAAGACTTTTGTTTGAGGAGTTCCAGGGTATGTTGCTGAAAGTTTAGCATATGGAACTGACAATTTAGTGCCCTGATGGCAAGAGTAGCTGAGGTGTATACTTTTTTACCCCATCTGTCTAGTGCTTGGGAATCCCTATCTGAGGGGGTGGGATTCTTAGAGATTGCTTTAATCCCTTTACACCCTTGAGAAATTACCTCAGGGTCAGCAGTAGGATTTTTAAAAATAATTTTGTGCGAGTCAGGGACTCTATAGTACCCGTCTGGTTTTCTAGGTGCAGGAGGGAGAGTGTCAGGAGTCAAGCTGGATTCAAGGAAAACATCCTCCACAACATCCAGGACTGGGGGGGATTGTCCAAGGGTCTGTGCTGTGGAAGATCTAGGAATTCCCAGAGTCTCTTTTTAGACTGAGGGTAGTCTTGACTCTCCCATTAGAAATGCTCCCTTAAGGTATGCAGAGTTTCCCCAAAGGAAAAGTCCTCTGGGGGAGTGGCTGAAGGGATGGAATCCTAGAGAGGGGTTGTATGTCTTCATATTCAGATTCATCAGAGTCATCCGATTCTTGTTCAGACAAAACCACAGGGGACAGATCTCTTTTCCTTTTGGAGGGGGTAGCTTGGCTTTCTCTGATCAGCATGATAAGGTCTTCTGCCATTTTAAGCATTTGAGACTGAGGCAAGGAAGCAGGTGCTTGAGAGTGGGTCGTCTGTTTCTTTGGTGTGGTTTGTACCCCGGGCCTTAGAAACTTGGTCGCTTTTGAAAGAAAGGTAGTCGTGAAAGACTACGTAAATTTGTGTCGAGAATCGGTAGTGCGAAGGACTTCCTCGGAAGCCGGTGCCTGCTCAGCAGCTCCAGACCCATCCAAGG
Organism: Protopterus annectens; assembly: GCF_019279795.1. NCBI lineage: Eukaryota > Metazoa > Chordata > Ceratodontiformes > Protopteridae > Protopterus > Protopterus annectens. The sequence continues at coordinate 580,962,465 of NC_056743.1, forward strand.
TAGAGATGACCACAGGATCCTTAGTCGAAGAAGAGCTTTGCGACATACCAGACTCAGAAAGGGTCTCAGTAGCGGCCTGCAAATCCACAGAAGTGGGCATCAGGGGCTGCAAAAGTGCCTCACTGAGGACCGGAGAACTTATGACTAGCTTAACGGAAGTGTCATCGGTAGGTTTTGACCTTATGGTCTGTCTATCTTTACGTTATTTCAGAAGATCTACTGTCAGATGGCTTACCGAAGCCATATTGGAATTTGAGAACTATAAGCGAAAATATCTTGCTACAATAAGGGCCAGATGACTGACAGTTCTGGCATTGAATAAAGCACAGAAGCGACAACGAAGGATGTCGTGGTCTGGGCCTAAACAAGTGACGCAGTAAGAATTTGCTTCCCATAGGAGAGACAATTTACTTTTCTGACATCAGTTAATGCAAGAAAAAAGGATCCCCAACAGGGTACTTAGCTTTAGAATACTTCCAACTTCAATTCGGTAATGAAACTCAGGTAGCGGCCAACCGGGACTCGTGCAAACTGATTCTGCTTCGGGCTCCACAGCAAGAAAGACTGATGTAATGACACTGGCTGCCTTACTTTGTACAACTGATGACCTGATGTCAGTCCTGAAGTGATAGCAACTGATACAGAAATACTAAGCCTCTGGTATTCGGGCAGCCGAAGGCTACCCTGGCAGGGATAACCCAAATGTGATGACTGCAACAGTGAAACACAAAGAACATCAGCAGATTCCAAAAGTGAAGTCCTTCATAAATTAACATGGCTATGGCTTTAGCAGTTATGGCTGCAGTGCTGAAGAAATCTTTCACTTCAACTTGGGGGGGTATCAATCTAGAGTAATTTTCCAGGATGCCAGATCACCTAGCTAAGGTGCTGCCGCACCATAAAGTCCTTTTCCTTATATGGCCTCCACAATTGTATGTAGTACTCCCAAATGCTATCTGATCAAGACCTTATATAGTGCAAGTATTACTTCTCTTTAAACAAACAATCCACCAGAGATTACATCCAAGCATTCTTTTTGCTGCTGGTACTTCCCACTCACTCTGCTCCAGGTGGTACATGGCAGGTGTGATTAGCACCCCCCAGAGTCATCTTCCTGCTCTGTTGGCATGAGTTCTACTCCAGGCAGCTGCTACCTCACACCATTGTCACTGCAGCCTAAGTGCAGTACTTTGAATATGCTTGCACTTAATAATCTGCCACCTTTCTGCTCACTTTTTTCAGCCTTTCCAAATCCTTCCTTACATTCTTCCCCTCTTGGGCCACTTCTGCTTATATTTTTACATAAAGAACAAAGAGGCTTGTCCTGTTCTCTCTTCCCTCAGATATGTTCAAGACAAAATAAGGAAGAAAAGAAATACTAGACTCAAGCAGACCCCTGTGGCACTCTTGCTCATTTCACCGCAACCCTTTGTGTCTTACCATTTAACCATCTAGCTATCCAGTTCCTCAGTGTTGGTTATCACCTCAAACCCCTCCAGTTTTCCAATTAGTTTTTAATGTGAGACCAACTCAAAGGCCTTGCTGAAGACCACTTACTGGTACTCCCATATCAAGTTTACCTGTAACCTAGTCATAAACCTGGATTAGCTTGGACAGAGAAGTTTAGGCCAAAACCTGTACTAGCTGCTACCAAAAAGAGACTGTTCTCTAGAAATGCTACCTCCTCTTCCCTTAGGATTATTTCCATTACTTTCTTATTCCCATTGCTGAGCTAACAGGCCTGCATCCCTGGATTTCACCCCCCCCCCATGCTCAACTGCAACGCACATGAGTCAGAGAAGTGACAGCAACAGCCAGTGATCTGTTGGAGATCACCTTCGGGAGCCTGGTAATACAATAACCAAATTTCTGAGGACTCCGGGAGACAGCCCACCTAGTTTTTGTGCTTCATCCTCCCCTAGGGCAGCTAGTTCCTCTGAACATTGCCCCTCCCCCATGGGCAGCCAGTTCCTCTGAACACTGTCCTTCCCCAAGGGCAGCCAGTTCCTCTGAACACTGTCCCTCCCCAAGGGCTGCCACTTCCTCTGATCATTGTCCCTCCCCAAGGGCAGCCACTTCCTCTGATCATTGTCCCTCCCCAAGGGCAGACGCTTCCTCTGATCATTGTCCCTCCCCAAGGGCAGCCACTTCCTCTGAACATTGTCCCTATCTTCTTGGTGTGTCTACTGTTCCACCCATTCTACCCAGACTCCCTCACTACACAACATCCTTCCCCTGCTTCTTTGATGAAGACTGAAGAAAGCTATCAATTTAGTACCTCTGCCTCTCTCCCTTGACTCCTCATACCTTTGCTCTGCCTGGAAATTGTGTTCAATCCTTTCTTTTCTGCTATGTAGTTAAAAAGCCCTTGCTTCCCTTTCCAGATCTTTCCTGCTAAACCCTTTTCAACTTTAGCCTTTGCTGCCCTTACTCTGTTACCTTCTGCTGGCCTTCTTGTACTGTGCCTCTTCCACCCCCCCCTTTTCACCCCTTGTAGGGGTTCCTAGTTCATAGGTAGTTAATAGCCTTGTAGTCCAGGGGATGTTTGTGGAGCCCAACCCATAGTACCAGCTGTTCCCAGGCATTTTCTCGTTAAGTGACTAGCTCAAGTCAAACACTAGGCAAATGAGAGTTGAAGGAATCAAATCCTGTCCCACAGAAACTACAGCTCAGACTTAATCCTCTGTACCAACTACCAGACTACTAGGTCCTACATTATACTCTACTTGCTAGCCTCAGATTCCTGCATAGTCACCTTGGCATGCTTCTCTTTTGCCTTTCTGCTTCTTCCTCATACCTTGTCCATAGCTGAGGACACCATCTCTGACCCTCTGATTTGCTACCAGTCTAACCCATTCAGTACCACCTCCTACAACACAGCATAAACATCTCCTTTCAAATACCACATCACTGTCTTTATTTTATTCTTCCCCATTCTCATAACCACGCAGTGACATGACCACTGTTAGTCAACAATGCCTTAGCATGAACATTCATAACATCCCCAGCAATGATTAGGACAAAGGTCAGAATGGTGTCCTTTCTGGTACAGTCCTGTACTTATTTTCTATACTCCACATGGTCCAAGACCTCTTATTAACTCCTGCACCCTCTGTATCCTGAAGTTCAGACTCTTCCAATCTGCTCCTGGCAGGCTCATTGTGCACATGTATTACCATCTGTTCTGCCCCCACTCCTTTATTCTATCCCTCAGAACCACTCTCCTCTCCTTTTGTACCCACTGGATGATACAGTGTATAAACCCACAAGTTCTCTCATTCTTCAAGTGCCAGGACACTTAAACTAGCTTCTGACTATAGGCGTACCAATGCGTCATTCATGGTTTGTTATTCAAAGTTTACAATTCCTGAGTGCACAGTCTCTAGATACATTCTGTTATACACTGTAGTCTTCATCCAGTTGTCTAAAGAATTAAGAGTAGTGATGTACTGCTTCTAACCTTCAAAGGCAACTTCTTTCAGGTTTTTGGCAACTGCTCGAGTAATACACCATGATCTTTTTGAGGTTTTACTAATGACCAATTACTGCCTCTTATGTTTTTTGCCACCCTGGTGCAGATCAGTGTTTCACATAGCTCTCAACTCTTCATCATGCAATGCTTTATGAGCTAGACAGAAATTAAAGGAGAGAGGTTGAACCCTTTATGTCTAGAACAGTAAGAAAAGGTGTTTGTACCTAGTAGTTCCTTTAACTTTCTTGGCATGCTCTCCAAAATCAACAAACTGCTTTGGTATAAGCACAAAAAGAATAAATTCCAAAACAAGTCTGAAAGATGTAAGCAGTTTTACTAGTACAGAAGGGGAATTAGTTTTAACATTTTTAATCAAGGAAAGTACAGTGGTTTAAGAACTTATCATAACAGTAGATGTCCTACTGATCGCTGTTGCAGTACATACAATGAAAGGGGTTATCCTTGTGGATGTCCAGCAGAGGTACCAAAGTTTCATCTTTCCAAGACAGTGCTACATATGACTTCAACTCATAAGCACAAGGGTATATAGATGGACATATGAGCTTAACTCCTCAGACCATCTGCAAGCCAGCAGCTTGAAGACCATGGAGAGGGAGAGACAGAGCTAGGATGGGTAAAGCATGAAGTGGTAAAGGAGGCTCCTTTCTTCTAAGATGCTGTCCACAGTACAGGGACAGACAGAAGAGAAATAGTATGTGGCAGTATGATCATGTGAAGGGAATGTAGAGGGGAAGGAGGATGGGAAGGAATACTCCAACAATAATCAGGACATCTACTGTTACAGTAAATTCTTACACAACTGTATTATGCCTGGACTGAAATCATTGCTACAGTACTCATAATGAATGGGCGATTCCCAGAGCTGAAGGGGATGCAAGGGTGGCAGGTTAGTCAGCTACAGAACTGTCCAAGAGGTCCAAAAGGACTGACCTAGTGAAGTGAACCCAAGACTTTGAGAAGGCATCAATCCTGTAGTGTTTAGTGAAGGTGTGTACAGAGAACTAGGTGGAATCTTCTGCTATGGTCATGACATCCACCCCTTTGTCAAAGGCTCCAGATGATGCTACTACCCTGGAAGAATGAGCTTGTGGGCATAAGGGCAAAGACATTCCATGTACGGAATAACAAGAGCAGATTGCTTTAGAGTTCCAGCTTGCAACCCTTTGCTTAGACACTGGTTAGCCCACTTTTGCGTGCTTTGACTGCATAAAGGAGACAAACAGTTGCTCAGATTTTCTAATGGATGTGGTTTTGCCTAGAGTGTGTAGCAACCTTACCTCCCACTTCCATTATGTGGGTTGGGAAAGAAGATAAGGAAATTTAGAGCCTGGTTAAGACAGTTAGTTCAGTACTTTAGGCATGAATGAAGGGTTACCTCTCAAGGTCACCCTGTCCTTGGGGAAAATAAGAAAGAACACCACCAAGGGCTGGATTAGTAGAAACAAAACACCAAAGGCAAGCTGGTAGGTAAAATCCAAAGGTTTAATCATGCTCCATTCCTGGTACCTCAGCTAAGTGCCTTCGCCTTCAAGGGAATGACTAATACATACATTAAATCTTATATAATGAGCACAATTGTCTTTCAATTAATCAAATGAGCAATAAAAATGCTTAACCCTTTCCAACCATACAAATAAGTGCTACTGAATAAACACAGATCCATGATGATGTTTATATAATGGGCAGTTGATTAATATGCCAATAAACAAAGTATAATGCATTCAAATTCAACAAACGAATATTAATCTCCCGATTTAAGCCTTTGGGGAATAAAGTACCAAAATTAATTATTAATTTTGTTTCCAACTGTAAGAGTTTGACCCTAAAGTCATTACTGTGTGCGCATGGGGGCGTGGCTAAAATACTAAAAAAGAAACTCATACCAGAGCCACCACGAACACTGTAAAAATGATTAGCCACTGGGTTTTCCAACCTTCTGTTTCTAACGTCACCCAAATGTTCCATAATATGGCTTTTGGCCATTCTCTTGGGCTGTCCAATGAACCATCTTGTGGGGGTACACCCACAACAAATAATATATACTACCCACAAGAACGGCAATTAAAATAGCTCACTGCTTTATAATTGTTTTGAATTAATCTATCCAAGTTCTTTACTCTCCCACAAACCCTACACCTACCACATAGATAACAACCAACACACCCCCCCCCCCTGTGGAATTAGAGTTTAATAATTCGATGAGGTTTGAAAACCTGCTAAAGGAAAATACTACTCTTTTAGGGAATACCCCACATAATGAAGGGTCATCACACACTAGCGGACAAAATCTATTAATCACACCCCTCAACATATCTGAAAGAGGGGAATACTTGAAAACAAAAAATAACCTGCTTCCCCATTGGTTATATATTCAGCATCATGCATCTCCCCACCAATTATACCCTTTGTGCCATAGTGATAGATATGTGAAACTCTTCACATCCCCTAGCTCTAGATTCAGATGTATCCAGGATATGTACAGGGTATCCCCTGCTACTAAGCTTATGTCTAAGCTTCAAAAATTCATGATCTAAAGTAGATTTATCAAAAGTATTGGTATAAATGTGTTTATACTCCCCATACGGTAAAGAAGCTATCAAAATGTGGGAGATGCATGCTATCAGCTGCCAAAAAATTGACAGCAGTTTCCTTACTGAAAGGCCTAAAATGCACTGTCTGACTGTTAGATATGAAACATTCCAAATCCAAAAATTGTATTTTTTCTAAATCAGTTTTATGGGTAAACTAAGCCAAAGCTGTTCATATTGAGAACCCCCATGAAATTATGAAAATTAACCATATCACCCTTGCAAATGAAAATCAATTCATCAATGAACCTTTTGTAAACAACCACATGTTTTGAATAGGAAAAAAAAAAAAAAAAAAAAAAAAAAGAGCATTATAGATGAATACATTTTCAAAATGGCTCATGAAAATGATGATGCCCCCACTGCAGTACCTTCATTTTGTAAAAAATATTGATTTTCAAATTTGAAACAATTACGTGTCTGCAACACAAAGATTGTACGGGGTCCATCATCTTCCCCGCTGCTTCCAAACCCCAAGTGTTTTTAATGGTAGTGTTGAGAGCTTTAACATCTACACTAGCCCAACAGAAATCCAAGTCCCACTTCATCCATCCCACCAGGTCAGAAAAATCTTTTCCATTTTTGATGTATGACATAATTCTAGGTACATAAATCTTTAACTGATCTAGAAAAATGTCAACATTCTGCAAACATGATCCCTTTCCTGATACTACTGACCTGCCTGGAGGGTTATTTGTGGATTTTAGGGATGATAAAAAATATAGCATCCTTAGGATTGCTGATATGTCATTTCTTAAAAAAAAACAATCTTTCACCTCTTTCAACAGCATCCAACAGAACAGTATTAAAATCAAAAACAGGATTGCTTGAGAGCTTAGTATATACAGATGTACCCTTCAATAGATCCTCTGCCATTTTATTATACAGTTCTATGAAGCACTACCCAATTGCCACCCTTACCAGCTTGTGTAAAGACATATTTGTCATTTGTTTTACGTAAACTTTGCGATGCTGACCATTCAATCTTGTTCACACTATACTCTCTACGTCTTTAACTTTTCATAATCAACCGCCACCTGTCTACAGACATTTTCAAAATTACAAATAGCTGGACATAATTTTGGTGGCATAAAATTACTGGTGTGTGGAACATATGGTACAGGTAATTTGCCATACCCTGTACAAAACCAGCCCCTATGTCTATGATGTTACCCAAATCTTCCTCAGATGAAGAAGAAGGGGCAGGATAACCATGACAGCTTAAAGCTCTGACACTCATAGCTGAAGAGCCAGCAGTAGAACAGTTTTCCAACTACAGAATTTGAGGTTCTCTGAGACTGCTGGTTCTAAAGGAGGCAAACTAAGTTTTTCTAGCATGTTTAGACACCAAGGAGGGGTAATGGGCTTCCTTGGTGGTGTAAAATGCAGCATCCCTTTAAGGGATAACTTGACCTCAGGCCTGGACATAAGAGGAATGAGGGTAGACATGCAGAGATGGCTGACTGGTCGGCTTTGATGAATAGGCCATCCCTGTATGCAGGAGCTCACACATACATTTCAGTATGTAAAGGTACCCGTGATTTGTTGGGGTCCTGTTCATTCCTGTGACACCAAAAGGAAAATCTCTTCCAATTGCCTACATAGGATTTTCGAGGGAAGGGTCTTCTGGCTTTTTGGAAAAGCTTAATTATATCCTTAAACCCCCCCATCATCCAGTGTTAGGTTCAGGGATGACAGGTTGAGGGTGCAGTAAAGACCCCTTCTGCTGTGTGTGGCAGTTTGTAGCAGCTACACCTAATTAGGTGAAAAAAAGGAAACCATTGTTGTCTTGAGAAAAATAGGATCATTAGCAATGGTTTGGGTTTTTGGGCCTTTAGAAGAAGCCTTGGGAGTAGAGGAAGCAGAGATACGGTGCAGAGGAATCTCCCTGCCCACTGAAAGCATTTGTCTTCTACACTGAAAGACAAAGACTTCTGGTGCAAAAAAAGTGGGAGCTATTTGCTGGTCTCTGACGCAGACAGGTCTATCTGAGGAGTCTCCCAATGGTGGGAATGTTCAGGAAAACCTGTATGTTGAGGGCCCACTCATGAGGATCCTTTAAGGTTAATGCTTCTGCCAAAACAATGTCCTGTGATGGAATGTATATAGCTGCTAAAAAGATATGATTTTCTGGATGACAATGTCCCAGGTGGTCTGTGCCAGTCTGCACAGTTGGAAAGACCTGGTTCCTCTTTGCTTACATATCTGTGGTGTTGTCCGTGAACATTCTAAGGTGACCTGGCCTCCAGACATGAGAAAATACTTTAATAGTTTGGATGAGGGCTCTCTTCCCGTTTATGTTGACTTGCGCTTTTAGTGGTCTTGGTTGCCACCTGCCCTGAAACCATTTCTTGAAATGGAACTGGTGGGGTGAGGGGAAGTCCTGGGTTGAGTATCACATGGCTCGTTCACCATGACAGCTCTCTCCTGTGATAAGGTAATAGACAGATTACCCTGTCTGGAAGGTGAGAGTCCTGAGACCAAACTGTTAAAAGTATCACTGGCTTTTCCTCATATGCAGTCTGGCTAGAGTGAGCACTGGAACAGTCGAGGTCATGAATCCAAAGGCCCTTAGTATCTCTTTTGCACAGTATTGGCTGATGGAGGTCAAGTTGTGAAAGTAATCTGCAAGACTTCACATTTTCCTGAGGCAGGCAGGTCTGCATCTTTATGGTGCCCAGTCTGCATCCATGAAAAATTAAGTTCTGAGCTGGCTGCAGGGAGAACTTCATAGCTGATAGTGAACCCCAACTGTGAGAGGAGGTTAAGGGTTAAGCTGGAGGTGTTGCAGGAGTATCTGAGGAGAGGAGGCTTGGATTAAAAAGTCTAAGCAGAAAAAAAAAATCTGAATTCTCTGTTTACCAGAAGGCAATTACTGGTGCCAGACATTGAAAACTCTTGGGGCTGTGGAAAGCCCAAAAGGCAAAGCAGTAAACTGAAAGTGAAATGATCCAACACAAAACGTAAGGAATCTCCTACAAGGTGGGGAGGTGAACTGGAATATGGAGGCAGATTTAGTGATACTAGAAAAGCTTAAGGCAGAATGAATGGAAGCAGTGTGTGTGTGTGTGTGTGTCAGAATGAATGGAAGCAGTGTAAGATGGCACTTAGGTTCATAGGTTGGTACTAGGCTATCAGCCCTAGGGCCTATACAAGCCTAGCCATAACAATTCCCTGGCTATTTCTTCCCACACTATTTACTTCCCTGGACCCCCGTCTAGCAGGGCCACTTTTAGAAATGTTTAGCAGAGAGATCTAGTATGGGTCTCCATTGCCCTTTCTTTGGTACTAGGAAACTTCTGGTGTAAAAGCCCTTTCCCCACAAACTCCTGGGGTACTGGTTCCGTTTGTGACTGCAATTCCAGTAGGACGAATGGAAGCAGGTGGATCTGGTTGTGGGGAAGGGATGGTATGCCATTTAGAGGAGGGATTTCCACCCAAGGCATGGCATAGCCTTTTTTTATAACAGAAAGCAGTTACTGGTCTGTGGTAGTCTTTTCCCAGGTGGAGACTGACTGGGCAAGCCTTTCTGAGACAGGAAGGGCCAGGAAAGATGAAACTTGGACATGAATCTCTGACTATCTACAAAGGGAGACTTTCCAGAACAAGAATCACTTGGTGGTTTCTCTGGGGATCTCTTTCTGTGTCCTTTCTGTGTTTCTGGCTAAGCCTGGGATCTCTAACAAAAAAGTTTTTTTGTTTGTTTTTTCGGTTAATTCCTCTGGTACCTACGTATGGAGGTTAACAGAAGCTGTCTTGAAAAGACTGGCTGCTTGAGGTCCAAACAGGAGATTTTTCTCTAAAGTGAAATCTATAATTTTATGCTTTCAAGTCTTCATGTAGGGGTTGATTGTACAACCATCCATACCTGCAGAGGATAGAACCAGCAGCAGCTGCTCGACAGGCCTCTGCAGCATTATAACTACATTTAATTCTGTCTCTGGCTGTTTGTGTAGCTTGATTCAAGACATTTGTTGTTTATAATCAGCGCCTTGTAAATCCACCACTACCTTGTTTAAGGAACCGAGAATGGACATCAAATACTTGTTCATTTGTATTTGTAATTTATAACCTTAAATGCCAAGGTAGAGGAAGTATAAAAACCTTTTTATCCCACCTTGCCATAGCCCTACTAACCTTGTCTGAAGGGAAGGCACTAGCATTACGAAGGAGCTTAGGTTTATCAGGGAAGGGGGAGAGGTGTGGCACAATATTTTCAAAAAAAAAAAGAGTTTAAGATAGTCAGGGACTTTATGAAATCTGCCTGGACCTTTGGGGACAGGAGGCTACGAGTCAAGGCCTCAAGAAGAGGGGGAAGGGAGAGGGAGTGCCCATTTCCAAGACAGTGTTGTATTTTTTTTTATCAGCCTCTGTAATCTACATGGACTCCCACTCACTGTTTCATCATGTTCAATATCATGTCTCCAAGAGGCGTCCTACATAGGAGAGTCAGGGGAAAGGAAGCCTTTGTCATATGAAGGGACTTGATTAGGGGAGTGGATTTGAGACATGGGCCAAGGAACTACCCAAATCAGTAGTCTCATCATCTTCAGAAGGAGATGAAGCCACAGTAACCTTTTGAGAGGTATTTGGGGGGGGGGGGTGGAAAAACAAAAAGATGGTGGCTTCAGGGCTATAATGGTCTTGTAAATGCTTTGAGAAAAAGTCTATCCATTCATTCTCCCTAGAAGGAGGAGGAGGAGAAATTACACATTTAGTTTTTTTGGCTTTTTTTTTTTTATTTGGTTTGACATCTGCCTGAAAAAAAGCATAGTTGTTCAGATTCCTGACATACCTCAGGTTAACCTGATCTCCTCCCTAACTAGTTACCTGGGAATGCTCTCCGGACCCTTCAAGATGATACATGGTTCAGCCTGATGTGGGGGGTTTGTGTTTCTGACTCCATATGGTCCTCCAACTGGGTCTTGGTAGACGGCATTTGAGATGGAACTGGATGTGCAGTTGTTTCTGAAACCTCAGCAGGTACATCAGACTCAGAGTCAAGCGAGTTTCTGGCCTTTTCTTAAGCAGTAACTGTACGCCTGGGAAAGTGGAATCCACCATCTTGCAGTGGGCCAAGTGTTCTAAGACATTTGGTCTCCAGAAAAGTACTGAGAGAGGATAATCAGGATTGCAATTGTCTTGATTACAAACAACTGGGTATGGAACGGGTCTTGCAGTAGTGTTCCATTCCTAAGCAGAAGGGACACTGGGTATGCAAGTCTTTGTATGGAATTTGCCTACTGCAATCACATTTACCCCTCTTAGCAGACCTTTAATATCGGTAAGCAAAAACACTTAAGAAAAGCAAAGAAAGTTCCCCAATGGGGCACATATCTGTTTACTCAAAGCAACAGTACCAATGACCAAATGACAGTCAGTCTGATGGATATGCAACCTGCGTTCAGGCTGGTGGTAAGACAGTCTGGAGAATTAGAATTGTGCAGTGTTAGAGTTAATAAATGAATAGTAACCATTATTTGAAAGATAATTCCAAATCTTAACATTAGCAAATTTTGATATCCAATACTATGTGTTAATAGAAAAGAGAACACAAACTGTTCCCACAATCAAACCCTGAAAGATACTAGATGCTCTATCATGCCAGTTAGAATAGTTTCCAAGCACATTAAATACATTGGGTTAAAGGAGGATTAGTAAGCGGGAAACAATCTACAACATAAGGGATGACAATAAGTTTTACCATGGAATAAATTACCATGAGGTCTTTTTTAGAAGGCAGTGAAGTGGTATGGGCTGGAGGTCTGCTTAGACCTTGTGACTGTCTCCAAGGTTTTGATCTTGTCTAGCACTCGCACTGTGGTGACAGCTTTCCTAGCCTGAATCACTGCTTGGTCACTCCTCATTTTGTACTGCTTTCCTAGCCTGAATCACTGCTTGGTCACTCCTCATTTTGTACTGCTTTCCTAGCCTGAATCACTGCTTGGTCACTCCTCATTTTGTACTGCTTTCCTAGCCTGAATCACTGCTTGGTCACTCCTCATTTTGTACTGCTTTCCTGGCCTGAATCACTACTTTCCTGGCCTGAATCACTGCTGGGTCACTCCTCATTTTGTACTGCTTTCCTAGCCTGAATCACTGCTGGGTCACTCCTCATTTTGTACTGCTTTCCTAGCCTGAATCACTGCTTGGTCGCTCCTCATTTTGTACTGCTTTCCTAGCCCGAATCACTGCTGGGTCACTCCTCATTTTGTACTGCTTTCCTAGCCTGAATCACCAATTAGTTGATCCCTAAACTGTACTGTACCAAACGCAACTAGCTGTGGTTAACACTGTAGTTTCTGGCTGACCTTTGTCTTCATGTCTTCCAAGTCTTGCATAACTGCACCTTTCCTTTTCATTTGGAAGGGGCTACCTATGATGCGACTGAGGTACCTGTCTTACTGGTGGTGTTAAAGTCTTCAGTAAGGAGCAGTTTAGCCCCTGTGATAATCAACAATGGATGTTAAAATGATATGTCTGTTGGGATACTTGGATGTTAGTTATCCTCTGGGTCATACTAGGGCCCAAACATCTATGCACCTTTTGTTTTTGTGTACAAACTGAACCTTGTTAACATTCTAGCATTTATGGAATATGAAATGCTTTGTCTCATGCGTCTCAGTTTATACAAGATGACCCTAAAAAGTGCTTTATGTGGCTGCTTTTAGACTGTATTCAACTGCATTAAGTTGTTTCTTAGCACACACCAGCCTACTGCCCAGGAAGTTCTATCAATGGCTTTTATTGTCTATTCCAAAACCTTATTTTTCCCCAAAGAACTACAGCCCTGGATAATAGTTTTATTTGATTTTATTGTTACAGGGCAGATTTTAATCTTTTCTAGCAGGAGGGATCTTTTAATGGTGTTACACACATTTAACCCTCTCAAGTTCATCTCTAAAGAACACATCACATTCAGAGAAAATGGTAGGGCAGTCAGTGAAAGCAACCCAATGAGACGACCCTGGTTAGGGGATCCACGTCTTCAACAAAATTACCTGGCCCCATCCTAGGACAGAATGTCCTCTGGCATTTCTTTCATCAGTGGTTTGGGAAACCACGACAGTTCCAGATCACCATTATGAGCAAGTGTCACAGAACTGGTCCCTATAGGTCTTACCAAGGGCACTGTAGTTTAACAGAGGTTCCATCCTTACCAAGACTAGGACTATCCCACGTGCTGTAAACTTGGACACTTCACTGGACTACAACTTCAGTCCTTACTTGGACAGCCTGCTATCACTCACTCACTGTCTGGGGTGAGGGTGGGTATGGTGAGAAAGACTGATTTTTTTTGGTATGTAGTGATTGGTTATAAACTACTTCACCTTTCCCAGAATAATGGACAGGATAACTGTTGGTTCCTCCCATCTACTGTCCACTGTTTACAAGGGGGGTCATGCCAAAAGAATCCTGACTTACTACAGGCTTGAAAAGCCAATACTGGCTAGTATGAGGTCAATTTAAATATCTGGGCCAATGAGGAGTTAGTAGATCCTGCAACAGAATTCCTACACATTTACATTACTTAGAGTAATCACCTCTGCAACCCATTTTGGGCACATCTTGGAATCAGTCTTCCAGCTGGGTGTCTCAAACTCTGATGTGGCAGTGAAGCTACTCTTAGGTTCTCATTACAATATCATGCATTTTGCAGTAGAACAACCCCTGGCAGAGCCCCCAGTCTGGAGCTTGTGTAATACATGAACCTGACGCTGTCACCACAGAACAAACATGATCCATTGTGCAGTATCTCTTACTAGAAGTCCAGTGCAAGATGGTACAGTTTACAATAAGGTCTTGGCATCTTGTCTGGATAAATGTGTTCACCCATACCACAAGGAAAAATTAAGCACGTTTCAGTAATGCATTTTCTACCCACTTTGGAGGATTGTCAGAATGCTTGAGCATCAGCAGAAGCATTGCAGCCTTCTGAAGGACTACCTTCCACTGGTCGAGTGTAAAGATGGTAGATAATCAGTTTGAACAATAGCCTTTAAAAGAAAGAGACACTTCTGCAACAACTGCTGCCTTCTAGATTTTAAGCGATGATCCTGTTATGTGCTTATGGTCCTTGATCACTCTACAGCAGATGACGCAACACCTCATGGGAATATTTTTGAAGCATTTTACGTACTTTAGTGATGCTCTACTGGCTGTATTCTACAGGTTTGCCTCCTAACTCTTGGGTTACTCGCAGGGTAGTCTCATGGGCTAATTCCTTCTCTGCCTTTCCACCAAAAAGTAGACTTACTCAGGGCTGTCTTAGGGCCCTTGTTTTTCAGTGTGTACATTCCACCCTTATAACAACTGTTTAAGTCAACTGCATTATCTCTGCTATGATGACTATACTCAGTTGTACCACTCCTTGTCTCATAACTACGTGCCTATCAATCTCCTCCAGGGCTATAGCCATCAATGAATATGCAGTAACCAGTTAAATCTCAGTACAAAGATAACTGCAACATTAGTGTATGTCACTCTAAGGGAGTATTAAGTCCCAACACCTTAACCCCATGGTACAGGGGTGTGGTGGGCTTGAAATTTTCTGAAGATGACAGCTCTTGGGAGTTATCCATAGGCAGACTTTATGCAGATAAATTTTATTACTTTAACTGCAGTCTGAATCAAATACCTTCTTCCTTAGCCAATGTATGGTAAGGTTTATTTTTTTATTTATTGTTTGACCAGGTTACTCACAGACACCAACCAAAGCCCAAGCAGGTATGTCAAGGTGCACAGTCCAATCAATAAATCATCCCAACAAAAAAGACCAGCACACAAAAGACAACTCATGGGCACAATTTTATTAGTGAGCCCATACAATGATATACCCAAAGGGTAAAATCAAAGAGTAAGCATACCGGTTTCGCAAACAGCCTTCCTCAGTGCAACAAGTGACACAAACTAATTTCCTTCCACACATACACTTCCTCAGCCACAATTAACAACACAATTGGTGCTTATAGCTGTTCATTAATTCCAGGTGGGAATAATGCACCCAATTTAACAATCCATTTACATTCCTTATAATCCAACAATGAATGTAGACCAACTTTTGAAATATCAGCCCCAGTTCTAATAATGGTAAATGCAAATCTGGCTGTCTTTTGTTTCATACTGTGTTTGTATAAAGCATTAGTCATTCTGGTACATTTAACATCACTCAAGTGTTCTGAAATACTAAGTTTAAAAGGGCATGATGTTTGTCCTATGTAAAACTCAGGACAAAAACATTGGACTAAGTAAACCACCCAGTCAGTAGTATAAGTTCCATAAACCAAAATATAAGCTTGTGAACAGTGAGACGACGTGAAACTTTTCCTTTTGGGTACATACTTACAGAAACTACAGTGACCACAGGGAAAACACCCCTGTGCTGGAAATCCATGTAGTATCCCTTGTGATTTATCTGTTGCCACCCCACCTACTATTTTGAAATGATTAAAACAACCCCCCCAACATCCTTCCTTTTCTATAGGCAAATAGACATTTGTTATCGATTACCCCTTGCAGCTCATCTTCCATCAACACATCCCAATGGGAGTGTAAAAGCTTCTGCAAAAATAAGGAATTGGTCCCATAATTCATAATGACTACCCCCCCCCCCACCCAGAATTCCTATCTTTATACTGTAATAACTCAAATTTCGGGACTTTGTCCAAAGAATTGAGGGCCCTCCTAACTTTCCAACCAATATAGTCCCTATTGGTAAATCTATGCACCATATTCTGTGCATGATGCTCAATCTTGTGAAGAACAAATTATTTTAAGTCTCATGAATTGGGACTTAGGAATGTTCTTAAAAATGTGTTGTGGGTGGCAACTACTACCATGTACCATCGTGTTAAATTGAGGATGCTTATGAAAAATCGAAGTAAATAGGGAACCATCTTCCAACATAGTAATTTGTACATCCAAAAATGTAATCACCTTAGGATTATAATTCATAGTAAAGTGGATCCCCCATTTGTTCTCATTCAAGTATTGTAAAAACTCCTTTAAATATTCCACATCTGAGCACCACACCAGCCAACAGTCATCTAGGTATCAACGCCATATATCCATCGATTCCAAAAATATATTATGACTACCATCATAAATAAGCTGGTCCTCTATATAACCCATGAAAAGGTCTGCATAAATGCGGGCAAAATATACCCCCATAGCAGTCCCTTTGAGTTGTAACATTGATCATCAAAATACAGAACATTTTCAGTTAAAACTTGCTCCTCAAGACATAACAGAAAGGTATTAAATCCAGGGTTATATAGGCAAGCCCTAGTGAGCTAATATTCAAGGGCCTGTAAAACTGCCCAGTGTGGAATATTGGTATACAAGGCGGAAGCATCCATAGTAACCATAAGCCACCCCTCTTCCAATTGCACTTCTTGAATAATGTTCAGGAATTGAGTAGTATCCTGAATCCTAGACTGAACATACACCAAAAGGGCCCCAAGATATTTAGTAAGAAAAGCAGAGGCGCTCTGTTAAGGAGCCCCTCCCCAAAACAATGGGTCTTCCCACAGGTTCCCTCAAATTCTTATGCATTTTGGGTAACATATAAAAAATTTGCCTCATGGGATTGACCACCGTAAGATGATACTTAACCTCTTTAGTTAGAATACCCTCTTCAAAAGCTAGGGATAGGAAATCATTAATTTCTTTTTTAAAACATGGGTGTGAGATCCACAAACATTTTTTGATAAAACAGGTTGGCAGACAACTGACCCACAGCTTCATTATAATACTTGTCCCAATCTCATACAACTAAGGCTCCACCTTTATCAGCCTGATGAATGACTATTTTCATTTCCCTACTGAACCTACCCAAAGCCTCCCCCTTTGGGCTTGAGTAAGATCATCCTTTATTCTGCCTTGAAAAAGAGTTGAATGAAAAATGCAAATCCTTAAGCACCAAATTCTGAAAAAGGGTTACATTGTTTATTCATTGGTGGAACAAAAGATGATGTTCTAAATTTAAAGGAATCAAAACCATATAGTGTTGTAGATTTATCACCAAAATACAACTTGAAATTTAATTTTCTACAAAAAAAAAAAAAAAAATCCTGAGCAAAAATGTTGTGACACCTTATAGCTAGGAATAATTCAACCCCTTTACTCAATGACTCAGATTCTTCACCAGTAAGTGTATGTGATTAAATATTTTGTACACTCAGTCATTCATTTGTTGTACATCACTTGCAATAACGTTTCCAAACTTATATCCATCCAGTCAATGTTTTCTCCCACCCTGTCTAACTGTTCTACAAGGACCTCTACGTTGCCTTACTGAGGGGGAGAATGGGCCAAGGTAACGCCCTCATTATCCGTGTTAGAGGAGAACGCACCTGCAGAAGTGTCCGAAAATACTGTCGATCTTAAGGATCGACCTCTTCCTTTTAGGATGTGTCAAAAGAGGGGAAGTTTTCTTAGCAAACTGAACTGACTTCCTATGTTCAAAGGTTTTGCCCAAAGAATAATTTTTGAGATCCCGTTGATATTTTTTTAATCATTCTCTGTTTTAACTCTTTTTCATTAGATAACAAATTCCCAGATAATGCTGAGAATAATTCAGCATACTCTGTCCCATCTTTAAAGGGTTTAGCCTTCTCACAAAGTTGAGAAATATCCTCAAGCTTTGAATCCTAAGTTCATAAAATTCTATCAATATTCAAACAAACCCCATGGTGGCAGACTGTTGGGCCTCTTGCCATTGTTCCAATAGCAAATCATCCGTGCCTTTCAAAAACGGCAGTATTTTTATCCTTAGGCCCCTAGGTGTAATATTTTTATTAAGATAGGCCCTATATAACCTGAGATGACAAATGTGTGTCCTTAATTCTGTCATACCCCCTGTTAATTTGAGAAAAATATCCTTTACCCACCTGGCCCAATATCCGGGATCTCGTGGTATATTTGGTTGTTCGAACACCTTTAGATCATATTTATCAGAAAATAAAGTCTAAGATTTTCATCAAGTCCATCCTGCTAGATTTCTTCCCAAAAGACTAATGCTAATCTAAATATATCCCAAACACATAAAATTATATTGGTCCACAATATTCTCCCCACACTGTTGGCAGACCAAATGTATATTTTATTGTTGTTGTATCTTTCGGCTTTTCCCAGTTAGGGGTCGCCACAGCGGAACTCTGGTCCGCTAATGATTGGCAGTAGATTTTTACGTAGAGACTTGCCAGGCCTGACGCACAACCTTCAACGAAGGTACGCTCATTCACGCACGTCTCCACACACAAGACGCTTTAGCTGAGAATCGAACAGGACAACGTTTTACTGCGAGACGACAATGCTACCGCAGCACCTTGATATATATATATATATATATATATATATATATATATATATATATATATAAAATACAAAAAAAATTTGTATAAAAAAAAAAAAAACACTATATATAATTGGCAATGCAGGAACTCTCATCCAAAATATCCAAAAAAATCTAAGCAAAATCAGAATCAGTCAGCTAACATTAAGGACACCTATTCCTACTCTCCCAAAAAAGGGGAAAAATAACACCATATATAGGATTAAATATATCGATTTACAAGGTGGATAAGTTCAACTGTATAAATCTCACCACCTAAAAAATAACCCTGATGGACTAGGTTTGCATTAAGTATCCAACAACTGACTTTAGAGTGTGTGGGGCACCATCCACATTCATAGTAACCTAATATATTAGGTATGAACACTATTCAATTAACTTTTAGTTATGTACTTACCATAACTTCGGATGTATGGGATCCATCTCGCCTACATTCACAACAGATGGGTTCGGAGCCGATCCATCGTCTCCGACTCGGCAACTAATACACTAGCACGAAGTCTCTCATTGGCTGGGCTACTCCCTATCCCAGGATGCACTACACCTGCTTCCCCAGATCTTGTTTGTTCGCTTTCATACATCCATGCAAACACAGAAAAACTAGTAGTCACTATAACCAACTAAAGTTCTTCAAGAAAGATCGCCAAGAAAAAAGGGACTACAGCTCCTCTAAATCCGAATGGACGGGGGAAGGAGGGTGGGTACTTATGAATGTAGGCGAGATGGATCCCATACATCCGAAGTTATGGTAAGTACATAACTAAAAGATGTAATGGGATCCTATCTCGCCTACATTCACAACAGATGGGACAGCGTCCCTAGCACCTACATCCCGGGTGACTCATTGGAACACACTCCTGAGAACTGTGGAACCAAAGGAAGCTCTGCCTCGAGAAACCACATCCAATTTGTAATGAGAAATGAAAGTGTGCGGAGAAGTCCAGGTTAGGTTGCCGCAGCACAAATATCATCTATTGATAACTTGGAGTGAAAAGCTACGGAAGTAGCCATTGCCCTGGTAGAATGAGCCTTGACTGGAAAGGGAAGGTCTTTGTTAGCCTGTGAATAAATAAAAATGATACAATCTTTAATCCATTTAGATATGGAGGTTTTTGTTACTGGTTGACCCAATTTGTTCACTGCAAAGGAAACAAACAATTGATTTGATTTCCGCGTTTGAGCGGTTCTATTCAAATAAAAATGCAGTTGTCTATGTACGTCCAATTGATGCAAAGTATATTCTGCGTTATTAGAGAATTCTGGAAAAAAAACAGGGAGTTCTATAGTTTGTTGAATACAGAAAGAGGAGGCCACTTTTGGTATAAATGCAGGGTTTAATTTCAATGAAACTCTATGCTTGTGAAAAATCAAATAGGGAGGATCAGAACAAAGAGCTTGAAGTTCTGAAACTCGCCTAGCAGACGTTATGGCTACTAAAAAGGCCGTTTTCCAAGACAGAAATTTTAAATCACAAGTAGCAGCTGGTTCGAAAGGACGGGCAGTTAGGGCAGCAAGAACCATATTCAAATCCCAAGGGGGGACAGGATGAGATAAAGGAGGCCTAAGGAGCCAAGCCCCTTTAAGGAAAGCCTTACAAAGTTTGTGAGACATCAATGAAGGTTCAAATGAAGCATGAAAATTAGAGATCGCCGCTAACTGAACCTTAATGGTAGAAACTGAAGAGCCCGACTTTTTAGAGGCCAGAAAATTCAGAACCTCCGATACTGGTGCAGTGAGAGGATCTATACCCCGTTCTTGAGCCCAGAAGGCAAACCTTTTCCATTTACTGGAATAAAGTTTGATGGTGGAAGGTTTATGAGAAGAAGACAGTATGTGGACCACGTCCGGCGAAAGAGCATTGTCTCGGACTAAGGATGGAAGTGGAGTAACCATGCTGACAACTTCAGGGACCTGAGAGACGGATGAAGCCGTCCTGACTGATGAGTCAACAGGTCTGGCACCGGATCCAGAAACCATGGACCTTCTATCGCATGCCTCTGTAGGAAAGGAAACCAAACTTGACGAGGCCAGTGCGGGGCAATCAAAATCATCTCGCTCTCCATGTAAATGGCCTTCTGTATCACCCTCGGTAGGAGGAGCGGAGGAAGGCGTAGAAGACCGGGGCCAAATGTGAGTCAGAGCGTCCATGGGAATCTGTCCCTGAGAAGGGAACAGTGTGAAGAACTCTCTGCATTTCGCATTGTGAGGGCTGGCAAACAGGTCGCAGCAAGGAAGACCCCATCTGTCGAAGATTTTGCAGCTATACCCTGGTTGAGGGACCACTCGTGGGGTAAAAGAATGGTCCTGCTTAATCTGTCCGCAATCACATTGGACTTCCCGGTATGTGCGCTGCCATTAGAAAGCGGTTGGTAGCTACCGCCCAGTGCCAAAGTCTCATGGCTTCTCTGCATAGTGGGTAAGACCTGGTTCCACCTTGCTTGTTTATGTACCACACCACCGACATGTTGTCGGATAGGATAATGTCGGGCCCTGTGGGAGAGCGTGATGGAGAGCTTGGAGTACCAATAGTACCGCTCTCATCTCCAGGACATTGATATGCAAATGCATTTCCTGGATCTGCCATGTGCCTTGGACCGACCTGTCCAGGTAATGACCCCCACCCTACCTGGGAGGCGTCCGTAGTCACAGTGGCAGCGGGCGTTGAGGTATAAAGGTCGCCCTGGTCGAGATTTGATTGGAGAAGCCACCAATGCAGATCTCGGCGGCAACTTTCCGTGATTATGATTAAGTGGTTCAAGGGAAGTTCCTGATAAGACCATTGAACCGACAGTAGCCATTGTAAAATTCGCATGTGAAGTCTGGCCAAGGGAACTAAAAGTATGGTCGATGCCATCGAGCCCAACAGTTGTAGGATCCGATGGGCGGGGCTCTTAGTAGGGAAGACAGGATTTGACTTGATCTTGTAGGACTTGAATTCTTGCTGCCAGTAAAAGGCGCATTTTTTGTGTCTAAGTCTGCCTATGAAAGTAATATGCTGAGATGGCTGTAGTACAGATTTTTGCAAATTGAGCGTGATCCCCAAGAAGCGGCCCAAGGTGAGCGTGGCTCTGGCGCTTGGAGTAGTAGATGCTCGGAGGTGGCAGTAAGGAGCCAGTCGTCTAGATAAGGAAACACCTGGAATCCCAGACTTCTCAGGTGGGCAGTTACCACTGCCAGACACTTGGTGAACACCCTGGGGGCTGTGGTGAGACCAAAGGGCAGTGCTCGGAACTGGAAATGACGGACTCCGAGGCGGAAGCGTAAATGTCTCCTGGACTCTTGAGCTATGGGAATGTGATAGTAAGCGTCCTGGAGATCTATGGAGCACATCCATGCATCTTTTTCCAGCAAAGGAAGAATAGACTGAAGAGTGACCATTCAGAATTTGGACTTCTTCTGAAGCGATTCAGTGAACTGAGGTCCAAAATGGGCCTGAAGTCCCCTGTCTTTTTTGGTACCAAAAATAATCTTGAGTAAGTTCCTGATCCGATCTGGTCGATGGGGACAGGCTGGATGGCTCTTTTTTCTAGCAGCTTTAAAACCTCTAATGTTGCCTGATCCCGCTGACTGGGTGGTACGTCCGGGATTTTCCTTAAAGAAAGGGGGGGTTTGTTGAAGGGGATGATATAACCTCCGGTAATAATGCGAAGCACCCACTGATCGCTTGTTATGGATTCCCAAGCTTGTGGGTGCGCCGCAGCGACCCCGACTGGCTCGGAGTTGCACAGTCGGGCAACAACTCAGGGGCGCTGGTTGTATGAAGAACCACGAAAGGAATCGCGGTCTCCAGAGTTACGGGGCCTCTGCCACCTCTGGGCGGCGTCTTCCAAAATCCCCTGCCTCTGGAGGGAATCACTGGGTGGAGTAGGGAAAGACTTCTGAGATTTTCTAAACCACATTTTCCCTCCTCTCCGAGCCTTGGGGTAAGGCCTAGAAGGAGCGGAAAATCGGGCCCCAACGACAGTCAAAGTCTTGCCCTCCTGCTCGCACCGAGTTAGTGTGTCCTTCACCTTGGGTCCAAACAAAGATGACCCATCAAAAGGGGCGTCGGCGAAGGAAGACTTGAAGGCCTCATGAGCGAACACAAAGCGTAACCAGGCTGGTCTCCTGAGGGCAACGCCTGTTCCGCTGCTCTACTGCCCCTTGCCGCATATGAAATGAGCCTCATGGACGAGTTAACAATAGAAAAAGGTAGTCATCTGTGCCAACAGTGGGGCCAGCGCCTCAGGTAGGTTACCAACAAGAGAGTCATTTAGCTCATTGAGAAGATCCCTTTGGAGCCTCGTAAAATGACATAAGTAGTTCAGCGACCGTAAGGCAAAGGCCGCTGAAGACAGAATGCGCTTCCGTACCTATCCATACTCCTAGAATCCTTATTAGGAGGATGAACAGGCGTCGAAGCCTCTGCCACGTCCTGCTGTGTGGCAGAAGCCACCACCAAAGCATCTACAGGCACACCCTTTGTGAGAAACTCCTTCTGGGGGCTGACAAAATTTATTGGGCCTCGCAGGCACGGTTCCACAGAATCAGGGTGTTCCCACACCCTTCGAGAAACCAAATCAAGGAGTTCATCGAAGGGCGGAGACACCCAGGAGGCGGAAGGCTGGGCCCCAAAGGCCTCGAGGAAGACTGACTCCTCAGCTGAAGGGGTTTTGGCTTGCCAGTCACCTCTCTGTCTCAGAATCTCCAAGATATCTGAGAAGGAGATATCATCCGAAGATGATTTGGGGACCCTTCTGCGTCATCGAGGTCAGTATCCGATGTAACAGACTCATCTTGGGAGTCTCGTGCTTCCGCTTACACAATTTCTTCCGTGGGGTTCGTCCGAAGCAGTTTCGGACGGACCACCTGGAAGAAGGAACCCGATGGGGGTATCCTCAGGCCCTGGGGCCCGCTGCCAGGAGCTGCAACACAACAGAGGCACCAGTC